>NC_137775.1:43467959-43788919 GCF_963455305.1 Plecotus auritus
TCAGTTTGCAGACAAAGAAACTTGATATCAGTTTTAGTGAATCCTAGTTTTCAGGTGTCAGTATCAGAACTAGAATGCCCATGTCTTCAATCCCTAGTCGTAAACCACTCTATCCTGGAAATTTGACCTTTTACTTTTTCACTATACTCATTGTCTTGAACAAAAGGTGAACAAACCAATTCACGGGCAGTTGAAGGTGATTTTATGTAAATCAAACCCACACTGTTCTGATGTGGGAAATGAGGACTCAGATGACAGATGCATTTATTAAATGTATTTAGCATAAGATCATCCCATACTCTGGACTCAGCCTTGATAAGACTCTCTGAACTCTGTAATCTAATGTTTGGGGTTAGAGACACAGCATGTGCACATCAGTAGAGAAAAACAACATAATATGTGTTCATCAGTAAGCCCACTGCACCAAAGTGGAGGAAAGACAGACTCAAATGTACACTATGCTAAATTTGAATGTCCCAGACCTAGCTTTATGAGCAATAGATGACTTAATTTTTTTAAAAATATATCTTTATTGATTTCAGAGAGAAAGGGAGAGGGAAAGAGAGATAGAAACATCAATGATGAGAGAGAATCTTTGATTGGCTGCCTCCTGCATGTCCCCTAATGGGGATCAAGCCCGCAACTCAGGTACATGCCCCTGACCGGAATTGAACCTGGGACCCTTCAGTCCGCAGGCTGACGCTCTCTATCCACTGGGCCAAACCAGCTAGGGCTAGATGACTTAATTTAAAATAATCGTCTTCCTCCATGAAAATTTGCTTAAAAGTTTTAACAATTTTTGAACAAGCTTTTCTCCCTTAAAAGAACTTACTCCTGACCACCATTACGTTTGGAGTCATTTTTAACTCTTACCCATCTAGAATCTAGATTCTGCATCCTGTCAATCCATAGTACTCACATCTATCTTTTTTTCTTCACTCCCACCACAATACCTGTTTTGTTTCCACTCACCTGGATAGTGACCTCATCACTCATTCAGTTGTTGCCATTCTCTTGTCCCTATACTGCTTGATTATGTTGCTCCTCACTGCTGTGGAACTGGCTTCAAGCTCCTAAGCAGGGATTCAATGCTAACTTAAATCTGTCTAACACATGTTAGCCCTAATTATACAATTATTCATAAGCCTCAGCTAAATCAGCTATGAATGCTCATCTATCAACTGTTATTATTTGCTATTAATCCGTTGTCCTGCTTGTTTCTATTCACCATGTGTTTACTTGACCTCCTTTCATGCATGAAATTTTCACTAATTCTATTCCCTCCCTACAATACATTGATGACACTCTCCCTCATTATCCCCAGGGTTTTTGGCAAAACTTGAAGGACTGTCCACACCTTTCTATGTATTGCTATCATATTGGTACATGTCTTAACTTTCTTTCCAAAAGTTGAACTCCTTGAGAGTAAAAAAGTCTTCTTTATTGTACTTCTACCTTGCACCTTGTACATAAATGTTTATTTGCATTGAATTTGGGACTAAGTCAATGATGATGGAATGAACTCACCATCATCTTTTATCTAACCCAAGTTGAATGTTTAAAAAAGGCAGAATTTTACTGAAATGAGGAAAAAAACCCTCCATTAATCCATGTGGGCGAATATGAGCCTGGCTAACACCACTTACAATTAAATGATAAGGGCGTATTTTCTTTTCTTGGATATAACCAGTGCCAAAATGTAAAAGAGAAACAAAGAATTTGGACTTTCACAGCATCTTCCTCAGAGAGGCAAAGTTTTTCCTACAATGAATGGGCACAGGTATGTTGATAAGGTATGTTGGCTAGTCTAGAGGAAGAGAGTTAGTCTTACTTGCCCATCCAGGCTATGTGGGGGCAGTTGGTGGCTGGCACGGGTGTTCCTTGCCATGCCATCCTAAATCAGTTCCAATCTGCAGCCACCAGTCACTTGTTCCAGTGGTGCAACAGGCTCAATGTAGACTTCCTAACCAGTTGGTTCAGATGAGACTTAACCAACCAGTCTGGCAATGAGGTAGAGAGGTGACAGCTTCCAAGGAATGCCAAATGCTATAGGACAGTCTGGGCCATGCCCAACCCATTGCAATCTGGTTTCAACAAGAAATGCTCCAACCTTTCTTGGCCTCCCAGTACCACTCATAAAGTCAAGTTGCCCACTGCTGAACAGAAGCTAGCACCTCAGTCCCTGTTATCACCACCACTACCTACAGGTTGAGAACCGCTAGCAGGGTCGCCTAAGACCATCGGAGAACACAGATATTTACATAACGATTCATAACAGTAGCAAAATTACAGTTATGAAGTAACAACGAAAATAATTTTATGGTTGGGGGTCACCACAACATGAGGAACTGTATTAAAGGGTCGCGGCATTAGAAAGGTTGAGAACCACTGAAGGCTGTTGCTCTACATAAATTGTTTCCAGTGTTCTGTGCACACCAAGCCTAAAGTTTGTGGGCAGGGGCAGGAGTCCCCAGTAGCCTCCAAGGTGGGCTTCACTGTCCATCCTGCTCATTGTTCGCCATAGGAGCAGAAGATGCTAGAAGAATGTTACAGAATGCTACTATAGATTGTCATTTGTAAATTCTACAACATGATGTCTCAGAAATTGCTCTGCTTCAAGGTTTATGAAGCTGCAGTATTACTATATTCTGCTTTTGCATTTGTTTGACATTATTATTCTTTAGATTTGACATGAAAATTGTATAATATTTCAACAGTTTATGTATCTGAAAAACAAATGTACCAAAAACGAGATGATGGTTTCTATTTTAAACAGGGAAGTGATAGAATTGAAGGCCAAGGAAGTGGCTCGCGTACAACTTTGGAGAACCAGAGCAGTGGGCGCGGTGACACTCCGAAAGTCTCTCCAGGAAATTGGGGCACGCCCAGGCACGGCATTGCCTTCCGCACACACCGCCTGGGTTTCTGTGGGGCCTGAGTGAGGAGTCAGCCACGCACCCAGCGTGGCTCCGCCCGAGTCGCCCAGCTCGCCGGGCTCGGAACTACGGTTCCCAGAAGGCCGTGCGAGTCGAGGAGGGAAGGGCCGAGGCGGCCGGAAGAGCACAAAAGGCGACGGTGCTGGGTGTGTTCCCTCGGTGGTCTGTCCGGCTACTCCCGCGGTCCGGACGGAGAACGCGGCCCCGAGCAGTCCTCTCAGTCCTGGGCGCTGGCCGGGGCAAGCCGGCGCCTCCGCCCGCAGGACGGGTCCGGGCGGGATGTAGGGCGCCGGGCACGGAGGCCGCCCGAGCGGCTGGAGGAGCGCGGAGGGCGCCCTGAGGATGGAGAGAGCGATGGAGCAACTCAACCGCCTGACTCGCTCGCTCCGCCGCGCTCGCACCGTGGAGCTGCCAGACGGTGAGCGGGGCCGCGCGGCTGGGAGCTGGGAGCTGGGGGCGGCCGGGGCGGGGGCGGAGCGCGGGCCCTGGAGAGGTCGGTGGGAAACTCACCGAAAGCTGACCAAATGCCCACGTTTACTTTCCTGAGCTGGGAGGGGCCGGACTGGGACCCCCGAGCATCCGGCGCCCGCCGCGCCTGCCCGGGCAGGTGGGCTTTGCGGGAAGTGCTGGGCTGTGCGGGTCCTACGGATGGAAGAAGCAGAAGAAACAGGAGTCTCTCCAGGCGGATGGCGGGGACCCAGGTTCCAGAAACATTACAGTTGTGGGTCATCTTACTGTCGCTGCTTGCCGGGGAGGGAGAGATGCTCCCCAGATAGTATTGTTTACTTTAGGCTGCTGAGGGCGGTTCAGCAGTCTTTACTTTTTGAAAGCGTAGAGCACTATTGTATTTTGACAATAGGTAAATAAGGTGGCACATGTCAAACTTGTACTCTTAAAATACTCTATGTATTAGTAGACATATTTACACTTTTCTTTAATATGCCTTTCCGTTTTCATTCTTTATTCATCACACATAGGTGGGGGCTGGGAGCTTCTACAAAGAAATAAGGCGTGATCCCTGCAGTTGAGGAATTTTAGAGAGAGTGGGAGGGAGAGGGAGAGAGAGAGAGAGAAACATGGATGTGAGAGAGACACATCGATTGGTTGCCTCCCGCGTGCGGCCCAACCGGGGCCAGGGATCTAGCCTGTAAACCAGGTACGTGCCCTTGACCAGAATCGAACCCTGGATCCTTCGTTCTGTGGACTGACGCTCTGAGCAAAACTGGCTAGGATGGTCTTAACGTCTTAAGGGCTAAATGGGAGTTGTCGGAGTTACTTCTTTGTAAATAACTGGCTGAAACTTACATAAGTATAATATGGCATTTATGTTTTCTTTTGGATCATGTTTGTGTGAATTTATTTCTATAGAAGATATAAATGAAGATGTGAATAATTAAAAGTAATAAGTAAAAGTAAGATTTTAATAGTTTCATAAAAGCTTCTAAATATTTCCTTTTGTTATAATATTGGCAAGAAGCAAGCATGTATGTTTAATGTTTTTAAAATTATTTAGCATATATAGCTTTAATATCCGTATATACTTACTAGAGGCCCGGTGCACGAAAATTCGTGCACGGGAGTAGAGGGGCTGGTGGGGGGGGCTCATCCCTGCCTGCGCCCTCTCACAGTCTGGGATCCCTCGGGGGATGTCTGCCTGATTAGGCCCATTCCTGGGGCCTAAGCCAGCAGTTAGACATCCCTCTTGCAGTCCAGGAGCCCTCGCTCCTTACTCCAGGCTCGCTGCTCCTTAGCACTGCCTCAGAGGGTGGGAGAGGCTCCTGCCACTGCGCTATGCTCACCCTGCTTCTGGCTGAGCGGCGCTCCCCCTGTGGGAGCACACTGATCACCAGGGGACAGCTCTTGCGTTGAGCATCTGCCCCTGGTGGTCAGTGCGTGTCATAGTAACCGGTCATTCTGCCATCCGGTTGATTTGCATATTACTCTTTTATTATATAGGATAAGTTTCCCCAAAGTACATGTATGATAAAACATGAAGTCAATAAACACCTCTTGGGAACTAAAAGAAATTTTAGTTGTTAAAGCTACAGAAATTGTTAGGGCTCTAATTTTTCCCTCAGATCTAGAAGCTAAGCAGTTTTGTGGTGATGTAGAGGGAGTGAGCAAGTAGAGAGGATAAGAAGTTATGCATTGCAAATTTTGCAATACCTGTGGTATTCTGCACTATCCTTAACTTTTTACCTCTTCTCCTCACTTTTTATGTGGAGTTAAGAAAATTTTAAGGTAGTTTTAGGTATTACCCTTTGGAAAAGTCTGAGATAAATGAATTCTTTTCTGTTTTTACTCAGATAATGAAACTGCTGTTTATACATTAATGCCAATGGTTATGGCTGATCAACACAGGTGAGTTCCTATTTTACAAATTTATACTTTTTGAGAAGTATAAATTTATCTAAATGTGTATACACACATGCACACATGCACACACACAGACAGTTTGTTCATAGATGTTGTCCTGGGGCAAGTTATTTAACCTGTTATAATTTTCTGTCTTTGAATTAAGAAAAAAGATTTTCTGAGATCCTATGGTAAGAGATTTCTAAGTGAATAGTCAGATATTAAGTCAGGTATTTGGTTGGTCATATAAGATACAGTTATCTGACTGTGGGATGAGGTGTTTACACTTGCAGCAGACAGCTCTGCTGTGGTTAGCCATTGGGTGATTTGGTATAATGAGAAGAAAGTGAAGAGAAACTATATTTTGAAATAAGTTTTTTGCTTTAAACCTCCTATCTGATATAATTAAAATATTTTTTTTTGTCTTTGATTTTTCTTATTTGGACAAAATTAATATAGATGGGCTCAGGTTTCTGCAAGGGGAGCAGCAAGCCCTACTCTCTTTGTTTCTCATTATTCTAGGGGAGCCCGGCCGGTGTCACTCAGTGGTTCAGTGTTGACCTATGAACCAGGAGGTCACGGTTAGATTTGGTCATGCCCTGTCCAGATTGTGGATCCCATCCCCAGTAGGGGGCATGCAGGAGGCAGCTGTTAGATGATTCTCATCATTGATGTTTCTGTCTCTTTCTCCCTCTCCTTTCCTCTCTGAAATCAATAAAAACATATAGATATATATATATTTAAATGAAGTACTATTTCTTAAAAAAAAAAATTCTAAGAGGAGCGGAAGACTACTTGGATATCCTCAGAGCAGATTACACAGAGTGCAGACGAAGAAACATTCAGCAATAGTTTATATGTCAGAGCAGTTGGTTTTTGGATGATACTTTGCTAGATGCCATGCTATACTTAGAAAACAGTGTCCATTTTTTGGTTTATTTGGGATAGTATATTTTAAATATATTGATAAGAGTAACTAAAACTAAAGAGCTATTAACTCTAGATCTTTGTTTTTTAAAACTCTTTTAAAATGTATCAACTCTTTTAATATTCTTTTGTGTAGATCTGTTTCCGAACTACTGTCAAATTCGAAGTTTGATGTTAATTATGCATTTGGACGTGTGAAAAGAAGCTTGCTTCACATTGCAGCAAAGTAAGATTAAAGCTGTTTTGAATTAAACTCTGGTCTAGAGTAATGATCAGTAGTAGTAGGATTTGAATCAGTGTTGGGCCAGGGTAGTTATAGAGAAATGAGAACAAACATCTGAATGGTTCTTTATAGGTTAAGGGCTACGCTTACATTCTTTACCTAAATATATTGTTAACCTCGGGATTGGACTCAAGTCTCACATCTACTGTCTTAGCTTGTTCTAGATCAGAGCAGAGTATGTTAGGCACTGGGTTGTCTTTTTTAGAAATATTTAGACTCTCATTCATAGAAATTTTTCTTTTATCCAGCCAATATGAGATTTTATATGCTAACTACACATGGTCATTGGCCTTAATCAGGGGTGGGCAAAAATAGGTATTCAATTGTGAGTACATGAAACAGAGTTTATTCTTGTGTTATTATTTATTAGTTATAGTATTATTTTCCATAGCAACAACTGTAAACCTACTTTTGCCCCATCCTATATTTTAAAGTAGAGGTTATTTATTATTTCTGACAGAAGTAATCTTTTAGGTTAATATGGACCTCAAAAATAATGTGTTTAATAAATCTTTTTGTTCTTTAATTGCTATATCAACTTGGCTGTTGGTTGAATGTATCTGATCTATTTTTAATATTGTTTTAGTTGTGGATCTGTGGAATGCTTGGTTCTGCTGTTAAAGAAAGGAGCAAATCCTAACTATCAAGATATTTCAGGCTGTACACCCCTTCATTTGGCAGCTAGAAATGGGTAAATATTTCCTTTTCTTAAGTAGATTAAGTTGTGTTGTTATTATTCAAGGCTTTCTACATTGATTTGATTTTTCTCCCCTCCTAGTATTGGTCTTAGAACAGGGTCTTGGTTCATTATATTCAATTGTTAAATAATTATCATATTTAATACTTTAAGAAATTGTTTACTGACATTTTTCGTCTTGAAAATATATTTGTTGAAGTTAATTTTTACTTGATTTATAGTGACATTTTAATTTCTTAAAGGAAAAATTTTTGCCTTTTTTGTTTTGGTGTCCTTTTCCTGCTAATCTTTTGTCACAATTTATTCTATGGTGTATTTTCCAAATTGCTTATTTAGTTAATTTTATTTATGGAATTAAATACAGAGTAATTATTATTATTATTTTTATTCATTGACTTTAGAGCGAGTGAGGAAGGGAGCAAGAGACAGAGACAGAGAGAGAGAAACATCGATTTTTTGTTCCACTTATTTCTGCATCTATTGGTTGTTTCTTGTGTGTACTCTGCCTATAGATCGAACCTGCACCTTTGGCGTATCCAGTTGATGTTCTAACCAACTGAGCTACCTGGCCACGGCCAGAGTAAATTTTATTATGTCCAGTTTATTCATAGTAACTATTTGAGAGTGAGCTGTACTAGATAGAATAAGATTTCTTTCTTATTTTATTTTTAAGGATGAAAGTTTTTTTGTTTCTTCAAAAAATATTTATTGATTTTTAGAGAGAGAGGAAGGGAGAGGAAGAGAGAGAAAAACGTTGATGTGAGAGTTGCACATCGACCGTTGCCTCCTGCACGAGCCCAGTGCATGGGACCATGCCCAACCAACTGAGCACACTGGTCAGGGCATGGAGTAAGCTTTCCTGATTACTCCTTCTGTGCCAAAACTGCTCTTCATTTTAGTGACAACAAAATGCTTTCTCAATAAATAATGTGCTTGCTAGCCCTCTTTTAAAATTTTAATGAAATCAGCATTTTTCCATTATGAAAGCATTATTTCCCAAATATGAATATAATTTTTGCCTTTTCCTGTAACTCTGGTCATCATTATGAACATCATTATGTTATTCTGTACTGTTTTTAAATCCTACTATTCTTTTTATGGGTTTCTCTTTTCTGTAAAAAATTTTATATGTCACATCTCTGTCTGCATCTACCACTATTTTTTACTTCTTAAAATTCTGTTGGACTGAGAAACCAGACAAAAATGATTGGAATTATGTTCAAAATGAAAATAAGTAGTTTTTGATTGTGAGTTTGAGGACCTTATAAACATTTTTCTAATGCTATAAAACTTCTTTATGAAAGTATATTTCCATGTGTCTCTTCTTTTGATTACTCTTGAAAATATTTTTGTTTTCTGTTTTGAACTGGGATTCTAGGTAGGGGTATGGGGCTAAAATTGTCTACTGCATCAGTCTGAGATGAATTTTGCATACAAGGATTAAAGTGAAACCCAAAGAACAAGAACTTCAGTGATGTCTAGGTTGGACTGGAAAAGGCATATAGTCCTTTGACCCTATCTGGTCTTCCCCATTTCCTGATTTGGCATATGAACTAGTTTAGGTAACAGCTTATTGTTTTTGTAATACTTGGCCACATTAGGTATGTTGTAGGAGGTCACACCCAAAATCATAGAGTAAATTATTTATTTACCTGCTGAATTAATCTCAGGTTTAGATACCTTATCCCTAGTTCTGGTAGGATAATAACAAAGCTCTTTGAAAAAGTTACGTATAGAAAAATATCTCAGTACTCTGTCTCAACTACTGTAAATGAAAGGACAGATTGGTGCACAGCAGGGCCAAAATTATAGTAGGAAGACTTAGTCATTTAGGAGACTGTTATTTCCCCCACCTCATCTTTGTTGAAGTATAATTGACAAATACAATAATAAAATATTTAAAGTATACATTGTAATGATTTGATATATCTATACATTGTGAAAGGATTCCTCCCATCTAGTTAATTAATACATTCATTCACCATCATCTCACAACTCATATATTTATCTTTCTTTCTATTTTGCGGAGGGGTGAGAACATTTAAGTTGGAGACCATTACATTTTTTAAAAAAATATGTTTTTATTGATTTCAGAGAGGAAGGGAGATAGAGAGAGAGAAAAATATCTATGATGAGAGAGTCATTGATCGGCTGCCTCCTGCACGCCTCCCACTGGGGGTCAAGCCTGCAACCTGAGCATGTGTCCTTGACCAGAATTGAACCCTGGACCCTTCAATCTGCAGGCCGATGCTCTATCCACTGAGCCAAACCAGCTAGGGCGAGACCATTACATTTTAAAGATGAAGAAATATGAGAGATATTGCATTACTCACATGGCAGGTCAGTGAGGAGAAAAGGAATAAGAAGAGTTCATAACCCTGACATCAATCTGGATGCCTTTCATACTTTTAAAAAATTATTTATTAAAAATTCCCCTATGACCTATGCTTCAATCTATACAAATTTGAACTCATAAAGAAATTATAGTAAAAAACTATTTCTGAAAACATAAGAAGCTACAGGAATTAAGAAGTACTCAAGTTGCTTAGCAAACGTTCATTGAGCACCTCGTAAGTTATACAATCGAACTGTGACCTGGTTCATAGGTCAACACTAGGCCACTGAGTCAGGGCAGCTAGGTTGTTCTTTTCTTATAAAAGATTTGTTCAGCCAATAAAATTTGTAGCTGTTGACTTGTAAGATTAATAATAATCTATTAAGTTTATTGAGAATGCCTAGCTATGCTTAGTACTGAGTTGATTAAAGAAATATGGTATAATCCATGGCATGAAGAAATTTATGATCTAATTCAGTAGTGATATATATACACATGTATATTGTATATACTAAATACTCTGCCATATACTATATATGTGAAGACTGTACTCATATATTAATACTACCTATACCAGGTGTCCTCAAACTACGGCCCGTGGGCCACATGCGGCCCGCCGAGGACATTTATCCGGCCCGCTGGGTGCCGCTGCCTGTCCTGCTTAGCAGCCGACTCGTCCTGGGCTCGCAGTGCACATAGGAATTGGTTCATAGTTTTTTTTTAAACTATAGTCTGGCCCTCCTACGGTCTGAGGGACAGTGAACTGGCCCCCTGTTTAAAAAGTTTGAGGACCCCTGACCTATACTAATAAAAGGGTAATATGCTAATTAGACCGGACATCTTCCAGATGTCCTTTTGGACAAAGCCACGGTAGCGAGGGCCGAGGCAGAGGCGGTTAGGGGCGATCAGGCCGGCAGGGGAGGGCAGTTAGGGGGCGATCAGGCCGGCAGGCAGAGGTGGTTAGGGGTGATCAGGCAGGCAGACAGGTGAGCAGTTAGGAGCCAGTGGTCCCAGATTGTGAGAGGGATGTCTGACTGTCAGTTTGTTGGCAGTCGGACATCCCCCGAGGGGTCCCGGATTGGAGAGGGTTCAGGCTGGGCTGAGGGACACACCCACCCCCCCTCCCATGCACGAATTTTGTGCACCGGGCCTCTAGTATATACATAATATAGTACACATAATATAGTACACATAATATAATACACATACACTGTTATATATTTATATGCATATAATTATTTATTCAAGTAGATAATAAACTTTTATGCCTTGGACTATATCATATCTCCTTAATCAAAGCATATATACACTGAGTGGCCAGATTATTATGATCTCTGAATGCATAATAATCTGGCCACTCAGTTTATATCCTATATAATAAAAGGCTAATATGCATATTGTCCCCTTGACCAGGAGTTCAACCAGCAGGCAGGCCGGCCAACTGCCCATGTTCCCTCCCCCTGGCCAGGCTGGCCGGACCCCACCCATGCACGAATTCATGCACCGGGCCTCTAAAATATATCATAATGATAATAATGATCACAATAATCTGGCCACTCAGTGTATATTTAAAATGGATATTATATACACACATATGTGTGTATCACTTTATTTCCAAAGCATGAATTTTCATTTTATTATTTAATGAAAGGGACATTGAGATGAATACTGAATAGTGACTAGTAATGGATCAGTGTAAGATGAATCATTGTGAGCAAAATAAAATGGGTAGGCAGTTCAAAAGGGGCAAAGGATTTGAATAGGCATTTCTCCCAAGATACACAAATGGCCACTAAGCACATGAAAAGGTACTCACTGTGACTAATCATTAGGGAAATGCAAAACAAAACTATAATGAGTTATTGTCACACTCAGTATGACTATCAAAGAAAAACAAAACAAAACAGAAAGTAACAAGTCTTGATGAGGATGTGGAGAAATTGGAACTTTGTCCACTGTTTGTGGGAATGTAAAATGGTACAGGTGCTCTGAAAAATATTTTGGTGGTTCCTCAAAAAATTAAAAATAGAAATACCATATAATCCAACAATCCCACTTCTGGATATATACCCAATAACATTGAAAGCAGGGTCTTGAAGAAACATTTCTATACCCATGTTCATAGCCATTCATAATAGCTAAAATGAAAACAACCTAAATATGTATCCATTGACAGATGAACGGGTAAGCAAAATGTGGTATATGCATATTTTGAAATACTATTCAGTCTTAAAAAGAAAGGAAATTCTGATATATGCTAAAACGTGGATAAATGTTATGACACTATGCTAAGTGAAATTAGGCCAGTCACAAAAAAGACAACCAAATGATTCCACTTTTATGAGGTACTTAAATAAGCCCAAATTTTAGAGACAGAAAGTAGCATGGTGGTTGCGAGGGGCTAAGGGGATAGGAGATGGGGAGTTATTGTTTAATGGATTTCAGTTTTGCAAGATGAAAGAGTTCTCGAGATGGAGGATGGTTGCACAATATGAATGTGCAACCCCTAATACCACTGAACTGTATACTTAAAAATGGTTAATTTGCTATATTTTATGTGTATTTTACTACAGTAAAAATTAAAGAAAATGAAGTAAGCAGCGGGATGCATATACATGTATTTTATTAATTTTGTGCTTATGTTTTTATAATTCATCTTAGTATTAACTTTTAAATATTTTACAATCATGAATGTAGGATGCAACATTGAGACATGCTTTTGCTATATTCATTCCTCTTCCATTAGACTTATGTTACACTAGAGGTCCGGTGCATGAAATTTGTGCACTGGGGGGAGGTGTCTCTCAGCCCAGCCTGCACCCTCTCCAATCTGGGACCCCTCGGCAGTCGGACATCCCTTTCACAATCCGGGATTGCTGGCTCCCAACCACTCGCCTGCCTACCTGCCTGATTGCCCCTAACCGCTTCTGCCTGCTAGCCTGATCACCCCCTAACCACTCCCCTGCCAGCCTGATTGACGCCTAACTGCTTCCCTGCCAGCTGGTCTTCCCTAACTACCTTTCCCTGCAGGCCCAGTCCCCCCCAACTTCCCTCCCCTGCTGGCCTGATCTCCCACAACTGCCCTCCCCGGCCGGCCATCTTGTTGAGGGTGTGATGGTCAATTTGCATATTACCTCTTTATTATATAGGATTGCTAATGGAGATTACTATTTCAGACATTCATTCAACACTAGAAATTTCTCAGCATTTTGAATGAGTGTCCCAATGACATGAAAATCTTACTGTGCCTTTTCTTTATCCTGTTATCTTTGAGTCATAGAAACAATTTTGTATATTATTTCAAATGTTATAGTGTTTATTTAAATATTAAAGATATGGATTGATACTTAAATATTAACTACACTCAACTAATGTTGAGTGTAGTTAATATTTTAGCGTAGTTAATATTTTAGCATAATAGTTATTTGTTTGTGTTTCTAGTATCAGTTACTTGTGACTGTCTTTCTTTCTTTTTAGGCAGAAGAAATGCATGAGTAAATTATTAGAATACAGTGCTGATGTCAACATTTGTAATAATGAAGGCCTTACAGCAGTAAGTGCTAAGAATTTCATGAGATTTTTAAAATGCTTTTTAAAAAATAACATTGAAGGTGATAGTAATGCAAAGTGCAGTACAAGTAGTTACTTTTTAAAAAAATATATATTTTATTGATTTTTTACAGAGAGGAAAGGAGAGGGATAGAGAGTTAGAAACATCGATGAGAGAGAGAAACATCGATCAGCTGCCTCCTGCACACTCCCTACTGGGTATGTGCCTGCAACCAAGGTACATGCCCTTGACTGGAATCGAACCTGGGACCCTTGAGTCTGCAGGCCAACGCTCTATCCACTGCGCCAAACCAGTCAGGGCTTTGCAAGGTACTTCTTTGTGATAATTAAGAAGATGCAGAATGATTTGAGATATAGTTCTCAGCTATATTTATTAAGAGAAGATATGGCCCACCATATTTCTCCTTTTTTCTCCTGTTTGAATTTATGCCTTTTCATTTGTTTTGAAGTCTTATTCCCCTAGCTTTTGTCATTGACTTTCAATGGACTTTCAGTGGCTGCCTACTGGGGATTGAGCCTGAAACTTGGGCATGTGCTCTGACTAGGAATTGAACTGTGACCTCCTGGTTCATAGGTTGATGCTCAATCATTGAGCCACACAGGCCAAGCGGTTGTTATACTTTGATCTACATAGATATTATAGAGAGATGGTATAGGATATTTGAAGAGATTATTGAAATAAAAAATTTTAATCAAATTGTTATTTAATGAAACATTCATTTTATAAGTAGAAATAAAATAGAATTTTATGATTATTGAGAAATTGTTTTGAAGTCATGACAGTAGATGTTAAGTTTTACTTATTAAATTTTACCTCCCTATTTGTGAGGTGATAGAGATATTAATTAACTGGAAGGTGGGAATCCTTTTACAATGTATATGAAATCATCACACTGTATACTGTAAATTGTATATAATAAAAGGCTAATATGCAAATTGACCAAATGGCGGAACGACTGGTTGCTATGATATGTACGCACTGATCACCAGGGGGCAGACACTCAATGCAGGAGCTGCACCCTGGTGGTCAGAGCAGTCCTAAAGCCAACCTCCCATGATTAGGCAACCTCCCTCAGTTCCTTCCCCCATCCCTCTGGCCCTGTCCGGCAGCCGGAAGCCCCGGCAGGCAGCCAGCAGCCGGCTGCCGATTGGGCCTGGGTGAGACAGCCCCGATAGGCCCTGATCACCAGCCAGGCGTAGGGACCCCACCCATGCACAAATTTTGTGCACCAGGCCTCTAGTATTTTATAATTTTACTAGAGGCCTGGTGCACGAAATTCGTGCATGGGGGGTGTGTCCCTCAGCCCAGCCTGCACCCTCTCCAATCTGGGATCCCTCTCACAATCTAGGACTGCTGGCTCCCCACTGCTTACCTGCCTGCCTTCCTGATTGCTACTAACCACTTCTGCCTGTCAGCCTGATCACCCCCTAACCACTCCCTGTCAGTCTGATTGATGCCTAACTGCTCCCCTGCCAGCCTGATTGCCCCTAACTGCTCTCCCCTGCAGTCCTGGTCACCCCTAACTGCCCTACCCTGCAGGCCTGGTCACCCCTAACTGCCCTCCCCTGCAGGCCTGGTTCCCCCCAACTGCTCTCCCCTGCAGGCATGGATTCCCCCCAACTGCCCTTCCCTGCAGGCCTGGTCGCCCCCAACTTCCCTCCTCTGCCGGCCTGGTCACCCCTAACTGCCCTCCTCTGCAGGCTTGATCGCCTCCAACTGCCCTCCCTTGCAGGCCTGGTCCCTCCCAACTGCCCTCCCCTGCTGGCCTGATCGCCCACAACTGCCCTTCCTTGCAGTCCTGATCCCTCCCAACTGCCCTCCCCTGCTGGCCATCTTGTGGCGGCCATATTGTGTCCACATGGGGGCATGATCTTTGACCACATGGGGGCAGCCATCTTGTGTGGTGGTCAGTCTGCCTATTACTCTTTTATTAGAGGCCTGGTGCATGGCTGGGGGCCGGCTGGTTTGCCCTGAAGGATGTCCCGGATCAGGGTGAGGGTACCCTTGGCGTGTGGGGTGGCCTGGGCCAGGGGCCTGTGGTGGTTTGCAGGCTGGCCACACCCCCCGGCGACCCAAGTGGAGGCCCTGGTATCTGGGATTTATTTATCTTCTATAATTGAAACTTTGTAGCCTGGAGGGGAGGCTAGGGCAGGCCAGGGTGGGCGGAAAGCTTGGCTTCCTCCATCGCCAGGGGCAACCCAAGCCTCCTGCTCGCTCCGTGGCTGCAGCCATCTTGGTTGGGTTAATTTGCATACTCCTGATTGGCTGGTGGGCGTGGCTTGGCATAGCGGAGTGATGGTTAATTTGCATGTTTCTCTTTTATTAGTGTAGATTTGTTAATTATATGTCAATAAGGCTGAAAAGAATTTTACCTTTCTTGCAAGTATTTGTAGATTTTGAATCTTTTAATTTGTGAATGAAGAAGAATTTTAAGCATTTACTGATCATGCCAGTTTTCAAGACCTATCTGATTAAATTTTTTTGGCAGGAGTGGGGATTTGGATGGTAGGGCATACGAAAACAGCTTCCCTAAGATTTGACTTATTCTCTGAGTGTGTTATTAAAGAATAAGCTCCATCATGATTATATGGAATCCACAATTCCTGTGATAATCCAGATATTGTTATATATTAACAATATAACACCATTTACTCTGTAAAGAAAAACTATTTTGAATATCTATAGGTTGCTTAATGATGTGCTAGATATCACAGAGGTTATAAAATTATGGAACTGTCAGCAATCTATCCTTAGAGCACTGTCTAGTATACTAGTAAGGCGAGATAAGGTGTCCAATATTCGCATAATGTTTATCACATTAGTTTTTATCTGCTAATTTCTTCCACTCCTAAACTTTAAAGGAAGTAGAGTAGGAAATTTTTAAACATCATATTTTAATCTAAAAACTATTCATGTGCATATTTAAAGGATCATTTGATTATACAAAACTGTTATAGAAAAAGTCTCTACTCTTTTTCTGCCTGGGATAAACCTCGGTGTTCTCTCCTTTGGGCCTGATTGGTGTGGTGTGCCTCGTTTTCTTGGATATTATTCTGGCTGCCAAGCATGTTCCTGCCTTGTCCCAGACCACCATGATGGGATTAGTTGGGTTCATTTATCTCATTGATTGAAGGAAGCTGGGATGGTGGAAATGTGCTGCTACAGAATTGAATAGTTGTTACCAAACATGCAGGGGAGTAAAGCCAAGCACTGCTGAGATGAAGTAACCTTCAGTAGGGAGCCAAGAGCCCCAGGATTGTTTTTACAAAAGGAGAGAATCGTTGACTGCATGCTTTCTAGGTTGGTCAACCTCACAAAAGACTCATGTTTCTTCATTTGTTCTTTCAACAGGAATTTTTTGAATACTTATTATATGCTAGGTAGGCACTTTGCTGGTGTGGGGATAGAATAGTGAATATCTCTGACCCTGGACCTTGTCATCTCCAAACACGAAAGTCAGCAGGTATTGGTGACACATTGTAATGTCAACATAGGAGAAAGAGAGCTATGGAAGGAATGGAGGGGGATCCATCCTTGCCTAGGAGCATGTGAGCTGAAGCCAAAGGGCCAATTAGACATTGGAGTGTTAAAAGTGGTGGCTGTGGGGGTGGGAGTGGGAGTGGGAGTCGGGGAGAGAGTTCTAGCTTTGTGGAATAGATTGGTGAAGGCTTGGAAATGAAAGAGAGCATGCTACATTAGAGCAGTGAGCTTAACATGGTATTCAGATATCCCTGGGGTTTCATGAATACTTCCAAAGGCTTGTGGCATGTATGTTTAAGAATATCACTTTACAGATCTTCAGTTTCTATGTGCTCTTTCTTTTCTTTTCTTTTTTTTTTTAAAATATATTTCTATATATATTTCAGAGAGGAAGGGAGAAGGAGAGAGAGAATGATGAGAGAGAATCATTGATTGGCTGCCTCCTGTATGCCTCCCACTGGGGATCGATCCCGCAACCCAGGCATGTGCCCTTGGCCGGAATCGAACCTGGGACCCTTCAGTTCACAGGCTGACACTCTATCTGTTACAGAAGACCAGAAAAAAAACAAGCCATACTTAGAGAAAGGGAGTTACATTTTATTAAGGGCAGGGCCAGAGAAAAATGTGCCTTTCAAATTCTGGCTCCCCCCCCCCGCCCCCCCCCCCACACACATGGAGGAAACCTTTTCTATTTATAATTTTCCTAGCTCTTTTGTCTCCCAAATTTGGAATGAGATTTCCGAGCCTTCTGGGAAAGAAGGCCCGCGTGCCGGGAAGGGGCCATGAGACCATATCTCAAGGCCTGGCCTGGTGTCAGCACTGACAACTGTCTGGGGCATAGTCCACGGCCTCTCTGGAATGGGAGTAGTCTTATTTTCCTTATTATTTAAGCAAGCAAGCGTTTACAGAAGCCAAAATAGCAGGGTTAAAATTTCAAACAGCAGTTTTTATATAAGATGGATGCTTCATTCCCCACTGATTTTATGTACATGAGTCAAATCATTGACTCTTTTGGGTCATTGTTGGCGAGGGAGTTATATTGACCCATGAGGACTATAAGCTTGATAGAATTAATTCTCTGCTGAATAAAGTCACTGGGCCTATTTATAAGATAAGGGCCCGGAATGAGGGCCAGGACTAATCTTTAGAGGGTCCGAAGAGTCCTGGACTCTCTATTTTGCCTGGGCTGTTTTAAGCCAGGTGTGATGAAGCCACGTTGGGATCCTGTCGACCTTGTCTGCTGTGGGGGTGGTCCTTTCCAGATAGGAGTCATTTCTTGTGTGCCAAATTTCTTTACCCAAACAGAATCACCAGGGTGGAAGGATGGACTGGATCAGAAGTTGGTATAGGCCGAGTACCTTGGACATGCTTCTGGACTGCTTTCTGAGTGGACTGTAAAGCCTGTAAGAACTTGAGTAAAGATTGGTTATGGATTTCAATTTTTCTAGATTGGGTTTCCATGTAAGCTGGTGAGGTGGGTAGGTCAGGGTTTGGAAGAGTCACTAGAATCCGTAGAGGCCCCACTGGTTGTAGGGCAGCCTCCGGGCTCCTTCTGCAGCCTCGTTCCCTCTTGCTTCTGGGGAGTCCCCTTGTCTTACATAGGTAGAGATGAAAAGATTTAATTACATCTGGTAGTGCTAGTTGGCCCATCATCCTTGCTCTGCTCATATCTGTCTAACTGCCTAATATATTACCTCAAGGATCCTGGCTCTGAATTCTTTTAGGGAAAATGGATGTCGGTGGGCTCTTCTAGCTACTTCCTGCTGAGGCGGGTCAGAGGTTTCTCTCAGAGCCAAGAGATCCTTGCTGTCTGTCAGAGGGACAATGAGGTCTGGGCACAGAAGGAGGTGGGCTTGTGACCTGGAGGAGACAAACTGTAACAAATGGTCTGGTGGAAGGGAAAGAAAACCTTTCAGTTTTAATAACTTCTATTGAAATAGAATTTTTCTCCTCAAAATAACCCTCATGTTTATCAAAAGAGCCAAATCAAGACTAATTTATCTATAGTATTTAATTTGGCCTGATTGTTTGCATAAACATAACAAGAATGGTAACTGACTACCTTTGCCGGAATTTCATGATTGAATCTTAATGTGCCCCGTAGTGCCAGGAAGCCAAGCTATCCAGCTGCCGTCAGGCCTGCCTGTAGTATCTGCTGAGTTAGGTGAAGTCCTCACCTGTAGTGGCTCTACCTGGGCTCATGCCCTAGGCTTCAAGGCCCATCTCAGCCCTCCTACTCGTCGTGGCTCAGAGTGCATGGGGGTACCGCAGGGACACAGAGGCGCCCTTATTTCTCCCCTTGTACTCTGACCAACCACCAGTGATGGTAGGATATGGGCCAAGCAGGATACCAGACTTTCTCCATGGCACTCTTATTGGCTTCAGGTCTTCAGAGTTCAGGCAGGGCTCTTTAAAACATGATACTCCAAAGTTTCTGGTTAATAAAACCACTATTGGAAACCAGTCTTATTGAATTTATGCAAAGAAATGTATTGCCATGATTTATTTATTTATTAAGTATTACCATATTTTGGAGGAATTGTATAAGGAGAAAAATATACTGCCCTGCTTTAAGATAGAATTTTCCTTGCCAGTCCTTTTTATGGACTTTCCAAAGTAATATTTTCTGAATGTATTATAACAAACAGTAACTGTTGGATTTCTTTTATCAGTCCCTTCCTAAGTACTTTGGCATAACTATTTACCCTCTGTTTAGGGAGGCAGAATGTAAATTATTTACTCTTCCTGGCTTACTGGCCTGTATTATTTGATTTCCTTTCAACATTTCTCTTCTCCTTCTTATTACATACACAACCTTTATAAATTTTACACTTCTAAATTAGCCTTCAAACCTTCTTTCTATGTCCTTTAAAAATGCATAACCATACCTCAGACCTACTCAGTATTCCTTATTCTTTGAAACCTCAATCCTTTAATGATTACTAAAAAGTAAACAGCCAGAATTTCTTAGATTAACATTTATGACTTAGACCTTCTGTGATAAAACTAAGAGTAGGTAAAAATATTTCTTTTTGAGAGACAGAGATTTTTAAAACTTAAACTAGTTGTAACATTAAAGATATCATATCTTAAAGTTCCTTTGCTGAATATTCCACCACCCCCCAAGAAGTACCCAGTAACCCCGCCCTGCCAGGCTTGGACAATGAGATTTTCTTTATGTGTATTGGAAGGGTTAAAAAGAAGAAAATGGGGCAGAGGAAGATCCACTGTGTTTTGCAGAAAGCCTTGAGTGTAGCATGGTTTAGATAAGTAAGAAACCAAGGACGCCAGCAGAGCGGGTTGTAGCCAGCAAAATCAACAAAAACCTTTATCTCCCTGTTCTCCCTGCCGACACCCGCCCCCCCTTTTCTGCATTAACTATTTACTCTGTCCTTAGCAAGGGAAATAAGGCAAGTGGTCTGAGATCCTGTATAACTAGGCTTTTTACACTAAAGGAACAGCTGCTCTCCCCTCCCAGATTTTACTTCTTTACTCCAAGTCCCCAGAAGATCTCAACCTTCACCACTTCTGATATCTCCAACCATCCCCTGTCCCCCAGCCTAGGGCTTCTCTATCTCAGCAGACTGAGAGTGAATTCCACCGCCTCTACCCTTTCTCACACCTGCTCCGGAGCAGTTTTCAGCTCTCTTTCTCCCCCAGAGACCCACTGTAAATCTATCAGGAAGGGCAGGCAGGTCGCAGTTCTCGGGACCACATGATTCTCTGTTTGCTAGCAAGGCTGAAAAAGGCAGCCTACAAAGCAGTTAATTATGACTAATCTTAACCTAACAAGCCTTTGTTTAAACTTCTCTGGTTTGGCAACCTTTGCGGGAACCCCTTTCACGTCCCACGTGGTTTGGGGTTCAGGTTCAGGGTTCTGGTTCTGGAGGAGGCCACACACAAATGAAAGAGATTAGAAAAGTATTAATTTGGCAATATTGGGGGCCAGGCAGGAGCCCACCTCTAGGGGGAGGACTACCTCTCGCTCTGGCCTTGCAATCCCTTTTATTAAGGTTTGGGATCCACCCATAGTCAGTAATAGCCAATCAGCAAGGATTTACATAAGATTGACAGGTGGAAGTTGCTTCAGCTACCAATGTCTCAATCAGAGGACAATGGGCGGCTTCCGACATCTCCCCCGTTTCTTTTCTTTAAAAAAATCTTGCATCTGCACACTAGAAATAAACATATAAGAACAAAAAATGAGACGAGCAATAATGGTTATGCTGAGAGGCAAAAGAATCAGTCTGTAGTAAGTTTCTTTCTGGGCCAACAGTTTTTTGAGTCCCAATTTCCATGTCCAACAGTTCTGGATAGTGGACAAATGGTGGCAATGCAGGTCCGACCCTCTCTGGTTTGGTCCTGGGCAACCTGCAGCGATGCACAGCTGCTGACTGCTAGCATGGCAAGGCATCTTCGTCTTCACCATCTTCCATCTCTGGACTGTTTCTCCTCTTGTCTTCGTGGCTGGAGCAGTCCTGTCAATTCCTCTCTGTTGCAGGAATCCACATGGTCTTGGAGTTGTTTTCTGAAAATATACAAACATATTCTCGACCAAAAGTTAATAAAGGAATCTTTTCTATAAATTTGACTTGGGATCCTTTTTATTTTTGCCCAAACTATTTTCCTTTGGCTTATTTTGACACCATGTGTGTTTTTCATGGGTGTCTTGCTGTTAGCATTACAAAAGAAAATTAATTTTCTAAAGTAAAAATTTTCTAGATGTAATTTACTTACAGGATATTTTTCCTTACATGATATTACTCCACTATCCCCCCCCTTATTTTGATTTAATTATTAGGAGTCTCTTGGAAATTTTGTAATGCAGTCTTGATAACTTTAAATTTTAATTTTTTGCACAAAAATATGACTGCTTTAGGTTCATTGCATGTTAAGCAATTTTACCATGAAATGAACTACCAATAAGATTTTTAGTTGATACTTTAGGAACAGCTTTCTGTCCAGTGCAATTAAATTTTCTTGAGTATTCACTTATTTCAATTAGCCAATTTAAATTAATCTTAAAACTTGACTACTATTTTACTGTCAAATTTAATACTATAACAACAATCTTAGTTTTCCCTGTCAATATTAGTAAAAAGGATTATTTGCATTCTTGAGTAGGCCCTGAGCATTCCTGGTGCTAGTCTGGATTTAGATATAGGGCAGCTGCGGTCAGCCAAGTCTCTGTCTTACCTGGGTCCCGATCTGAGCTGGGCGTGGGAAGTGAAGCAGCCATGTGGGCAGGAGACCTCCCTCAGAAGGGGTGAGGGTTTAGGCCCCTGCAAAGTTGGGAGAGGGTGAGGGTCTGTGCCCCACCTCTGTTGACCCCCTGGTTCTCTCCTGATGGCCCCCCTGCGACTGTGCCCATCTTAGGTTGTTCCTTCCTTAAGGAATCTTACCCGCCTCTGGCTAACCAGCCATCCTCTGGGGCCAACCAGGGTGATGTGAGGTGTGCGAATGAGGGAGGGGCAGCGCCCCCCCTGCAAGAGGTTCAGTTCTGTCTCCTTGGTAGCCTATGCCCCCATGGCCTCCATGGCCAGCACCTGCCTTGGGATCCCCTCACCTACTGGCGGGGCCCCAGCACTGATCACATATCTTGGGGAACCCAGGTTTTTTCTTCAGGGAGGGCCCAGCTCACACCATTGGGCGAGAAACACATCCATGGTACCAGCCACCACGAGGCTTCAAGCTCAGCATGAACAGACCGCTCAGACAACAGCTGTGGGCAATTGGATTGTGAGAAGGGGGTCTCTCTTGGCAAAAAGGGCAAGAAATGCCAATATAGAATGCTCAAGTGCCTTCCCAGGGGGCCCTCTACACAGTGGAAGGGATTAAATCCTTTCATGTTCTTTTTAAATTGCTGCCAAACATTCAAAGAATTAGTTTGTAAGTTTGTTTGGGATAATTGTACAATATGCTGTTGTAATTCTAAAATATCAAGAGTTGTGTTACCTTTGTCTCCAAGCATCAAGAAGATGATTTTTTTATTGATTCCCAAGGGTGCGAGGTACTGTTATAGGTAATGGGGGTAACACAAATCTGGGAAAAATTATAATGACATTGTAGAATAATATCATGTAAGTATATTCTTTGCTCTAGGCCATGGCAATTCAATTTCAAACTGGCTGTCAATTTTTTTCTGGTAACTTTATATAACCTTTGTCAGGGAGGCAAAAACACAAATTACTTAACTTTAGTTCAAGAGGCCAAATATATTGACTTTCAATTACAATCCTTACGACATTTGAAGGAAACCTCTCTTTATTTCCTTCCAAAATAATTTTCAGGCTACAGAGAGTTGCATTTAAAAATATTTGTCACATGAAACAATTTCTCTTAAGGTTATGGTGACCACTAGTATGGATTAGATTTAATATTTTAATAACAATCCACAGTTTATCCCGTAAATACCAGTGAAAGAGATTTCCAAAATTTCAAATTTCTCCTTTGTATTAAGCTAGAATTTTATTTTTAAAGAGTATCCCCTTAGGCTAATTTGCATATATAGAGGGGTCATGGGAAGCCTTCAGTAACTTTATTCAAAGGAAGGGGTTGGCCTTTATGGTTTCAAGATGGCGGCCCCCAGGGGAGCGGCAAGCCATGTGGCCATCATGGCGGCTGTCTAATCCGTTCTTTTAAAAGATAGACAGTCAAAATTATATTGCAGACAAACAGAAATCTTATTAGTGGTTTCTGGTCTTAGAATTGTTTATAAAAATATTGGCTTTTCATTTAGCTGAAAACCTTGATTATAATTTAAAAAGCTAATTTATTTAAGTAATTAAAAGTAGGTATCTTCATTTAAAAAGCAAAGCAAATTTAGTAAATGTTTACGTCTGATTCACAAGCCGCAAATGTTGCCCCGCCTCTTAGCTTAATTAAGAATGCAGGCGGCTACGGGCTTTTTGTCATTTTAAATTCTGCTGTTGGATTTTAAGAAATATTTTGCTACTTATTTTTGCCCTTCTTAGAGGCCAAAACCTTCATAGCATTTAAAATATAGTTATTAATTTTTATTTGATAAAGCTTTCCATGCAATTTCAAGTATTTTAGATCGGTTAAATTCAAAATATTTCCTTTAAGAAGAGAGAATAAATTTCTTGTATTACTCTGGGCGTCCTTGGAGTTTTCCAAGAATCATCTCTCGGTTATAGCCTTGAAATTTTAACATGGAAAAAATCATCATATATATAATATATATATATATATATATATATATATATATATATGTGTATATATATATATATCCATATATGATTTAAAGACTATAATACTTTTTATAATTATCTTAAGATATCAATTAGATTTTAAACTGGTCTTTATATTAAAAATTTTCAGTTGGGAATCACAGAATTAATCCTTTTTTAATTAGACCAATAAACAACATATTTTGAATTCCTAATTATTAGAGAAAAAACAACATTTTATTTTCTCAAAAATAAGTTTTATACTTTAGGCATTTAATTACCACAACCACATTTTTTCCCAATTTAATTTGCACTTTGAACTTTCAAAGTTGGCAGGTCAAATATATTTAGCATTTCCTAGATTAATAACACTTTACATTTCTAAGAAAAATACAAGACATAATCAACTAATAGCTTCAATTCTGTCCTCTAGGTTTTTCTCATGAGGCAAATTTAAACTTTAATTTTTATTTGCCAGTGGCTCTGGAAAACCAGGTTTGGTCTATTTGAATGTAAATTACCACATTTTTCAAAGATGGCTCCTGGCAGGAAACTGGTCTACCTGTCTGCTTGTTCTGCTGGGGGAAGGGCATCTACCCATTCCTCCATTAACAAAGGGCGTAGCCAGCCCTCACCTGGGCTATTTAGATTTTTTATAATTAATACGTTATTTATCTATATTTCAACAATTTCTTTGAGATTCTAGAGTCAATTATAATTATTTTAAAGCATTTACTTTGGATAAATTCTATAACAGAGACAAATTTACTTATTTTCTTGAAGGCCTTAAAAGTTAACTTTGACCGAAGTTCGTTCGCATTTTAAAAACTACTCTTTATTGTGGAAATGCCAATCCTGCTACAGCTAGAACTAGCTTGAATTTCTTTCCCTGGGTCAACTTCGCCATTTTTCTTAGAAAAAAAACAAAACAGTTCTGGGTTTTTCCTTTCTGCAGCCCTTGTAGAGAGAGTCCAGCTTAAAACCCTATCTAATATGTCCAAAAATTGGACCGTGCGCGCATTTGTTTTTAAGCTGGGCTTCTCTCCCCATGAGTACAGAAATTCCAGACACATTTCTAAATTTTTAAGACTTTTTCATGGTGAGAAAGGAGACTTTAAATTAGCATACTGGGAGAGTGGGTGTCCATATTGGATCGCCACATGTCTCTCCCTTCCCCCACATCCTGCTTGCTCTGGGGGAAGCATCAGCAACAGATCTGGCTGAATTTCTTTTCATGCTTAATAGATAAAGGCATATCTCAAATGTTTTCTTTCTTTTTCGCTTTTCGAGGTAATAACTAACACCCAATTTGGCCAAGATTTGCATTTCCCTGCGAGTTCTTCTATAATTTTTAAACAAAGCATTGAGTAATCTCATTGCGGGAGAGCAGATAGCCCTTCCCTCTCCTGCCACCTTTGAATTTCTCCACATCAGAGGCAGTTTCAGCAGTGGAGTTTCATTTATTATTACAGATTTTAGATTCCAAATACAAACTAAGATTTTAATTTGAACAAGAAACCACATTCCTTAAGCATGCAAACCAAAATTCTATAATAAAATTTCCTTTATAACCTAATTCTTCCCCATTAGCCTGGCTGAAAAAGATGTTCCCACCCTACTTACAGATCTGGTTTCTGTAGCTGGCTGTGGGCTTTGTGTGCGGTGAAATTCCCTCACCTCTTTTCGGTGAATTTTCCACACCTTTTCTTGGTGTATTTTTTCCCTCCTTCGCTCTAGGCAAAAAATATCATCTACTCCAGATGCCCCGCATTCGGGCACCAGTTGTGGGAACCCCTTTCATGTCCCGCATGGTTCAGGGTTCAGGTTCAGGGTTCTGGTTCTGGAGGAGGCCGCACACAAATGAAAGAGACTAGAAAAGTATTAATTTGGCAATATTGGGGGCCATGCGGAAGCCCACCTCTAGGGGGAGGACTACCCCTTGCTCTGGCCTTGCAATCCCTTTTATTAAGGTTTGGGATCCACCCATAGCCAGTAATAGCCAATCACAAGGATTTACATAAGATTGACAGGTGGAAGTTGCTTCAGCTACCAATGTCTCAATCAGAGGACAATGGGTGGCTTCCGACAAATCTTCACAAATTTTATACCCTTAAATTAACGCTAGAATTCCAAAATTTTAAACTAACACAGCAAAATTATAAATCAAGGAAAAGCAATTAAAAGTTCTCTACTGTCTTCCCCCTAAAGCAGGGTTTGCACTGTCTTTGACACAGACTCTCACACTTACATTTATACACCAGACAGTCTGAGTTTTTTACTTCTACCAGATATTTACTCAGTTTAAACAGTCCACCTGATTCCTGATTAATTGCCTGAGGAAGTCCTTGACTTCCGGGGATGTGACCAAGCTCCCCCTTCCGCTCGGAGTGGGTCTGACTGATAGGGCCCCTACCTTATCGATTCTGTCGACAGGTCCAGAAGTGTCCGTCCACTCTCTCCAGATGCCGGCCGGGTCTTAGGCTGAGGTAAGAGAGTGCCCAGAGTCCCCTGGTTCAATTCTGCTAAATCAGCAGAGCAGTGCCTCCCGGAGGCCTGTCCAGCTCCCCCGGGCCCCAAACCTGGTCCACTCACCGGAGGCCAAAAGGCCAGTATGTTTGGCCTTCTTTGTGGTCAGGGAACCATTATGTTACAGAAGACCGGAAAAAAAACAAGCCATACTTAGAGAAAGGGAGTTACATTTTATTAAGGGCAGGGCCAGAGAAAAATGTGCCTTTCAAATTCTGCCCACCACCCCCACACACATGGAGGAAACATTTTCTATTTATACTTTTCCTAGCTCTTTTGTCTCCCAAATTTGGAATGAGACTGCCGAGCCTTCTGGGAAAGAAGGCCTGTGTGCCGGGAAGGGGCCATGAGACCATATCTCAAGGCCTGGCCTGGTGTCAGCACTGACAACTCTCTCTGGGGCATAGTCCACGGCCTCTCTGGAATGGGAGTAGTCTTATTTTCCTTATTATTTAAGCAAGCAAGCATTTACAGAAGCCAAACTAGCAGGGTTAAAATTTCAAACAGCATTTTTATATAAGATGGATGCTTCATTTCCACTGAGCCAAGCGGCTAGGGCTATATGCTCTTTCTTAAGACGATCTGCTCAAGAGCATCCTCTGGTAGAGAGCCAGCCCTTTCCACTTTTACCTTTAAAATAATTCTTCCACCACTGTTTTTGAACAAAGTACATTTTATACTCACCCATCCTAAATATTGCCAAGACACATTGTCAAGGATGGGGTGAGGTTAGGAGTAAACAAACAAACAGAAAAAACAACTCAAAATATTGGGTGTGAGCAAAGGCTCTATCATTCATCATTTCCTGTCTTATATGTATTGCTGTTAGGGGTGAAGTATTTACACTTGAGTTGCTTTATTCTGAATTCAGCACAATTATAAAAATGATGCTATAGGCCCTGACTGTTTTGGCTCAGTGGATAGAGCGTCGGCCTGCGGACTGAAAGGTCCCAGGTTCGATTCCAGTCAAGGGCATGTACCTTGGTTGCTGGCACATCCCCAGTAGGAGGTGTGCAGGAGGCAGCTGATCGATGTTTCTCTCTCATTGATGTTTCTAACTCTCTATTCCTCTCCCTTTCTCTCTGTAAAAAATCAATAAAATATATTTTAAAAAAATGATGCAATAGGAGTGTTGGAATATTTGCTTGTTTTGTCACCAATACCATCCCACAACTACTGTCAAAGAATTCATTGCCTCTAAGGTAAAGTTCAGTGAGAAGCAAAAGGACGTCAGTAGGAAATGCTGATGTCAGTGGTGACTCTTTTCACCCAGCTGGCAGTCAGGGTAACTTTTAATCTATTTTATTCATGCTTATATCTATCTATATTTACCTATATTAGGAAGTGGAGGAAATGGGCAGTGACTGCTAATGGGTACAGGTTTTCTTTTTGGGGAAATGAAAGTATTCTAAAATTGATGGTGATGGTGATCACACAACTCTGAATATACTAAAAATCTATAGGTTGTATACTTAAATAGGTGAATTGTCTGGCATCATGCCTCAAGTAAATATACTTTATGACACCCTCGCCGCCCCCCCAAATAAAACATTCTCTTGATCTTCCTCCCAACCTCCAAAATTCTCATTCCATAGTGAGCTCCTCTCAACTATTTTTAATGGATATAAACATTTTGTTTTCCCTGTATCTGAATGACATGCTAATATTGCTACCTTTTGATTTTTTTTTTTCAGTTCTAGGCATCACCTATTGATTTTCTGAACAATAAGATTATTGCTCTCTTTTTCAGCTTCTCTTCCCATATCCCTTCATGTACAAGCACATTCCCTCAGACCTTTACAATAGAGTCATAATTTTAGTTACATCATTTTTCAATGTTTTAGTTTTTGATTGTGTGAAAACTATTCATTGTTAGGTTAAGTTGTTTTCTATAGTTACTTTTCTGTCTTATAAAGCATTTTATTTTTCATGTACTTAAGAATTGCATTTAAAAAATTGAGGTAATTGTAGATTCATATGCAATTGTAAGATACAGAAAACCCCCCTGTATATTTTGCCCATTTTCTCAATGATCACATTTTACAGAACCATAGTATAATATAATATCATGACCAAGGTATTGACATTGATACAGTCTTACTCATTTCCTGTTTTACTTGTACCCAGTTTTACCTGTGTGTGTATGTATGTACATATATTAAGTTTTATACAGTTTTATTACCTGTGTAGATCCATGGGTTCACTATCGTAGTCAATATCCAACATTTTGAACATTTCCAACTTCACATAGATGCCTTGTGTTGCTCTTCTTTTCTAATCACACCTTTCTCCCCCTTAACTCCCATGCCTAACCCCTGGCAATCACTAATCTATTTTTCTTTTCTGAAATTTTGTTGTTTCAGGGATATATACATGGAATCATAATGTGTGGAACTTTTTGGGATTGGCTTTTGTATACTCATCATATTCCCTGGAGATTGATTCAGATTTTTTTATGTATCAATAGTTTGTTCTTTTATATTAATGACTAGTATTCCTTGGTGTAGATATACCACTGTTTGTTTAATCACTCACCTCCGGAAGGACAACTATTGCAAATAAAGCTGCCATAAGCATAAACATTATTTTACAGGTTTTTTTGGTGAACATGCATTTTCATTTCTCCGGAATAAATACCCAGGAATGCAGTTGCTGGGTTGTATAGCATTTTCATGTTTAGTTTTCAAATGCAGTGCCTAACTTTTCCAGGGTGACTGTATCATTTTACCACCCCTCCAGGAATCTAGTTTTTCAGCATCCTCACTAGTATTTGGTATTGTTAGTGTTTTTTTATTTTAGCAATTATGATAGGTACTAGAGGCCCAGTGCATGAATTTGTGCACCAATGGGGTCCCTTGGCCTGGCCTGTGGGATTGGGCCAAAACCGGCTCTCTGACATCCCCCGAGGGGTCCCAGAGTGTGAGGGGGCGCAGGCCAGGTGAAGGGACCCCACCGGCGCACGATTGGGGCCAGGGAGGGACACGGGAGGTTGGCCAGCCAGGGAGGGACCACGGGAGGGCTCCAGGGCGAGTCCAGCCCGCCTCGCTCAGTCCTGATTGGCCGGACCCCAGCAGCAAGCTAACCTATGGTCGGACCATCTGCTCCCTGGTGGTCAGTGCATGTCATAGCAAACAGTTGAGTGGCCTTAGCATATCATTAGCATATTACACTTTGATTGGTTGAACAGATGACTGGACACTTAGCATATTAGGCTTTCATTGTATAGGATAGTCATACCAGGTGTACCTGTTATTAATGTGGATTTTTTTCAATAGATAGTTACACATATGTTGATATATATGCGATTTGATATGTATGCTATTTTGTTGTATTGACAGCAAGCTTCAAAACTTCATATGTCAAATTTGCTGAAGGTGTTAACATCATAGATATTTTTACGCTTAAAAATGTCGAATTTCGTGCCAAAAAAAGAGCATTTGCAGGAAGTTTTAATTCATTTCTTTATTTTGAAGAAAAGTGCTGCTGAAAGTTATTGTATACTTCAGGAAGCTTATGGTGAACATGCTCCATCTCAAGATACTTGTGAATGCTGGTTTAAAGGCTTTAAAAGTGATGATTTTGATGTGAAAGACAAAGAACGTCCAGGTCAACTGAAAAAGTTTGAACACCAACAATTACAAGCATTATTGGATGAAGATGCGTGTCAAACTCAAAAACAACTTGCAGAAAGATTAAACGTTGCTCAGCAAACAATTTCCAATCGTTTACAAGCAATGGGAAAGATTTTAAAGGAAGGAAAATGGGTGCCACATCAACTGAATGAAAGACAAATTGAAAACCGAAAAGTCACCAGTAAAATGTTGCTTCAACGGCACGAAAGAAAGTTTTTTTTGCGTCGAATTGTGACTGGCGATGAAAAGTGGATTTATTTTGAGAATCCCAAACGCACAAAATCATGGGTTGATCCAGGTCAACCATCAACATCGACTGCAAGGCCAAATCGCTTCAGAAAGACGACAATGCTCTGCGTTTGGTGTGATCAGGAAAGTGTGGTGTATTATGAGCTTCTAAAACCAGGTGAAACCGTTAATACTGATCACTACTGACAACAAATAATCTGAACCATGCTTTGATGGTGAAACGACCAGAATGCCAGAAGACACAGCAAACTAATTTTGCTTCATGATGATGCACCATTACACACTTCAAAACCAGTTAAAGACACGTTAAAAGATCTTGCCTGGGAAGTATTAACCCACCCATTGTATTCACCAGACCCTGCTCCTTTAGATTACCACTTGTTCCGATCGATGGCACACACACTTTCTGAGCAGCACTTTAAAACATATGAAGAAGTGGAAAATTTGGGTCTCTGAATGGTTTGCCTCAAAACAAGAAAAGTTCTACTGGAACGGTATCCACAAATTACCTTAAAGATGGGCGAAATTTGTAGCTACCGATGGACCTTACTTTCAATAAAGCACTTTCGATGTTTCTCTTGAAATTATCGTGTTTTCTTTGATTACAAAATCCACATTTTTAACCGGTACACCTGGTATCGCTTGTTTTATTTTGCTTTTGTGTAATTGCTGATATTGTTGAACATCTTTTTATGTGCGTCTTATACCATTTTTCATCCTCTTATATGAAATGGTAGTTCATGTCATTTGTACATTTTCTAATTGGATTTTATAAAAATTTTATTGATTGCTTTTTAGAGAGAGAGAGAGAGAGAGAGAGAGAGAGAGAGATAAAGAACACTTTGTTGTTCTACTTATTTATGCATTCATTGGTTGATTCTTGTATGTGCCCTCACCAGGGATAGTATACAAAACCTTGGAGTATGGAGTAGATGCTCTAACCAACTGAAGTAAAGACTATGACACCCACTTTGTTAATTACTTTTTAATTTATGTTTGCTTCTGGGGAAGGAAAGTTATTCAGTACCTTTTCTATAGAGGAAAGGTATTCATAGAGTGCAGGATCATCCAAGAAGCAGACTATTTGGTGATCCTAAGTCGAAACTTAATTACTTTGAACCATGAAGTGCTTGATTTTGAAATACATGGTGGTTTAACCTATATCTTGATGCATATTTTTTCCCCTATAAAAATATAGGAAAATACATATAGGCTTAAATTTTAGTTTTAGTCTTTAGTGTGTATTATGCTCACAGTTGGGAAGTAATAGCATTTATCTGATTTTTTTTATGAAACACTCTTGCATAAATGTTAAGTAACTAAATGACTGCACAGATACACTGGCTGGCTGTGAATGGGCGGACAGAACTACTCCATGACCTTGTACAGCACGTCAGTGACGTCGATGTTGAGGACGCAATGGGGCAGACAGCGCTGCATGTGGCCTGCCAGAACGGTCACAAGACGGTAAATTCAGCTGTGAGAACTTTAAGTTGCATGTGTTTATTTTTGAAAACTTTGAATCCATGAAAAGTTTCTCACTGTACATAATTGCAAACATGAAGCATCATAGCAAAATCTTGTTATAACATTTTCTGCATCATACAGACTCTGGTTAATATATTTTATGAGGAAAAAAGTAATAGAAAATAGTGCTTTTACATCTGTTTAAAATATTTGTAATTTGGATTTCAACTTCATTTCTGATTCATAGACTTTTAAATAGCGGAATATATTAAAATTTTAAATGTAGTGTGTTCATATGTAATTTTAGCAATTATGTTTTGTTCTCACTTTTATCTGAGATAAAAGTTTTTAATATTTTCCTTTATTTTTTATTAGTAAGCCTCAATTATTGGGATTAGATATAAAGAAAGTGAATACTGACATTGTTTAAATCATTTAACTTGGGTTATCATATTTGTCTACTGTCTCAGAATATGATGCAAGCACTAGAATGACAGTGGTTTTCTTTCTTACTTTAGGTTTCTAAAATCATGCATTTGTTTTATAGCAATAGTTTTTTGTTAATCCTGTGTGCAGACATTTGGCTTTTAAAATTCATAGTAGGTTTCTCTCATTAGGAGACTTTGCTGCCTTATAAAAAGTTAGCTTACGATTATCAATGAATTTCTACTTTGCTATAATTTCCTGGTTACTTTCAGGTTGTTCCCCGCCCCCCCCCCCCCCCCCATTTATTATTATTCATAATAGAATGTTGCTTATTTACTTGCTAACCGTAAAAATAACAACAACAAAGACCAATCTAATACAACAACTATAAAGATACAAAATTTATTTATATTGATTTTTTTGTATACTGTTTGAGTTTTATCTTTTTGTGGGAGAATTCTTAGTGGAGTCATTGATTTCCTTCTCTACAAACACTTTTTTCCTAACCTGGGTTCAGGATATAGGATCCTACATGTTTAGATGCTTTATGTATGACTTCAGTTCACAGAATATTTCACTTCTTTAAGATTGTGAGGCCAAGGTTGACGTTGTCTTATGTTTAATAAGAGTTCAATAAAAGGAGGGATGTAGGATTTTTTTTGATTGCATGGAATTTCTTCTGAACATCATGGTTTGTTTTAAATTTTTTTGATTTTTATCATCTGAAAAGTAACCCAGTATTCTCAAGGAATATTTCTTCTCATTGTCTCAGAGTCCACACTATTAAATTAAAAAAATATATTTTGTATGATAAAAAATGATCTGAAATATTCTACTCTTGAGTGGCCCAGGGTTTTTTTTTTTCTGTGTGTGTGTGTGTGTGTGTGTTTTCTATACTGGACTGTACTTTATCTATTTTTTGAAATTTATCTTTATAACAGGTAAGTGGCGTGTCATGTACTATGATTGCAAACCCTACCTGTTGTCCAGGAACTTGTGTAGGAAAAAACTGGAATTCAGATTAGGAATGATCTACAAAATCTCATTTTAGCTGCCTTGAATCAGTGAAGAAGCAAGAATTACATAGAAAATCTTATTTCAAAACATGTGCATTACAGACTGCATTAGAAATTTAGAATTGCCTTCTGAAGTTATTGAAAGGTAGGTAGTATAAGTATAATATATTCCATATGGTTTGCAACTTAAAGCAGGTGTGGTAAAGTAAGGGAGAATTCCTCATAGCCAAATGCCTTTGAAGAATTATATTCTCAGAAGATTTATAGGGAGCCTGACTTTACTGTGGTGATGAGTTTTACAGGGTGAGATTTTGCAGATATAGTAGAGGAGGAAGTGTACAAAAAACCATGTTGACTGGTGGTTGATTGTATTAGTGAGTGAGATTCCATTCTGTCATAGTTGATCAATTGTAGTTATCTGCAAGGATCATATAAAGATAATATTTAAAACTGTTTTTGGAATCATTGTATTCATCTTTAATCCTTCTTCAATTAGGGCAAGAAGGAATCTTGAAAAATTAGCATACCTTCTGCCTCCAAGCTGAATTGTATTTCTAAAAATCTGTGTTGACAGTTGTACTAATACTACCTGTGTCTCATAATTACTCATGTATTTCTGGTCCATGTTCACAGTTCCATGGATAAGCATATCCTTTTATCTAGAGCTAAATATGATTTATTGGGTTATAAGATATGATAAGTTATTACTGGATAGGGATTATTGATTTTTTAAACTCTGTGTATCTTTCCGTAAGTTGAATACTGAGTCTAAAATGCTTTGTCAGGTATCACAATTGGGACTTATTTTAGTGGCAAGTGAAAATGGCCTTTTCGTTGTCTCAAAGTAGCCAGTTCTTACATCAAATCATTAACAGGTATTCAAAACTGGTGTCCATGTAGATACAGGTTTCAAGATTTCATTTTATGTTTAAGCTTAAAAGCTTGAATATTGATTATGTATTTTTTATAAAATGAAATAGGAAAGTTTAGAGGGGGAAAGAAACTCTGTTTTAAAACATTTTTAAAAGCATATAATTTCTTCTCAAATTATAGAGACAGCTATGACAAAGAAATCCTCTGAAGTTTCAATGTAATCTCATTTTAGAGTAAATCTCAAAGGGGCATGATAAGATTTTGAGTAACTGGCTAAGAGCTCTAAAGCTTTGTAGAATTTGTAATTGAAGACTATATTTTTGCTCTCAGGCCAAGAATTACAGATTTACATTACTTTTTTAACGTTAAAAGATTTGGTATATTCATTTTTGTCGTAACTAAGAAATTGAGTAATCTTTGCTATGATTTCAAATAGATGCGTCAATTTTATTAGCAGTAAAGGTCTCATCTTCCTCTTGTTGGAAGCAAGTAGTTTGGGCAGTTGAAGAGTACCTTCCAATCTTTTATTTGTCCTTGCAACATAATGGTACAATGACTTTAAATTGCTTCTATTCCTATTTATAAGTGATCAGGTCAAAGAAATGATCACAACAATTCCTGAATAATGCAATTCTCTATAACTTTCCTTAGGTCAGTTGTTAATTAGCTGTATGATACTAATATTATGGTTTGTTTTTCGATATTGATTTTGACATATCATTTCAGAGTTTGATTATTCAGCTGGCTTATTATATATAGTATTTGGCAACTCTTTGTTCCCATGTCTTATGTAGCTCCTAAGGTATATTCTGTTTACTGATCACATAATTAAGAAAAGCGTTGTGAACACATTGGAAAACACTTAAGAGCACTAATTGTATTGGTATTATTACTGTCATTATTAATGTGGATGATGGGATTCTGCAAGCAAAGTATAGAGAGCACAATTTGGATCCTTAATTGATTTACTCTTGTGGAATAAGCTATTTTTTGAGTTTTAATCTCATTTTTAGAAAGAGTAGTGAAGCCTTATATTATTCTACATAGTGTATAATTGACTCCATTTTTTTGGCCATTATGTTGAATGAATATTTTGGTAATTTTTTTCTTTGTTATTAATTAAATTTATTGATGTGTTGAATTGCCACAAATTGTTGCTTACTGATTTCTGGAATACTTTGGATTTAGAAACCCTAGAAAACTTTTAGATGGTTCATTCTCAATTTATATAAGTTAGAGTACACAGCAGGATTATTTTAGGGATGAATTTCAATTTATTTGTACAATAAATTTTACTTTTATCAGAATAAATTTTATATTTCTAAATTTATATAGCTGAATATGAAGCTTCACAAACATAAAACGGTAGCTGAACCCTGCTTAGAGTAGATTTAAGCTCTTTTGACACTTACAACTTCCTTAGGTCAGTTATTAATTAGCTGTCTGATACTAATTATGGTATTATAGACTATCTTTGATAGAACTGACTGCATTTTTTGCTGAAAAAGGAACAGTGCTCACCTGTATTCAGATAGCTCTCTTGCTATCGTAAGCCAGCTCCCAAGCTTTTCATCCAGAGATTATAGACCACACTTAATTGAAAGCTTTGCAAAAACATTAATTGGATCTGCCTTGAGGCACAACGGTAGACACTCCAACATTTCTTTCTTTTTTTTTTTTGTATTTTAGGTTTAGAGTAATTTTATTTATTTTAATGTTAGAATTCTACTTAATCATTTCTAGGCAATGTGAGCAAATAATAAAAAGTTCTCTTTACTCTGTTTTTTCCTCACAGAACTGGATAATATTGATTTTTTTCTAGATGTTACATAAGAGTTCAGAGTTTCCATAGTTTTATGTGGACAAATTTCTAGAGAAGATTTATATAAACCAGCCACTGATTAGTGAGTTGGCCGTTTTTCTTAGTGCTTAAGTTATTTGTGCATTGCTACTAATTTTTTTCTAATGTCCAGAATTTTTAAAGTGTAATTAAATTTATTGGAGTGACATTAGTTAATAATCACAATTCTTTTTAATAGACGATAAAACAAAGATGCTTGCTTTTTTGTTGTTTGGTCTTTTAGCAAATGGTAGTACCATAATAGATTTTACTGTAGTTTTAATATTGAATATCTATTCCTTTTTACTTTGATTAGTGTTGTTTAGAGTGTTGACATTGATAAAGTAGAGCTGCCTTGGATTTCTTTGTAATTTATCGGTGTATTGGGCACAGGTGGTCTTTGTTAGTCACTGCCTTCAATTAAATGACTTTTGTGATTGACCTGAACATTAGCTTTGCACATTAGTTTTCTGCTCAGGATATTGTTTTATCACTTGAAAGGTCATGAATTCTGTTGAAAATGTGTTGTTTCTGCTTAAGAATTTCTTGAGGGCCATATGAAAATACCCTTTCAATGCTTACCTTCAAGGTTCCTTCCCAGCACTTTCTTATTCTATGAGGAAGAAGACCCCTCCATAGTAGATTACCTAGGAATCCGAGAATAATTGTTGTTTTTTAAGGGGAGGAGGGAATTTCAAGTTCTGAATTACTTTAAAAGCTTATTTTGGTGATCTAAATTAGTCACGTAAAATGATTTCATTTCACTGTAGTGCTTAAAATGTGTTGTGATAACTTGAAAAATATAGGTATTCAGCTACAGTCACAAATATTTACGTTGGTATACTTTCACATGTTTACAGTTATTAAATTGTAAGCTGCTAAGCTTAATTTTTGCAAGTAAATGAGAAGCCATACAATTTTGAAAACAGAACTTATGAACATTGTAAATCACAATTATTATTTTTTAATTAATGGCTTATATTCTGTTAAGCAGACAGTGCAGTTTTTTACAGAAATATTTATGTATAAGGGTTTAGGAGTGAGAAATTTGCTAAAACGAATTCAAATCTGCCATTCGAATTCTGTTCATTTTTCTGGATAGGTTTTTATCACCATCTAGCACAGTACATATTTTGTTTACTTCTTTTGTTTCTTGGTCTTCCTTTTCCACTGGAATGTAAGCTTCATAAAGGCAGAGATTTTTGTCCCTTTTATTCATTGCTGTAACTCCAGCATCTAGAGAAATACCTAGTACAGAATAGACATTTAAATTTTTGTTGAAAGATGGAATGGACTAGTCAAATGCAGTACCATTTTGACCATTTTTCCGTGCCTTTTTTTTCCATTTCCGAGTGTCGCTTTTTTCTTTTGTACCTTTAAGTGCAATGAATATTGATAGCGCTGATTCTTATAAAAGATCATGTTTGATTTGTTTGTATTGCTGGGAATCTTTGCTTTTGAGAATCCGTAGGGGTTTTAGTAGTTGAATCTATAATTTATTCTCTTTGATTATGTTTTTGCCTTATACTTCTATATAGTTTAAGATCTAAGTAGTATTGTTTCTTCAAATGCTTTTATGTATTTATTTTATTTAATAAATACTCAGTTTCATCCACCTGAGCTTTACTAGTTACAAAGTTATTTTATCCTTTGTGTACATAGACTGGAAAATTTTTTTAAAACTGTGATTTAGGTCCTGGCCATGGGCATGGTTCAGTGGTTAGAACATTGGCCCATGCACTGAACTGTCTGAGGTTCAATTCCTGGTCTCAAGGGCACGTACCCGGTTTGCAGCTTTGCCAATTGATGTGTCTCTCTCACATCAATGTCTCTCTCTCTCTCTTCCCCTCCCCCCACCCCCTTTCACTCTCTCTATAAAAACCAATGGGAAAAATATCCTCGTGTGAGGATTAACAAAAAAACAGTGATTTAGGTTCTTTGTGACTTTTTTGCTCCTTGTCCCATTATGCCATTTAATTAATAATTGAATTTTGCATTAGACTTTCTTCTCCTATTTTAGAGCTTTTACAAAAAGAAATCTGTAAATTTTTTAATAACAAATATTGATGACTTTTCACTCATTTCAGTGCTGCAAGGTGATTTTTTTTTATTTGTTAAAGTTACTTTTTTTTTCTTTATTGATTAAGGTATTACATATGTGTCCTTATTCCTCCATTGCCCCCCTCCCCCCCAACTCATGCACTCACCCCCGACCCCCCCCCCCCCCCCCGGTGTCTGTGCCCATTGGTTAGGCTTATATGCATGCATACAAGTCCTTTGGTTGATCTTTCCTCCTTACCCCCACCCTCTCCTACCTTCCCTCTGAGGTTTGACAGTCTAATCGATGCTTCTCTGTTTCTGGATCTGTTTTTGTTCATCAGTTTATGTTGTTCATGATATTCCACAAATGAGTGAGATCATGTGATATTTATCTTTCTCTGACTGGCTTATTTCGCTTAGCATAATGCTCTCCAGGTCCATCCATGCTGTTGTGAAATGGTAGGAGTTCCTTCCTTTTTATAGCAGCGTAGTATTCCATTGTGTAGATGTACCACAGTTTTTTAATCCACTCATCTGCTGATGGGCACTTAATTTGTTTCCAAATCTTAGTTATGGTGAATTGTGCTGCTATGAACATAGGGGTGCATATATCCTTTCTGATTGGTGTTCAGGTTTCTTGGGATATATTCCTAGAAGTGGGATCACTGGGTCAAATGGGAATTCCATTTTTAGTTTTTGCGGAAATTCCATACTGTTTTCCAAAGTCGTTGCACCAGTCTGCATTCCCACCAGCAGTGCATACTATGTTCATGGATTGGTAGAATCAATATCATTAAAATGTGCATACTACCCAAAGCAATCTATAGATTCAATGCACTCCCCATTAAAATACCAAAGGCATATTTCACAGACCTAGAATGAACTCTCCAAAAATTCATCTGGGATAAAAAAAAAGACTCTGAATAGCTGCAGCAATCCTGAGAAAGAAGAACAAAGTAGGAGGGATCTCAATACCAGATATCAAGCTGTATTACAAAGCCACTGTTCTCAAAACTGCCTGGTACTGGCACAAGAGCAGACATATAGATCAATGGAATAGAATGGAGAACCCAGAAATCGACCCAAACCTCTATGCTCAATTAATATTTGACAAAGGAGGCAAGAACATACAATGAAGTCAAGACAGTCTTTTCAATAAATGGTGTTTGGAAAATTGGACAGATACATGCAAAAAAAAAAAAAAAATGAAACTAGACCACCAACTTACACCATGCAAAGTGATTTTTATTCTTCACATTCAAGTCCCCTTATGTATTTTTTAGCCTTACTCTGAGGGAAATGGTTTTTTCTTCCTTCTTGTCTTCAGGTAACATTTTATGTACAATCTACAAGTGAAGCTATTAAAAACGTTTTTAAAATATTTTTTTTAGTAGTTGAATATTTTGAGGATCTTAATTGGGATACTTTTGTTAAAACAGAAAAGCAGAAAGGAAAAGGTAATGATGGAATGATCTTTTCCACTTTATTAAGTGTCTTTCTCTCATAAAAACAGAAAGAATTTCTACTGTTTTTGTAGAATATTTTCTATATACAAGACTATGATAGGAACATGTGACAGTTCATATTGTAAATCATGCTTTCTTACTATGGCTTGCCCCAAGTTTGTCTCACCACTTTGTTGAAGAGAACAGTAGAGGAATGCAGTGGAACCTCGGTTCTCAAACTTAATTCATCTGGCAAGTTGTTTGAGAAGCGATTTGTTTGAAAACCGAATTATTTTTTCCCATTAGAAATAATGGAAATGGAATTAATTCATTCCAGACCCCCAAATGATTCCCTGTTTTAACCTTAAATACAGTAGATATCCAATGTATTGTTTAATCTATAAACAAACACTTCTTTTCTTAAATTTGTTGAACCACCCGCTCCTAGCCTTAAATGAATCACTTTCAGCACTCCTTCCAGGGATGTCTTTCCGGAGGTCAGTCTGCTGCATCTTCTCTTGCTGTCACTGGCTAACTCCTTTTCGTTGATCCAAATCAGCAACAGTTCTTTTTTTATTTTTTTAATTCTTTATTGTTTAAAGTATTACATGAGTCTCCTTTTTTCCCCCCATTGACCTCTCCCCCGCCACCTCCTCCTCTAAGCACAAGCCTCTCTCCCCCACTACTGTCTGTGTCCATTGATTTTGCTCATATGCATTGCATACAAGTCCTTCAGTTGATCTCTTAACAACCCCCCCCCCCCCCCCCCGCTTTCCCTTATAGGTTGTTCAGTCTGTTTGATGCTTCTATGTCTCTGGTTCTATTTTTGTTCATCAGTTTATGTTGTTTATTATATTCCACAAATGAGTGGATCATGTGATACTTATCTTTCTCTGACTGGCTTATTTTGCTTAGCATTATGCTCTCCAGTTTCATCTATGCTGTTGCAAATGGTAAGAATTCCTTTTTTTTTTTTTTTTTTTTTTTTTTTACAGCAACGTAGTATTCCATTGTATAGATATATGTACCACAGGTTTCTAATCCACTCATCTGCTGATGGGCACTTAGGCTGTTTCCAAGTATTAGCTGTTGTAAATTGTGCTGCTATGAACGTAACGGTACATACTGTATATACTTTCTGATTGGTGTTTCTGTTTTCTTGGGATACATTCCTAGAAGAGGAATTACTGGTTTTTTTACTTCTTCAATTGCCAGTGATCATTTTTTCACACCATTAGCAATATTAGCACTCTTGATGGCCTCTTTATGTTTTAAAGTTGTGCTAATCACCCATTTCACTAGCAACAAAAGCAAATAACACAACACAGAAAAACAAAACCCCACAAAAATACTCACAGCATTATTTCCTGAGATGTTAGTGGTAAACTGACTCATACTAGTGCATTCTCTCCTTTGTAGCCTGAGAGAAGCTTTTCAACCACCAAGACATCCTCACGTCTCTCCCCTTGAACAACTTGGTTGAGAACCAAATTGTTTGAGATAGGAGCCACTCAAAAACCCAGGTTTGACTGTATGTTAGTCTAATGGCTAAATTGTTAGGCTCTACAATATAAATAAAAATAGAGAAATATTATAAAAAGAACATGGTTTTAGCATCATTTGAAAAGTAAACACAAATAGTTGGTTAGGCAGTTATTCAGTAGGGAATTATTAGATCATCTATACTAAATGTAGCTTATGAAGATATGCCAAATTAGTCATAATATATTTAGTAATCTGAATTCAGAAAAATTAGAATTTCTGCTTTTTGGTAAATAGCATAATGGTTGTGAACATGGGTTTAGGTTTTAATTCCTGCTTCCCTATTTATTTGTGTGTTGGGTACATATTATTTGACCCCTTTGAGACTCAGTTTCCTGCTTGCAAAAGTGGAGAGAATATTGACTTCCTCACAGGATGTATTAAATGAAATGATAAATGCTTATTAGTAGTGTCCAGGCACATGTTAAAGTGATTAATATTATTATATCATTAATTAGTTTTAACAACTATATAATTTTTATGGATGCATATTTGTTTTATTAATAATTACTTTATTTCAGCTTCTCTCTGGATTGCTAGGTTTTAATTGCATATTATATATATTTGATATATTTGCTTTCATCTCTTCTGAGCTTTTTGAGAGATAGTTTATTGTCTATAACAGTAAACAGTATTACGGCTATTCATCTCCCATTTTTGGGACTGTTCAGAGAACTTCTAGGTCAAAAATAAAAAAGGGATAAACCATGACCAAAAGGCTTAAATAGGCCTTATCTTATAAAATGACCCAAATGCTTTTTCTTCTTCTCTTTGAAAGTGGTACTAGACCACTGTGCCCAGTTTAAAGGAATTCTATAGCCGATAATAAAGTTTTATGTAATATTCCTATTATATTACAGAGGTTATATAGATTTTAGAATTTCTCTTGGGATAGAAGTAAATTCAAAGAACAAGATGTGAATAGTGTATTTTAAAATATTTTAATCAAAACCTTTGTAATAATAATAGTCCATTAAATCATCAATCTTCTTTGTCACGTCACGATCACCAGGCAACAATATTCAACTCTTTCACCTTTTCTTATGATACCTATTTCCAAAGAACATGCTTCCTCTGCTCTTTCTCAATTCATGACTTTTAGATATCTTTGGATAAGTTCTTGTTATGGAGCATGAGGGTTTAGCTCATTTAAATCCTCTTCCCATCCCCTCCTCTACAATTTCTAAAATTAATTATATCACAGATTTTGCTTAGACAGTATTAGTTGTATATATAGTTGGGTAAATATTGTTTACTGCTGAGTCAAGTAGTGAACTATAACAACATTTTCTATCTAGGGGACAATTTTTCTTAAAATTGACTTTGCTCAATTTTCTTTTTATTAATCAATAATTCTTCCTATATACTTCTACAAAAATATGAGCTGAGAGGTATCTCAGTACTGTTTTCTACAAAGACAGATTCATTAGATAATATCAGTTTTATTCTTTTTCTCTAAACCTGGATATTTCTTATTCTCTCCTGTATTTGATCTCCAGTACTCTGGATTCCACATCTTACTATATTTTAGTGTAGACCCTTGTTTTGGAGGAGGATATGCTCCAGTAGTTTCTTGAGAAAGGTACATTGGAGGTACATTTTTTAAAAATCTTACGAGTATATAGGTAAGCATATTTTGTGTGTGTGTGTTTTAATTTAAAACTGTGTATTTGAATGATAGTGTGGCTAGCTATAGAATTCTACGTTGCAAGTCATTTAACTTGCAATTTTCAAGGCATTTTATCTTTTAGATTCCGGTGTTGCTGGTAATGCCAGTCTGATTTCTAATTATCTCTGGAATCAAATTTCCTCAGTATTATGAAATTTCACTTTGATGTAATTTGTTGTAAGTCTTTTAATTTATTAGACCGGGTACTTGGTGAGCCTTCTTTGTGTGTTTCTTTTCATTGATTTTAGAGAGAAAAGGAGAGAGAGAGAAACATTGATGTGAGACAGACACATTGATTGATTGCCTCCTGCATGCACCCCAACTGGGCAGGGATGGAACCTACAACCCAGGTACGTGTCCTTGACTGGGAATTGAATCAGAGACCCTTTGGTGTGCAGGCTCTAACCACTGAGCACACCGGCCAGAGCTATAGTCTTATTATTTTACTACCATTGCACTAGGTTTTGGAGCAGCATGAAAGATGAATATGTGTGTTCAACCCAGAAGTAATGTTATACAGTTTAATTCCAAAAACTTTTAAGTTTTTGTGCATTTTCTTTTTGCAGGAGAAATTCAAATGAGGATCATAAGAATATAACCAGACCCTGTTTTTTAAGGTTTTCAGGCGAGCCTTGCCTAATCCCTAATCATAAGATATGTATTCTTAAGATTTTATATTAGCTTACTTTTTGTTAATATTAGTTAGATGATTGCACAAGAAAAGCTTAGAGGACAGAGTACATTTAAATGATGATCAGAAAAACTGAGTCAGTATTGACTGCTGTTAACAGCAAAAGGACTCTTAGCTTTTTAACATTTTGTACTTTAACAATTATGCTCTTTGATTTTGAGAGATTTATAGCTCTGGTACCTGTTTTTAAAAATATGTTTTTATTGATTTTTAGAGAGAGAGGAAGAAAGAGGGAGAGAGAGATAGAAACATCGATGAGAACGAAATATCTATTGGCTGCCTCTTGCATGCCTCTACTGGGGATCAAGCCCGCAACCCAGGCATGTGCCCTGACCAGGAATCAAACTGGTCTTGGTGTGTGGGTCAATGCTCAACACTGAGCCACAGCGGCTGGGCTGGTACCTATGTTTTGTTTTGTTTTTTTAAGAGGTAAAAAAATCTGTTTTTTAAATTCAAATATTTAGAGCAGCACTGTTCAATTTACTAGCCATATATGGCTATTTAAAATAAAATTAAAATTTAGTTCCTTAGTTGTATTAGCCAAATTTAAAGTCCTTGGTAGCTACATGTGTCAGTTGTTTAGAGCTTTCCCAGGTTAGCACAGTTTATATTACATTGGCAATTCCACACATATTGTATGGTGCCTGAGAGACACAGAGAGTCTACCAAAAATTGAATTTGCTCAGCCATCATAATTGTCATGTTCCTACTCAGTCTTTAAAGCTTCAAGTTGTGGCAAGAACTTTTCTTATATGGATTAAAATTGTGATAATTGTGGCTGTTTGACTTTTCTGGACTACTTTTAATTTTTTTTTTCTCCCCAGACAGTGCAATGTTTGCTAGACAGTGGTGCTGATATTAACAGGCCAAATGTATCAGGAGCCACTCCATTGTACTTTGCTTGCAGGTATGAGATTTTATATTTCCAGACACTGTCATTAAAGAATGTCGTGTATCTACTATATTTCCAAACACAAACATTTCTGTATATTTTCTAAGGCTCTTGTTTTTCCATTAATACTGTGCTGTCTTTTAAGATGAAGTATACTAGGTGTACCAGTTAATAATGGTAGATTTTGTAATCAGAGAAAACATGATAATTTCAAGAGAAACATCGAAAGTGCTTTATTGAAAGTAAGGTCCATCGCTAGCTACACATTTCGCCCATCTTTCAGGTAATTTGTGGATACCGTCCCAGTAGAACTTTTCTTGTTTTGAGGCAAACCATTCAGAGACCCAATTTTCCACTTCTTCATATGTTTTGAAGTGCTGCTTAGAAAGTGTGTGTGCCATCGATCGGAACAAGTGGTAATCTAAAGGAGCAAGGTCTGGTGAATATAGCGGGTGGGTTAATATTTCCCAGGCAAGATCTTTTAATGTGTCTTTAACTGGTTTTGAAGTGTGTGATGGTGCATCATCATGAAGCAAAATTACTTTGCTGTGTCTTCTGGCATTCTGGTCGTTTCACCATCAAAGCGTGGTTCAGATTGATTATGTGTTGTCAGTAGTGATCAGTATTAATGGTTTTACCTGGTTTTAGAAGCTCATAATACACCACACCTTCCTGATCACACTAAACGCAGAGCATTGTCTTCTTTCTGAAGCGATTTGGCCTTGCAGTCGATGTTGATGGTTGACCTGGATCAACCCATGATTTTGTGCGTTTGGGATTCTCAAAATAAATCCACTTTTCATCGCCAGTCACAATTCGACGCAAAAAAAACTTTCTTTCGTGCCGTTGAAGCAACATTTTACTGGTGACTTTTCGGTTTTCAATTTGTCTTTCATTCAGTTGATGTGGCACCCATTTTCCTTCCTTTAAAATCTTTCCCATTGCTTGTAAACGATTGGAAATTGTTTGCTGAGCAACGTTTAATCTTTCTGCAAGTTGTTTTTGAGTTTGACACGCATCTTCATCCAATAATGCTTGTAATTGTTGGTGTTCAAACTTTTTCGGTTGACCTGGACGTTCTTTGTCTTTCACATCGAAATCATCACTTTTAAAGCCTTTAAACCAGCGTTCACAAGTATCTTGAGTTGGAGCATGTTCATCATAAGCTTCCCAAAAATTATCAACTTCTTCTTCAAAATAAAGTAATGAGTTAAAACTTCCCGCAAATGCTCTTTTTTTGGCACGAAATTCGACGTTTTTAAGCGTAAAAATATCTATGATATTAACACCTTCAGCAAATTTGACATACAAAGTTTTGAAGCTAGCTGTCAATAAAACAAAATAGCATACATATCAAATCGCATATATATCAATATATGTGTAACTCCATCTATTGAAAAAAATCCGCATTAACTGGTACAGCTAGTATAGCATTATGGTTGTTACTTAACCACATGAGGAAAAGTATTTTCTATTAAATTGCCAGTATTTTTATATGATGTAAGTGGAGCTTTTGATATCTTTGATTATTCAATTTTATATTAATTATTAACTAATAAGAAAAGACATATTCCACTAATTTTCCTAGTTGTCTTTATTAAGGTCAATTCCAATGGGATAAGCCAGTGGTCAGCAAACTGCGGCTTGCAAGCCACATGCAGCTCGCAAGCCGCAGTTTGCCGCTCTGTTGAGTAATGAGTTTGCCGACCACTGCCTTAGGGAAAAACACTTAAAAAACATTTTAATAATGTACTAACGTCTTTAACCTGAAGTCAAAACTTCTGGGTAAGGGTAATGCATTAGCAATGGTTGGCAAACTCATTAGTCAAAAGAGCGGCAAACTGTGGCTTGCGAGCTGCAGTTTGCCGACCACTGGGATAAGCTATTAAAGTATGTCTTGGTCCAGAGCCCTGTATTTCCTTTCTCTGGATTTGTAAATTAAAAACAAATTTTTGAATTATTATTGTTAGATATTAAATTCTGCACTAAATTATTTTTGTACTATGTCTTGGTTCATTTTCTTAAAGCACTTATTTTGTTCATTGATTCATTTATATAATTAGCAAACATTTAGTTAAGACTTGCTGTTTGCCATCCATTATTATAGCACTAGAGGCCCGGTGCACGAAATTCGTGCATGGGGGTGTTTGTCCCTCAGCACAGCCTGCACCCTCTCCAATCTGGGACCACTAGAGAGATGTCCGACTGCCTGTTTAGGCCCGATCCCTAAAGCAGTTGGACATCCCTCTCACAAGGTTCACTCAGTATACCAGTTGATTATTTTTAAAATCTATTTTTACCTCTGAGACTACTTTAGACTCTGTAAGAGTCATTGAATTCCAGCTTGACATAATGTTCTCTTTTTATTTAGTCACTAGAGGCCCAGTGCATGAAATTCGTGCACTGGGGGGGGGGTGTCCCTCAGCCCAGCCTGCACCCTCTCCAATCTGGGACCCCTCGAGGGCAGTCGGACATCCCTCTCACAATCCAGGACTGCTGGCTCCCAACTGGTCGCCTGCTTGCCTTCCTGATTGCCCCTAACAGCTCCTGCCTGCCAGCCTGATCACCCCCTAACCACTCCCCTACCAGCCTGATTGATGCCTAACTGCTCCCCTGCCAACCTGTTTGCCCCTAACTGCCTTCCCCTGCAGGCCTGGTCAACCCTAACTGCCCTACCCTGCAGGCCTGGTCACCCCCAACTGCTCTCCCCTGCAGGCCTGGGTACCCCCCAACTGCCCTTCCCTGCAGACCCAGTCATCCCCAACTTCCCTCTTCTGCCGGCCACGTCACCCCTAACTGCCCTCCCCAGCAAGCTTGATCGCCCCCAACTGCCCTCCCTTGCAGGCCTGGTCCCTCCCAACTGCCCTCCCCTGCTGGCCTGATCGCCCACAACTGCCCTCCCTTGCAGGCCTGGTTCCTCCCAACTGCCCTCCCCTGCTGGCCATCTTGTGGTGGCCATCTTGTGTCCACATGGGGGCAGGATCTTTGACCACATGGGGGCAGCCATCTTGTGTGTTGGAGTGACGGTCAATCTGCATATTACTCTTTTATTAGATAGGATAGAGGCCTGGTGCACGGGTGGGGGCCAGGTGGTTTGCCCTGAAGGGTGTCCCGGATCAGGGTGGGGGTTCCCTTGGGGCGTGGGGTGGCCTGAGCGAGGGGCCTGTGGTGGTTTGCAGCCTGGCCACGCCCCTCGGCGACCCAAGTGGACGCCCTGGTATCTGGGATTTATTTATCTTCTGTAATTGAAACTTTGTAGCCTTGAGTGGAGCCAAGCCTCCTGCTTGCTCCATGGCCGCATCCATTTTTGTTGGGTTTATGTATCTTCTATAATTGAAACTTTGTAGCCTTGAGTAGAGGTCTGAGCCCACCAGGGTGTGCAGAAAGCTTGGCTTCCTCCATCACTGGGGAAACCCAAGCCTCCTGCTCGCTCCATGGCTGCAGTCATCTTGGCTGGGTTAATTTGCGTACTCGCTCCTGATTGGCTGGTGGGCTGGCTTTTGAGTGTAGCGGAGTGATGGCTAATTTGCATATTACTCTTTTATTCGATAGGATTAGTTATACATTAATAAGTATACTTCAGCCCTTATGGATGTAGCAATATAATAATTATGCACATACACCTCCTTGCCCCATGTGCGTGCGCATACACACACACACACATGCACACAGACACGCATACACAATGTTATATAAATGTAGTTAGCAGTTAGGAACAATTCACAATACACTAGTGATTCTTCCCTTTGGTTTAGATCAGGGGTGGGCAAACTTTTTGACTCGAGGGCCACAATGGGTTCTTAAACTGGACCGGAGGGCCAGAACAAAAGCATGGATGGAGTGTTTGTGTGAACTAATATAAATTCAAAGTAAAGTAGTGGAGGGGAGAGCAAGAGAACCAGATAGAACAGCCGGATCTGGCCCGCGGGCCGTAGTTTGCCCACGGCTGGTTTAGATTATATTAATTATATTTATTTAGGCTCTTAAATTCAAATATAGAGCTCTCTAAAAAGCTCTTATTTTCTTTAACCTTTGTTTTATAACATTTTATTTATTTCTTTTTAAATATATTTTATTGATTTTTTACAGAGAGGATGGGAGAGGGAAAGAGAGTTAGAAACAACGATCAGCTGCCTCCTGCACACCCCCTACTGAGGATGTGTCCGCAACCAAAGTACATGCCCTTGACTGGAATTGAACCTGGGACTCTTTAGTCCGCAGGCTAATGCTCTATCCCCTGAGCAAAACCGGTCAGGGCTGTTTTATAACATTTTATTGGAGATTTGTTTTAGACTGAAAGACCTGCTTTTTTTCTTGTTTAGCTTCTCTTTAGGATTTCTGATGTTACTTGGATCAGACTGGTTCAAATCACCATTGAACAACTTTGAATTACAATACAAGGACTTTGGATCTCTAGACTTTAGATCTTATCTGAATATAGTTATTTTCTAAACTTATACTTAAAGAAAACCAGTTCCTTCCATAGTATCTTGAATTTATGAATAATATCATTGTTTGATTCCCTGAAATCATATTCTGTCTTGAGGGGTTGTTTCTAGATAAGACCTTCCTTTGAAGTTTCAGATTTGAAATGTCCACCTGCCTGATTTACACCATCACTTGAAAGTTTCATAGAATCTCAGATGTCACCATGTCCAAAATACAGGTTCCTGATTTTCCTTTTCAAAACTCCACCAGTTTTTCTAATCTCAGTTATCGGAACCCATATCCTTTCAGTTTAAACCAGAAACTAGGTCATCGTTTTTTATGTCTTTCTTTCTTTGACCCTCCACTTGGAATTTATTAGTCAGTTCTATAAACTCCACCTTCAGAATATATTCTGATCTCTTTATTCTCTCCAACTCACTAAAACCACTTTGGTTAGAGATGTTACCTCTTATCTAGAGTACTGTAGTAGTCTCTTTTTTATTTTTAATTTAATAAATCTTTATTGTTCAGATTATTACAATTGTTCCTCTTTATTCCCCCAATAGCTCCCCTCCACCTGGTTCCCACCCAACCCTCTGCCCTTACCTCTTCTCCCACTGTCCTCATCCATAGGTGTACGATTTTTGTCCTGTCTCTTCCCGCACCCCCCACACCCCCTTCCCCCTGAGAATTGTCAGTCCACTCCCTTTCTATGCCCCTGATTCTGTTATATTCACCAGTTTATTCTGTTCATCAGATTTTTTATTCACTTGATTTTTAGATTCACTTGTTGATAGATATGTATTTGTAGTTCATAATTTTTATCTTTACCTTTTTCTTCTTCTTCCTCTTCTTAAAGAGTACCTTTCAGCATTTCATATAATACTGGTTTTGTGGTGATGAACTCCTTTAGCTTTTTCTTATCTGTGAAGCTCTTTATCTGACCTTCAGTTCTGAATGATAGCTTTGCTGGGTAGAGTAATCTTGGTTGTAGGTTCTTGCTCTTTATCACTTTGAATATTTCTTGCCACTCCTGTCTGGCCTGCAGAGTTTCTGTTGAGAAATCAGCTGACAATCGTATGGGTGCTCCCTTGTAGGTAATTAACAGTTTTTCTCTTGCTGCTTTTAATATTCTCTCTTTGTCTTTTGCTCTTGGCATTTTAATTATGATGTGTCTTGGTGTGGTCCTCTTTGGATTCCTTTTGTTTGGGGTTCTGTGCGCTTCCAGGACTTGTAAGTCTATTTCTTTCACCAGGTGGGGGAAGTTTTCGGTCATTATTTCTTCAAATAGGTTTTCAGTATCTTGCTCTCTCTCTTCTTCTGGCACCCCCATAATTCTGATGTTGGTACGCTTGAGGTTGTCCCAGAGGCTCCTTGCATTATCTTCAAGTTTTTGGATTCTTTTTTCTTTTTGCTTTTCCGGTTGAGTATTTTTTGTTTCTTTGTATTTCAAATCTTTGACTTGATTCTTGCGGTCCTCTAGTCTGCTGTTATGTCTATGTATAATATTTGTTATTTCAGTCAGTGTATGTTTAATTTCTAGTTGGTCCTTTTTTATATCCTCGAGGGTCTCACTAAATTTATCAGCCTTTTCTAGGAAATTCTTGAAAAACCTTATAACCGTGGTTTTGAACTCTATATCCAGTCGTTTGCTTTCCTCCCTTTCTTTCCTTTGTGATCTGTTTCTTTGTCTCCACATTTTCGCTGCTTCCCTGAGTTGGTAGAGTAGCTTTGTGTGCTAGGTTTCCTATATAGCCCAGTGGGTTGGCCTCCCCAGTTACCTGAGGTGGACACTCTTGGTGCACCCCTTTGTGGACTGTGTGTACAGCCTTGTTGTAGTTAAGTCTTGATTGTTGTTGGTATCACTGGGAGGAATTGACCTCCAGGCCACTTGGCTGTGAGGATCAGCTATGTCTACGCTGGGAGAACTTCTCTTCTGGAGACAGCCTTATGAGACAAGACTTGCAAAATTGCAAAAGCCTTTGTGCTCAGCTTGGATGGGGTGGAGTCTCAGGGCTGAGCAGACAGCCTTCGCTTCCTGTCAGCCCTGCCCTATGAGGCCCCTGGGTCTCAGTGTCCTGTGGTAATCGCTGCAAGCACCTCTGAGAGAAAGCCACCCTCGAGTTTCGCCTTCTGCCAGACAGTACAGTTTCTCCTCCAATAAATCTGGATTCCCTGATTCTCGCCTGGCACTGGAGTTCAGTGCAGTCGGGAGCTTCAGTCTTCCCCCTGCTGGAGAAAGCCAGCAGCACACTCAGCAGTCAGTCCTCTCTGCACACTCGCGCCTCCAGACCTCTGCCTTTCGCGGCTCCCCTGAGTTTCCGTGCGCTCCTCTCTTTTCCCGACAGTCCAGACTCCCCCCGTATGAGTCTGGGACTCCAGGGTCTCACCCGGAGCTGGTGTTCAGTGTAGTCGGAACTGGGGTTCAGTGCAGTCTGGAGCTTCTGTCTCTCTCCCGCCAGAGAAAGCTAGCCAGGCACTCAGCCGCCCGTCCTCTCTGCGTGTGTGTCTCCATACCTCAGCCTTTTGCAGCTCCTCTGAGTCTCAGTGTGCTTTTCTCTTTCCTTCTAGTTGTAGAATTTCCACTCAGCCAGCTTTCCTGTGGTTCTGGATGATGTCTGTTCTGTCTTTTAGCTGTAGTTTTGAAATTGTTGTGCGAGGCAGCAGTTTAGGTGTTCACCTATGTGGCCATCTTGGTTTCTCCTGCAGTAGTTTCTTATCTAAAGTACTGCAGTAGTCTCACAAGTGGTTTTCCTGATTCCTTTTTCTCTTCCATCTGTTCTTTCCTCAGTTTCCAAAGTGATCTTTAAAAAATGAATCAGTCTTACCAGTTTGTGTTTAAACCCTATATTTAAAACTTTTCAGTGCCTCTTTGTTATATTTCAAATAAAATCCAATCTGCATTCACCCATGAGACCTGCGTGGTCTGACCCCTGCTTGGCTCACTGTGCTTCAGTTGCATTGGTTCTCTTTGAGTTCCCCAAGCTGACTCTTTCCAGTAGGCTATTCTATATGCTGTTTTGCCTGAAAAGGTCTTCCCTAGGCTTCTTATATGGCTGACTCCTTCTTCATGTCACTGCTTAACTGTTACTTTGTAGAAAGGCAATTCCTCACCAATGCAAGTAAGACTCTTCCCAAATTTTCTATCATATATATGGCGTATTTGCTTGTTTAGAGTGTGTCTCCCCTACTAGACCAAAAGCTCAGTGAAAGCAAGAATTTTGCTTATTTTATTCACCACTTTAAAGTCAATGTGTAGTACAGTGCTTCCTGCTGAAATGCTTAGTAAATGTTTGGAATGAATCACTATAATTACGTTTGAAAAATATCTTATATAGAACAATTCCATGTATAATACTAAAAGATGAATATGCTTGAGGCCCAGTGCATGCGCGGTCCCTCAGCCTGGCCTGCGGGGATTGGGCTTAAACCTATTCTCCAACATCCCTCGAGGGGGTTTCGGATTGCGAGAGGGCGGTTCTCGAGTGACGCATCCCGGAGCACCCCAGAATCAGGCTTCCTCCTTTCTGGTTCCAGGGTGTGTCACTCGAGCACCACTGCTGCGAAGTTACTGTAGCTCGCAGCTCCTACATTGAGTGTCTGCCCCCTGGTGGTCAGTGTACGTCATAACTACTGGTCAGAGCATCTGCCCCCTAGTGGTCATTGTGCATCATAGCTACCGGTTGGACAGTTGGACGGTCACTTAGGCTTTTATATATATAGATAGATTAGTATTGTACAGAACTGGGATATTCATATAGTTAGTCTAAGCATAGGGATATGGTTAAAGAATTTTATAGAAGTACTTTCTGCTAGTATTATATTCTCATCAAGTTTTATTTATTTATTTTTATTCATTGATTTGAGAGAGAGAGAGATTTGTTGTTCCACTTATTTATGTATAGGTTGCTGACCAGAGAATGAACCTGCAACCTTGGTGTATCAGGATGATTTTCTACCCAACTGAGCTACCCTGTCAGGCCCCATCATTAACTTTTTTTTTTTTTTAATTCTTACCCAAGGATGTGTTTTTATTGATATTTTAGAGAGAGAGGAAGGTGGAGGGAGGAGAGAGAGAGAAACATCAGTGTGAGAGAGAAATATCAATTGGTTGCCTCCCGTATGTGCTCCAACCAGAGATTGTGCCCTAGGTATGTGCCCTTACCAGGAATCGAACTCACGACCTTTTGGTGTATGGGATGATACTCCAACCAACTGAGCCACCTGGCGAGGGCATCACTAAGTTTTTTGTTGTTGTTAATCCTCACCCGAGGATATTTTTTCCATTGATTTTTAGAGAGGGGGGAGAGACAGAAAAACATCGATGTGAGAAAAACACATGGATTGGTTGTCCCCTGCATGTGCCCTGGAGCAGGGGATCAAGCCTTAACCTGAATAGAACTTGAGACCCTTCAGTCTGTAGGCCAATGTTCTAACCACTGAGTAAACTGGCGAGGGTGGCATCACTAAGTTTTAACCTAGCAAACGTTGGATCTCTTTGAACAAAAATTGTTAAGCATATCTGGTTAGTGTTGAGAAGGAAGTGACTGGAAGAAAGAAACCAAAGCACAGTCTTCAGTAGCAGTTATTTATCCCAAAATATTATGATTTATTGTAGGTAATGTGTCTCAAGTTCAATACTCATATTTAATAGGTCATTTTCTTACCTACATAGTGAGAGTATGACTTAACATTGAGGAATGTTTTCCTGATTGTTGAGGATGTAGTTCAGATCTTCCTCTCAATTCTTAAAAATTCTTAATCCTCGATTCATATTAACTGGTCATAATTCGTAGAGAAAGACTTTAAATTAAAAACAATTATATTTTTAACTTGGTTCTTTTTCTGTACAGTCATGGTCAGAGAGACACAGCACAGATTCTTCTATTACGAGGAGCCAAATATCTGCCAGACAAAAATGGAGTAACCCCTCTGGATTTATGTGTACAAGTATGTTGTTAATATATATTCTTAGCCCCTTACTTTATAATAGAAAGAGACTGATAAAATAACATTTTTTCTCAAATGAGAGGGTGGGCACAAAGTTTTTTATTCTGTAAAGAATATGCTCTTTAAAAGGAACAGTGATATAAGAAAATATATATTGGTCTTTATCTCAATTTATGACACATGAGCTTCTAAGACCCTTGGGTTCTCCAGAATGTAAGAATGTCTTTTTGTATAGTAATGAGATGACTGGTGGCTGAAAGCCCCTAGATAGCTTCAGGATGTGGGCTGGTTGCCAGAGGAGCCAACCACGGGATTAGAGGGCAGCTTCTCCTGTTCCTGGGGAGGGGAGAGGAGCTGGAGCTTGAAATCAGTCACTGATGGTCAGTAATTTAATCAATTATGCCTATATAATGGAACTTTCCTAGCCACCGTAAGCAGTGGGGTTCTCAGAGTGTTTCTGGGTTGGTGAATATGTTAAAGTGCTGGGAGGATGACATGCCCAGAGAGGGCATGGAAGCTCTGTGCTCCTTCCCACATACCTTACCTATGAATCTATTTGGCTACTCCTGAGTTGTATCCTATATAATGAACAGGTAATTGTAAAGTGTTTCCCTGGATTCTGTGAGCTCTTCTAGCAAATTATCAAACTCAAAGAGGAGTTGAGGAACTTCTGAGTTACAGCTGTTTAGTCAGAGTGTGGGTGGTCTGGACTTGTGATTGACTGCCTTCTGAAGTGTGAACCAAGCTCCTTATCTGTGCTGTCTATACGTTTTCCTTTAGGAACTTTGTTTTTAAACCCAGATAATTTTAAATATATTTTTTAGGGTGGATATGGAGAGACCTGTGAAGTATTAATTCAATATCACCCTAGGCTTTTCCAGACAATTATTCAAATGACACAGAATGAAGATCTCCGAGAAAACATGGTAATGCAATTGTGCTAGTAGGCTGTAAATGAACAAGCTTTATGCATGTTTAACATATCTGGCAATTTACAAATGTGTTTCTTAATCATGTTATTATAAATATTTATAATAACGTTAATATTATTTATAAACAATGTATATTACAAATATATGAATAATGTAAATATGTATCATATTATAATTTATTATAATATGCAGATTTTACTATTTGTAATAATAAATTTGTTTATCTTCATTATAGGATAAGTATGAATTATATAATAATTAATAAACTTTGTGCTAATATTTAGCCCTATGAATCTTCTTTCCTCTGGGTCTTTGGTTTCTCCTAAAGGTAATTAGAATATTCCCCATAGCTAGAGGAAAAGAATCTAAGGAATATCATGTTATGATTGGTAATCACTAGTTTATTGAGCTCTGAATTTAGAATAGCTCTACTCTTTGAAAAATTGCAGCATTTATATTTCTCTTAAATTTTAGAATTAAATTTCTATAAATAAACTTGGTGATTTCTGTTCTATTTTTTTATTGCTTCCTTGGTGATTGTGAGCAAAGATTTTAGGTCATCTTATCTCTATATTAGCTTTTGAATTTATGCAAGGCAAAATAGCTATAAAGAACATGATTTCAGCTAATTGGCTTGGGGATATTTATTAAATTAATAGGTACTTAATTTCTTGATAAAGTTTATATAATCACATTTTTTTATTTGTAAAAAATTTAGTTACGGCAAGTTCTAGAACATTTGTCTCAGCAAAGTGAAAGCCAGTGCCTAAAGATTTTAACAAGCCTTGCTGAGGTTGCCACAACAAATGGTCATAAACTACTTAGGTAAGTGTTTCAAAGTATAAACAGATCAATAGTTAACAATATCTGCCAGCTTTATCTCCTTTTTGGCATTTCTGGGAATAGTTTACTTTGGTGGATGCCTTTTATCAGTGGTAAGATGTTCTAAAAATTTGCTGACACATCCTTGTGTGTTTTGTTTTAAAGGATCAGGGCAATCAACTTTTATTAAGGAGACTTTAGTTTCCATAAAGAGGTAAAATTAGGGACTTTAAGCCGAAACCGGTTTGGCTCAGTGGATAGAGCGTCGGCCTGCAGACTGAAAGGTCCCAGGTTCGATTCCGGTCAGGGGCACGTGCCTTGGTTGCGGGCACATCCCCAGTGGGGGGTGTGCAGGAGGCAGCTGATCGATGTTTCTCTCTCATTGATGTTTCTGGCTCTCTATCCCTCTCCTCTCTCTTCCTCTCTGTAAAAAATTAATAAAATATATTTAAAAAAAATTAGGGACTTAAGTGGATTTGGACATATGTATCTAGAATTTTACAACATGATTGCTTTGAACAATCATGTAAGTAAAATGTGCAGTAAGAAGAATCAAGAAAGTAATTGAGGAATCTTGATAACTAATATATAAAACTACGTATACACTAGTGTTCAACCTCTCAGTACCCTAATGATTCCTTATAAAATTTTCTCCTTGAACTCTCCCCCTTTCCAGTTCCTTATTCCTTCCAAAGATTATGTGGTTCTCATTATAATGCCTTTATAATATTTCCATTTATGTATATTACATTTTCCTGCAACTACCTTTATAATATTTCCATTTATATATATTACATTTTCCTGCAACTACACTTCTTTGTATGTGGTTAGCTACTCCAATTAGGAATAAACAACCATTTAGAAAAGGTTAATGTGTTATTTTGTAGCTTACAAATTTAGTCCACTTCTAATTTGGATGATTTCCACTTTGTAATAGTCTTTTCACTTCTATTCTTAATACATTAATAGTCTTAATAGGTCATGGTCTTCTCTTACCTCGGTTAGTTGCAACCGGACTTCTTCTTCCCAGTTACATTTTGCTTCTATAAATCAGCTACATTGTCAAATCCAATATGTTAGCCCCTTTCTTCTCTTTCTTCACACTTTCCATATACTTCAGACCAGAATCACATTCTCTACTATTTACTCAGAAGGATCTTTGCTAGGTACCTTTTTGTGTTCTTTCAGCCATTAAGTGTTTCTTCAGTAGGTTCACTCAGTATACCAGTTGATAATTTTTAAAATCTATTTTTACCTCTGAGACTACTTTAGACTCTGTAAGAGCCATTGAATTCCAGCTTGACATAATGTTCTCTTTTTATTTAGTCACTAGAGGCCCAGTGCATGAAATTCGTGCACTGGGGCAGTGGGGGGGTGTCCCTCAGCCCAGCCTGCACCCTCTTTAATCTGGGACCCCTTGAGGGCAGTCGGACATCCCTCTCACAATCCAGGACTGCTGGCTCCCAACTGGTCGCCTGCTTGCCTTCCTGATTGCCTCTAACAGCTCCTGCCTGCCAGCCTGATCACCCCCTAACCACTCCCCTACCAGCCTGATTGATGCCTAACTGCTCCCCTGCCAACCTGTTTGCCCCTAACTGCCTTCCCCTGCAGGCCTGGTCAACCCTAACTGCCCTACCCTGCAGGCCTGGTCACCCCCAACTGCCCTCCCCTGCAGGCTGGTACCCCCCAACTGCTCTCCCCTGCAGGCCTGGGTCCCCCCAACTGCCCTTCCCTGCAGACCCAGTCACCCCCAACTTCCCTCTTCTGCTGGCCACGTCACCCCTAACTGCCCTCCCCAGCAAGCTTGATCGCCCCCAACTGCCCTCCCTTGCAGGCCTGGTCCCTCCCAACTGCCCTCCCCTGCTGGCCTGATCGCCCACAACTGCCCTCCCTTGCAGGCCTGGTTCCTCCCAACTGCCCTCCCCTGCTGGCCATCTTGTGGTGGCCATCTTGTGTCCACATGGGGGCAGGATCTTTGACCACATGAGGGCAGCCATCTTGTGTGTTGGAGTGATGGTCAATCTGCATATTACTCTTTTATTAGATAGGATAGAGGCCTGGTGCACAGGTGGGGGCCAGCTGATTTGCCCTGAAGGGTGTCCCGGATCAGGGTGGGGGTTCCCTTGTGGTGTGGGGCGGCCTGGGCAAGGGGCCTGTGGTGGTTTGCAGGCTGGCCACGCCCCTCGGTGACCCAAGCAGAGGCCCTGGTGTCTGGGATTTATTTATCTTCTACAATTGAAACTTTGTAGCCTGGAGTGGAGCCAAGCCTTCTGCTCGCTCTGTGGTGGCAGCTATTTCTGTTGGGATTTATGTATCTTCTATAATTGAAACTTTGTAGCCTTAAGCGGAGGCCAAAGCAGGCCAGGGCTGCAGAAGCTTGGCTTCCTCATCGCTGTGGGCAACCCTTGCCTCCTGCTTTCTCCCCCTCCGTGGCTGCTGCCATTTCTGTTGGGCTTTATTTATCTTCTATAATTGAAACTTTGTAGCATTGAGTGGAGGCCTAGGCCGGCAAGGGCAGGTGGAAAGCTTGGCTTTCTTCATTGCCAGGGAAGGTGGGCGTGGCTGGTGGGCGTGGCTTGTGGGTGTAGCAGAGGTATGGTCAATTTGCATATTACTCTTTTATTAGATAGGATTTCCATTATTCCATTTATTGGATAAGGACTTTCTAAGATTCAGACATACTAAGTAAAAACATTTACACCAGACTCAGGTGTAATTCCAGACATCACCATTTACTGTGATCTCAGCAAGTAACTTTTCATAGTTTCCCCATCATCTACCCATCTGTCTAATACTTAATTTTTTTCAAAATATGTTTTTATTGACTTTAGAGAGAGAGGAAGGGAGAGGGAGAGAGAGAAACATCAATGAAAGAAACATAAATCAGCTGCCTCCTGCGCACCCCCCTACTGGGGATGGAGCCCAAAACCCAGGCATGTGCTCTGACCAGGAATTGAACCAGCGACCTCTAGTGCATAGGACGATGCCCAACCAACTGAGCCACACTGGCCAGGGCCATCTAATACTTATTTTTGAGTGCCTACTATCCATCAGACCATCTGCTAGGTGCTCGTGAAAAATACAGACAAGATCTCTCCCTATGTTTAATTTACAGTCCAACCAGGATTTTATTTCCTTTTTGAAAAATGATAGTAAATGTCTTAATGAATTGTTGTAAGAATCCTATATAATAAAGAGGTCATATGCAAATTGACTATCACTCCAACACACAAGATGGCCGCCCCCATGTGGTCAAAGATGGCCGCCACAAGATGGTAGTCAGGGGAGGGCAGTTGTGGGTGATCAGGCCAGCAGGGCAAGGCAGTTGGGAGGGACTAGGCCTGCAAGGGAGGGCAGTTGGGGGCGACCAGTCTGGCAGGGGAGGGCAGTTAGGGGCGACCAGGCTGACAAGGGGGGGAAGTTAGGGGTTACTGGGCCAGCAGGGGAGGACAATTGGGGACTACCAGGCCTGCAGTGGAGGACAGTTAGGGGCAACCAGGCCTGCAGGGGTGGGCAGTTGGGGGTGACCAGGCCGGCAGGGGAGGGCAGTTAGGGGCAACCAGGCTGCCTGGCAAAGGAGGGCAGTTAGGGGTGACCAGGCCAGCAGGGGAGGGCAGTTGGGGGCGACCAGGCCTGCAGGGGAGGACAGTTAGGGGCGACCAGTCTGGCAGGGGAGGGCAGTTAGGGTCAATTGGGCCGGCAGGGGAGGGCAGTTAGGGGCGACCAGGCTGACAAGGGAGGGAAGTTAGGGGTGACCTGACTAGCAGGGGAGGGCAGTTCAGGATGATCAGACCTGCAGGGGAGGACAGTTAGGGCAACCAGGCTGGCAGAGGAGGGCAGTTAGGCATGACCGGGCTGGCAGGGGAGGGCAGTAAGGAGCAATCGGGCCAGCAGGGGAGCAGTTGGGTGTCAATCAGGCTGGCAGGGGAAAGGTTAGGGGGTGATCAGGCTGGCAGGTAGAAGCGGTTAGGGGCAATCAGGCAGGCAGGCAGGTGAGCAGTTGGGAGCCAGCAGTCCTGGATTGTGAGAGGGGTGTCTGACTGCCTGTGGGATCAGGCCTAAACGGGCAGTCAGACATCCCTGGAGTGTTCCCAGATTGGAGAGGGTGCAGGCTGGGCTGAGGGACACCCCCCCCCTCCATGCACGAATTTTGTGCACCGGGCCTCTAGTGAAATAATAAGGTGCTTTGAAGTGCCATGCACATATAGAGATGACATTGCTAATAGTCGTGATGATATAAATGGAAAATGCTAGAGATAATGAGCTAGAGATGATGATGATTGTTTTAAATACCCCATAATACCTTTAATCTGTTTTCCTACATTAGAAAATTTACTTGTTTTTTCTACCTAAATCTTTGTCCCATTTTCAGCTCTTCTTCAGTAAGCAGAAAGCATTTATGTTTTTATGTATGTATGTATGTTTTTATTTTAAGTTCATCTTTTATACTTATTAAGTAGGTACTAAGCTAAGGAACTTTCACATGCATTGTTTTATTTAAACCTCATAGTAATCTTGTAATTTAGGTATTATTACTAGTATCTCTGTGTTACCTATAAGAAAATTGTGAAGTTCAATGATATGCCAAGTTAATACATAGAAGATCCAGGATCATACCGTTGATTATAAAAAGCAGATCCTGGATTTCAATCTAGTTCTTAAAAGCAACAAGGAGGTTAGTGGAACAGGGGAAGCAGGGTAGGAAAAAGGGATCTACTAGTATTGCCAGTACAAGTTTTAAAGATACTTTGCTAAACTGTACTGTCTGTACTTACAATGCTACTTTTCAAATGCTTTATAGAATATGTTACGGACTTTTGTTGGGATTAGTAGTGAGTATTGATTGTTAGTATTATTAGAATTGCTACTGTTTTGAGAACACTAGTCTTCCTTCTGTGTTTCTCCTTTACTCCTGTCACTACCACACTCACAACACTTATTACCTACACCAAGCAGTTCTGCAACACCAGCTGGATGTCCTACAATGTATTTATTATTATTTGTAAATATGTGTTTATTGATTTTTAGAGAGAGAAGAAGGGAGAGGGATGGAGAGATAGAAACATCGATGAGAAACATCATCTATTGGCTGCCTCCTGTATGCCCTCTACTGGGATTGAGCCTGCATGTGCCCTGACTGGGAATCAAACTGGTGACCTCTAGGTTCCTGGGTCAATGCCCAACCACTAAGCCACACTAACTGGGCCGGGTGTCCTACAATTTAAATCAGTTTTGACACTATCTACCTGGAGATAGCATCAGTTCCCACAGGTTAAGGGCTCAGTCCCACAAGGCTCCCCTCCCCCACTTCAGATGTTAATCCCAAGTAGTAGGTCCCCAGGTTACCCATAACTTCTGTTTGACTTGACTGCAAAGCAGAGGTTCTGATGACCTTTTCCCCCTTGGTTTGGATTATTTCCTAGAACAGCTCACAAATGTAAGAAAACACATTTGCCAATTTATTAAAGGATATGAGATAGCTAGATCAGTGGTCAGCAAACTGCAGCTCGCGAGCCGCGGTTTGCCGCTCTGTTGACTAATGAGTTTGCCGACCACTGACCTAGACTCTCGATTCCAGTAATTACAGGCTGTTGTTGTTCCTTGTGATTAAGCCCTAAAGAGATACTTTGGGCAAGGTCTGGGAGAGTCCTGAGCACAGGAGCTTCTGTCCCAATGGAGTTGGCTTAAATCATCCTTCTGGTACATGGATATGTTCACCCCGTATGTTTTGGCTTTTTATGGAGGCTTCGTCACACAGGCATGTGAAACATTAACACCACTTCCAGCCCCTCTCCTCTCTCTGGAGAATGGGTCTGGGGTTAGGAGGGCTGAAAATTCCAAGCTTCTAGTCATGGCTTGACCTTTCTCGTGACCAGCTTCCATTCTATCCTGGAGCCCACCAAGTGTCACCTAAGTAGAACAACAGACAGTGCTCTCACCCAGGAAATCACAAGAGATTTAGGGTTTCTGTGTTAGGAATTGACATCAAAGACCAACTGTTAGAACAAAAGATGCTCCTAGTGCTCTAACCACTTAGGAAATTATAAGGGTTTTAGGAGCTCCCCAGGAACTGGGGGCAGAGACCAATAGATATATTTACTATTATCTCACAGCTACCAAGGTAGATTCTTAAGAGAATGTTAAATACAAATTATTTCCCCCTTCCAATTTATGTTTAATAATATTTAAAATTAAAATTTAAATTACATTTGACATTTAATATTATATTATATTTAATGGTATTTTTGCAGTTTGCCTTTCATTTATTCATTTGCGAATCATTTTGTTTCTTAACCCCAAGGTAATGTAATTTTGGCCATTTACTTTAATAGAAATTTTAAGAAAGTAAATATATATTAATTAGTGATAATTGAGATGTTATTTAACGCACTTTTGAAAAATGAATAGCCTTTTGTCTAACTGATTCTAGGAGTATTTGATAAAGATAATAAATATTTAATGAGAACCTTTTCACATATATTTTGTCTCATTAAATGAGTTATCTTCCTATATATTTGTGATTGAGGTAAAGATAGTTAACAATGTGTAAATGAATAGAGAAATCATAACCTTTGCTAAGTAGGACACTGAATGGAGGTGTACTCTCATAAAAACCAAAGGTGGTAGGTAGGGTTTTAAATTAGGAAATTAAATTTGAAACTTTTATATTGAGACCTGGTGGCTTGAAAAGAAATTATTTTATAATCAACTGAGAAGGGTATGGTGAAGTTTGGGTTTTATAATCTTTTTGTATCATACAAAAGAGATATTTCACTGGTTGGAAAATGAAAAATAACAATTTTTTAGGCCAAGCAATTAGCTTGGAAGAAGTTTAAACTAGGTAAAGTAATATAAAATTATTAGGCTATATTAATAGTTGATGATTTTAAGATTCCATTGTAAGAAAATACTTCTTACCTTAAGATAACTCTAGATCAGGTACTTAAAACAAATATTTATATATTTTATGCTTTGATCATTGGTTATATTTTGATGACTTAAAAATTAATAATTTGTTTTTATGCAATCGAAGTAATATATATTTGGTAACTTCCTGTTAAAACATTCTGTTCTCTGTTAAGATAGGAAAGGAATTTTACTTGTTAAATTATGAAACAGATGGCCAATTCATGAAAATGTTTTAAAATAGGCATTTTAAAATGTAATTTGTTTTATTCTATCTAATCTGTTCATATTTTAATTTTTATTTTTAGCCTGTCTAGTAATTATGATGCTCAAATGAAGAGCCTTTTAAGGATTGTGAGGATATTTTGTCATGTCTTTCGAATTGGTCCTTCCTCTCCCAGTAATGGAATCGATATGGGATACAACGGGAATAAAACACCAAGAAGCCAGGTGTTCAAGGTCAGAAAAGTATATGACGTTGTTATGAAGATAGACGTAAAAGAGATGAATTTGACAAAGCATGCATTCATTAATCAGAAACCTCATACACAGGACGTAAGTTTGGTTCATACCTGTATCACTTTTTAAGTTAGGACACACCTTCCTCCTTTCATCTCTGTTTAATCAACAGCAAGTCTCAATTGGTGAGCCTTTATATTTTTCTTACAAGTAAACTTTGAATTCCTTTAGGGTTTTATTCTAAGGGTAAAGATATTTAATGTTAAACATGACCAAATCTAATTTTAATCAGACTATAGAGTTTTAAGGTGGCATATGCAGCCATTATGTATTTAAAAAATGTTACTTATTCAGAAGGAAAGAAACTGTTGTGTTTTTATTTAGATTTTATTATTATGTGTGTATATGTTTTCAAAGTAATTTTACTTTCAGTTACTGGGTACCAACGGTTAATTCCTGGGATCATTCAAGGAAGAATCAATTGAGATATGTATTTTGTTAAACATTTTGTGTTGCTTCAGTTGCTCCTGTTATATAAGTACATTTATGGATGGAATCCTTGGAAGAATGATTCCATATAAAACCCAAGGCAGTATTGCTACTCGTGTTAAATGATAATTTTATGAAGTAAACAAAAGGAACATGACTGCAATTGCTATTATTAATGCTTTTTTATGGCATTATATTTTCAGGTAACTCAGATTTTGGACAAATGTGTAATTTAATAACTTTCCATGTTATTTTTTAAAAAGGTATTTTATGAAATTTTCATAGTATAAAATTTGCTTTTGGGTTCATAAAGACATATTTTCTTAAACAGTCTGTTGAGTATAAATACAGGTTCTCTATCCAAAAACTGATAGAACCGCTTTTATGTGCCACTTTCTCCAAAACGAGTTATGATTGACAGCTTTACTGTCTGTAAAAATCTCAAGTTATATTAATGAGTTATGCTAAATGATCCTTACATGGAAAATTTTGGCAGACACAAATAAATGTTTTGTAAGCATTTTGACACTAGTAGATTCCTTAATACTTAGAATAGGTCTGATAGCCTTTAGGAAGGTATGCATAAGTATTTCTGCATCTATTTGTCTGCTTCAGGAGCTAGAGAGATCTATCTCTCTCTCTCTTCCTTGCCTTTCTCTTTTTTTAAATTAGTATTGGAAAGAGATCTCACTTTTTTTCTCTTCTTTTTTCTTTCCCTATTGTGCCACCTCCTGGAAGAAGGAAGTTATGCATCTTATTGTAATTCAAATTTTGGCTTTTCACATACCACCACTTCCTTGAACATTAAGAGTGATAATTTATTGTCTGTGTAAAATTCTAATCTATATTATTGGTTCCTTGTTTTTCCAGTGCTGCTTTAAGTGAGTTTTACTACTGAAACATTCACTTTACATGAAGTTATTCTTAACGTGCTCATGCTGTTAGTTACTGAATCTACCCCTGATTTTATTTTCTACTCATTCTTGCTACTCATTTATAATTATGAATAGAAAAATCAAATCCTGTATAGATATGGTCACCATTATATTCACTATTGTCTGATTTTTTGGTTAAAATTTGAATTTACCATCTATTTGCTGATATCAGAAAATAAGTATGTGCTGAGTAGCCTCTCTGTAGGCATTAAATGCTTGTTAGTTTTTTACCTTCCCAGTCAGTACATATGTAACTGAGTAGAAAACGATATCACTGTTTTTCTTTAGTTTTTTTTTTTCATGGAATCCAGACTCTATTTTTATTGTATATATCAATTATATATATACCTTTTATTTGTTATTTTTATTTCTTTTTAAGTCATTATTTTCTGCATTATTGACAACTGCTTTTGCCTCTGATCACTTATTTTCTCTTAAATTTTGATCTGCCACTTTGTTAAAACATTTTTATTGTAAAACTTAGCTCTCTACTTTAAGAATAAAAATAGAAGTTACATTGTCATTTATGTATATAAGGTGTTCTCTTCATTGTGGGATGATTCAAGTTGTAAAAATTTTTAAACATTTGCTGAGTTGCTGTAATGTTAAATTGGAAATATCATTTTAATTTTTACTACATTTTTCTAAGGTAGCAATTGATCCCCACTTTCTATTTCATTAATTAGGTAGTATGTCCCTCTATTAAAATTAACTAACAGGTTTTTCTTTAAAATGAATGTTTATAGGCCGTGTGTTTTTAATAGGTGAAATTATTTAACATCCTGTTATTAGTTTTCTCATTTATCTTAGAAGTCCTTTAAATTTGTCTGAACACTTAGCTAGTTTTTTAGTGTTAAGAGATTTTTATCTAGTGCCATGGAACTCTCGGGGGTATCTGTAGGAGGAGGGAGTTCTGGTTTAGAAGGAGGGTGAGCATGGGCCAGACAGTTTAGGCTTCCTGAATCTTAATATGCTATTGTGAATAGTAAGCTGCGACTATTAGCAGTTTCATAGAAGTATAATTGGGAAAAATTGGAAGCCAAGAAAGATTGAGAAACTTTTAACTTTAAAATCTTATCTTTTGAGTTGTGGCATTTGACATTATCAAGATGAGAATTGTCAGACTTACAAGAATTCAAGATGCTATTAATGGACTTAGTAAAGTTAGTAATGTTTTCCTGTCAGATTTGTATCTCACTTAGGCGTGTAGATCTTGAAAAATTTCTAATTTTTCTGCAAGTTAGGGTTACATATACAAATGTTTTAAAAATTATATATGATTGTCATTATTACTATAGGGAGAATGTATTTCTGTGGTGAAGATCACTCAATAATTTGAAATGAAGCAATATTTCCACAGTGCCAAGAAGCCGCCTCATATTTCCCATAGTCATTAACTCATTTTTCAATAGCAGTTGATCTGTACAGTGCTTTGTATTTTGTCTAATGTTTTTATCATTATTTATGAGTAGAGAAAGCATCATAGATATGGTTTACATGATTTATTTTTAATTTTTAAAATGTATTATAATCTTTTTTTGTCTGTGGCTGATACCACAGTTAGAAATTAAAGTTATTTTCACAGTATTCTTTTGTGGTTGAGGAATGAATTTTCTGCACAAATCTTTAAAGGGATAACTCCCTAAGTAAAAGTACCTCAAGGTTGGGATTTTGTTTTAGTGCATGTGAATGAAAAATGAAAAGCTGGTAAAGAGAGAAAAGAAAGGCCTAAGATGACTTAACTACTTCTCTTTTTTCCCCTCATTCTCTTTTAATTCTATGCTGTGTTCCTTTATTGAAAACTTTTTTTTTTTTTTTTTTTTTTTTAGTATTCTGGATTATTCAAATTTTGCCTTTCATTTTTGAACATTGTCAGTATTTGAAAATAGGATTGTGATAGGTTCAGGCTCAGTGCTCTCATCTGCTTGAGCAGCAGGAATCATTTCCTGCCTTAGGCTCATCTCTATCCAATGGTTGATTTTCTAGGTTTCAGCCATTCTCATTTAGAGGCCTATTACTCCTTTTTCCTTTTGTTTCAAACAGTTTTACATCATCACCACCTGTTCTTTCTGTTTTGGAAGTTGATTTTCTGATGTAAAGCTAAATAGTTTGTTGACATAAGTTCTTTTCATCTTTTATAGCAGGTTTAATGTTTTGCTCATGAACTGAAACTATTGACTCAAACTTGAATCATGATTAGAATTAAAGACATTTTCAGTGAAGCTCTGGCCGGGTGGCTCAATTGGTTGGAGAATCATCCTGTACACCAAAAGGTTGTGGGTTTGATTCCTGGTCAGGTCACATGCCCAGATTGCAGGTTTGACCCCAGGTCAGGGTGAGTGTAGGAAACAACCCATTGTTGTTTCTCTCTATTCCTCTCTTCTCTCCCTCTCAAATCAAGAAACATACCTTCTGGTGAGGATTAAAAAAAAAAAAAAAAAAAAGACATTTCAGTGAAGGTATTATGTCAGTGTTTGTGGCAGCCAGTTCTTTTGCCTCTCCTTTAAGCAGCTCAGGGACACTGAGTCTTCCAGCTGCAGTCTGTACCTAGTCATGGAAAAGCCCTCTTGTGGGGAGGAGAGGCGCTAATTTCAGCCTCAGAAAAGGTGTAATTAGTTTCTCCTTTTGCTTACCTTTTGCTTACCTGTTTACCACATGCGTACTAATTAAATGCTTGCTGAATGAGTGAATTAGGTTTTTGTTGATGGTAGTGGGTGTTTTTTAAATTTTGTTTTCTGCTTTTTGGTTTTACATTTAAAGTGGAGACTTAAGGGTGATTTAATTGTTTGTAAATTTAATAAGTCAAATATTCTCAAAAAGAGAATGTTATGGAAACCTGGAGGAAGGCTAAAGATGTAGCAGAGGGATTTGTTAGATAATAATTGGAAATAATTTTCTGGCAGAACAGGTTATTTAAACATTTTCTAAGGTTCCAAATATGGTTGCATAATCTCTTCCCATAGTGGTTTTTAAAAGTAATATTAAGTATTGTAAGGGTGTGTCTTTTCAAAATACATGATTTGGTTTATAGCATTTTGTGATCATATAAGAATAAAAAAATAAAATTATGGTACATATTTTACAATGTATACATGTATCAAATCATCATATTGTATACCTTAAAGTTATACAACATTTATGCCAATTATATCTCTATAAAGGAGTGAAAATAAGAACCGACTGGAATATGTATGGATGCTTTTAAAACTAAAAAAAATTTAAAAGAAGATTACTTATATATTTTTTGTTAGGTTTTAGTTTTCCCTTTTTATTCCAAGGAATGCATAAATGCAAATTAAGTTTTCATTATAAATGGAGAAATTGTCATTTATATGACATTCATAACTTTTTGTTTCTTACCTATAGGCATTGCTGTCACATTAGGGAAAATAGTATACCTAGAGTAAATTTTCTCTTTTATAATATTTGTTTGGCTGGAGTTTCAGAATGATATTTTTTTAAAAAACTTTTCTTTTTCTCATAGCCTCTTGAATTGCTTTGGCACTCATTAGATGAATGGCTCGTTTTAATAGCTACAGAACTGATGAAAAACAAAAAGGACTCAACGGATATCACTTCTATTTTACTAAAACAAAAAGGCCAAGATCAAGATGGTACTTCCATTCCTCCATTTGAACCTCCAGGACCTGGGAGCTATGAAAATCTATCCACTGGCACCAGGGAATCTAAACCAGATGCTCTAGGAGGGAAACAGGAAGCCGGTGCAGACTGTCAGGATGTTATTTCCATGACAGCTAACCGGCTAAGTGCTGTCATTCAAGCTTTTTACATGTGCTGTTCTTGTCAGATGCCTCCAGGGTAAGAGGGTTTCTGCTTTGTTTTTTGTGCAGGTCTCAGCCTATCAATAACCAATCTGGTGGCTGGACTAGCCCTTGTGGTTCTTATTATGATTGCAAGGCGCCCTTCAGCAATAACCATCAGGAAACTTTGAAAAAAAAAAAAGTTTTATTACTTACAAGGTCTGGAAATTACATGGCACACCTGGGGCCACACAGCGAGGTCACAGGGAGAGAGCGAGAGCCAGAGTGTGGCCCACTAGAGAGCTAGCGCACAAGCAGTATGGGTATGGGCCTGGTGTTCTGCTTTTTGGGGAGTTGAAGGTGGGGGTTTTCTGGTGCTCAGTCTTTACTGGTGAATTTAAAACATAAGAGTGGGAATTTAAAGTGTGGGAAGAGAAAGAAAACAAGTGGCCTAAGTGGTCAGTTATCCAAGTCAACCAAGATCTCTAAAACAAAGGAGCCTCAATGCGGGGAGGTGGCCTGGTTCTTATCTAGTTGGGTGGCTGGCAATGTGTTTATTAAAGATAGCCATCTTTGAAGTGTATGCCTCTTTGAAGCAGAAGCCTTGGCAACCAAAACTTAAGTCAGGCGCCTGCATTACAAAACGGGAAACCCAACTGTAAAGTCTTACATGGCATGCTTATTGCTTCTCTGATAGATGAAGCAATGCTATGATTTTTTATTTTATTTTTTGTAATTTCAGTAAAAACAGCTGGTAATTTGTTGATTTTAAGTTCTATTCTGATCTAGTTTTAGGATATTCATACTGATCTAGAATTATTTGATAAGCATTTTGTAAGTTATTGGCATGAGGAATGCTGAATGCCAATTTGTATAGGATCACTTTATTATGTATTTGAAATGTATAGACCAGAGATGCTTATTAACATTTCAAGGTTTTAAAAAGTCACTTGTTTATATGCTAATGAAAATTTTATATTTTTTCATTTTATAGATTGGGTAGACATGCCTCAATTACTTAAATTTGTTAAGACGATCCAAACCCAATTTTTGTCTAGAAGCCAGTACAGTTCAATACATAGTTTTCAAATTTCTATATCATCAACTTTTGTCTGTGTGTTCTGACTTGTTTTTTTACTCCCTGCAGAATGACTTCACCTCGTTTCATCGAATTTGTCTGCAAACACGATGAAGTCTTAAAATGCTTTGTTAACAGGTAAGGCTTTCTTGGATTCATGGACTGCCCTTGTAGCCTTTTCTTTACTTACATTTTCATCTCAACAGAAAAAATGTTACTTCTGTTAAACTATTAAAATAATGTTCAGTGACAAGTGAAAGTATTGTCGGTGTGTTACTCTTCTGTTTCAGTATCCATATATCTAAATCTGCATTTCACTTAATGCTAGTCATCGTTTCTGTTCATTTAAACAAAATGTATTTTTCTTTCAGAAATCCCAAAATTATATTTGACCACTTTCACTTCCTCCTTGAATGTCCTGAGTTGATGTCAAGATTTATGCATATCATAAAAGCACAGGTATAAATTTCTCTTAATCTTGTTTTTAGTCTGTTTAATGAAAATTGACTTTCTAAATTTGAGTACTGTTTAGTGAAGTAATTATTATATGTGAGACCTCCTACTATTAAGGAATAAAATTACCTTATTCTTTAATATATGAAGTTATGTTAGTATGTTTGTTTAGCATGAGGAGTAATTTTTCTTCTTCAAGAAATGTGTATTGAGGTGCTATGTGCAGTGGCTATTCAAAGACAACAGAATACGTTTCCACATTTCCTGAAATGAGCTTCATGGAACACTAGCCCTATAAAGCTCATGGTCCTTGAGAAAAAGATTTTATCCCCAAATACCTTTGGGAAATATGCCTTGTTGGAGATTTGTGAAGTTTATCAGCGTCATGTTTAAGGCTTTGAGAAGCCCTATACTTAAAAGAGTGATCTAACTTTGTTAATTCTCCAAATTTATTTGACCTGAGAACCTTTCCCCTGCCAGGGTTCATTCCACATAGCTCATGTTTCATGTAATGTGTTAGAAAAAGCTTGTTTTACTACTTAACAGCTATGTGACTTTGGGCACAGTTCCAGCTTCTTTGAGTTTTTGTTCTTCATCTGTAAAATAGAGATAAACCTCATAAAACAATTAAGAGTATTAAATAGTGACTGGCATATATGTTCAATTAATGGTAGTTGTTTTGGAGGTAGAAGACATGGTATCCTTTCTCCTAGAGGATCTTAATTCAGTCTAGCAGAGGAGATAATAAATGTACCTATAAGATAGTAATTACAGTATTACTTGGTTCTTCAGGCATTTAAGGGATGAAGCACTTGCTTCTGGCTGCTATAATCCAGGGGAAGTTCAAAGAGGAGATGTTTTTTAAACTAGACCTTGAAAAATATGCAAAATTTGAAGAGAATAAATGGGAAGATGAACATTCTAGTTAAGATATGGACATGTAGGTGGTTGAAGCAGAAATTTTGTGTAGATGAGGAATGAGATAAATTCTGGAAAGGCAGATTTAGGTCATCCTTTGTTTAACCTTGACTGCTATATTAAAGAATCTTTGTTTGCTAGGGTGGTAGGAGCCAGTGATAGCTTTGCCTTAGGAGAATGACATGACCCTGGCAAAATTTTAGGAAACACTTTGTCGGAAATGTAGGATAGACTGCAGGCTGTGGTTTGGTTAGTAGTCATAGGATAAGTACTACAGGTGTGTTTAAATGTCTTTAGGGACACAGATTCTTTCAGAAGTTAAATAAAGCTAAGAACTAAATCTTATAAAATTATGCAAATGTCTTTCGGTATCCTTTGACATCTGTTTAATTATGGTAATGTAAAAGAGAAGGTAGTAATAATAACTTACATTTATTGAATGCTAACTTCAGGCCAGGTACCATACATTTTTTTACGTAGGTTATTTTATTTTTATAATAATCATGTGAGATGGGTAGTCTTTATTCAGCTAAAGAGGTTAAGTACGTTAAGTTATTCAGCACTAACTGGGAGAACCAGAATTTAAAAATCTGTCTGGTTCTTAAGTTCATTTTCTTAACCTATATTGTGTGACTCCATTCTAGGGCAAATGAGATTATGGGTGAAAGAAACTTAGTTTTTGAAAGAGGTAGTTTGCTATTTTTTAATATTGTCTTTGCTTTTCACTTCCTTTATCCCTTACCTTTCTGAACAATTCAGTCAAAAAGCCTCTGCATCAGCTATCTACCTTATCCACCTCTTGGACCCACAGAGTACTAGTATTTTGTTTCCTGACCAGAGTGAGGAAGGTGCCCTCCAACATTGTGGTGTTCCCCTTATGGAGTTTGGAGCTTGGGTGTGGTAAGGAGGGTGTCTGTGTAGAAGAGGGCCTCAGCAAGGAGTATGCGAGTTGCATTGGCATATGGAGAATGTCCAGTGTGGAGGGTGGTGACAGCGGCTCAGAGTAGTTTGACAAAGCCCAAGTGGGGTGCAGGGCATGCATGCAGTGAACAAACGGTTCATGTAAGCTACATACAGGTTGTTGAAATAAGTAAGTATAGTGAATATATTGGGAGCTTTGTTTCTCATTGTTGGAGAAAGGAGTTACAAAATGAAGGAAAATAGAGTGAACCATGTGCCTTTGGAGTGGAATTGGAAATGGCAGTGTGAGCTTATAATTTTTACTATAGATAGATAGATATAGCTAACCTAGCACCCAGTTCTTGGTCTCTAAATACTGTTCTTAGTCTCTAAATACAGTTCTTAATGAATCAGGACTCATTGGAGAAATGGCTAATTCCAGGGCTGGGTCAGTGAAAGTACAGATGAGCCTGAAACATCTTATGTGCAAGAAAAATTTTTAAAGAATTATAATGACTCAGAACCAGCTTGAATGTACTCCGCTGGCCAAATCTGGAACAATTTGGCCATCAAAATAAATAATGATGGCAAAATATTAGAAATACAACCAACTCATGAGTCTGTATTGAAAAAATTAATGAATGCATGGCAAGTTTGATGATGTGAGGGATATTTTTACTGTCTCAAAGTATGTCCCTATAAAATACTTACAAATTACAAAGATTTAAAAAAGGCCTTTACCACCTTGGCTGGATGGCTCAGTTGGTTGGAGTGTCATCCTGTACACCAAAAGGCTGTGAATTCAATTCCCGCTCAGGACACATACCTAGGTTGCGGGTTCGATCCCTAGTTGGAGTGAATATGGGAGTCGGCCTATCGATGTCTCTCTGTGTCTCTGTCTGTTTGTCTCTCTCTCTGTATCTATCTCCCTAAAATTAATAAACATATTCTTAGACGAGGATTAAAATAAAAATAAACTAACAAAAAAACTTTACAGTGGGCACATTTGGCAGTGACCAAAGCAGAACTATCAGTGTGCCAGCTGACTTGGCACACAGAGAAGAACATGGCATCACTTCTTTAATATTCCTGCCAAAGATGCACACCCTGAATTTAATCATGAGAAAACATCAGACATACTAACAGAATAAGTGACCTGCAATCTTTAAAAGTATTGAGGTCATGAAAATTAAGAAAACAATGAAAAACTCTACCAGAATGAGACAGGACAACTAAATAAAATTCTTGAGGTATTGCACTATAAAGGACATTATTAGGAAAAGGACAAAACTTGAATTAGGTCTAAGGATTAGATACACTGTAGTAATGTGGCTATTAATTTTCTGATTTTGACAGTTTTCTGGTTTGTAGAAGAATTGTCTTGTTTGTGGGAAATGCACACTGAAGTTTTTAGACTTGACTGGACATCATGTTGGCATCTTACTCTCACATCAGGAAAAAGGAATACTTTGTATTCTACTATACTTAGAAATTTTCTGTAACTTGGAGGCTGTTCCAAAAAACAATTAAAAACAAAAATGATCTCTGCTAAGGGATTGACTTCTTGTTCTGTTTGGTGGTTTTCAGGTGGCTTGTAGTTAAAGGGAGAAACATTTTGTATTGCTATACAAATGCTAATAAGAGAAACCTCTGTAATCAGTCCTGTTTTGTGAATTACTTTATGGAAATGCAGGTACTGAGAAAGTTTACATACAAAAATCTGCCCTTTGGCTTTGTAGGTGTGTGTATATGTATGTGGATGCCTTGATCTTACAGATATCTTATTAGCTTTTAAAGGTAGAATTTTATATTTTTTTTGTTCCATTTGAATTACTTTAAAAAATTGTCATTTGCGCCGAGACCGGTTTGGCTCAGTGGATAGAGCGTCGGCCTGCAGACTGAAGGGTCCCGGGTTCGATTCCGGTCAAGGGCATGTACATTGGTTGCGGGCACATCCCCAGTGGGAGATGTGCAGGAGGCAGCTGATCGATGTTTCTCTCTCATCGATGTTTCTGGCTCTCTATCCCTCTTCCTTCCTCTCTGTAAAATATCAATAAAATATATTAAAAAAAAAAAAAGATTATTTAAAAAAAAAATTGTCATTTGCTTTTATTTTTGGTTCACATTTTATAGATAAAAGATATAGTTTAATATTATCTTATAATGGCAAGGACATTTTAACATAATTTTAAATCTTATTATTAACAATAATTTTAACATTGTTATGAGTGATAATAAGAACAACACCTCTCATTGAGCATTTTGGGTGTTAAGTATTTCTACAAGTTAATCTCTGGATGCTGCATTTTTTCTACTGTGAAATGGGGACAGTAAGAGTCCCTTTCCTCATAGTGTTGTGAGGATTACATGTCAAAATGCATCTAAAGTGCTTAAAACTTATAGGTGCTTTAATAAATGTTAGCTAATTTATTATTATTATTATGCCTTATATATGCATTATTTTACTTAATCCTCACAATTATCACTTAAGGTATTATTTCCCCTATTTTACAGGTGGGAAAACTAAAGTTCTGAGAGGATTCTTAATTTCTTTACATTCTTAATGCACTCTAGTTTATTGTACTTAACTATTTAGAACTTATTATATATGTATTGTTCTAATGCTAGTTTCATCTCTTTATGATATTAAAAATTTTTAGCAAAGAATTTGAGATTTTTATAGCTCTTATGTTACCTGCAGTGTTGGCACATGCTGGCTACTCAGCAATACTTTGAGTAATCATAAAAAATTTGCAAATAACATGCAGTTGCATATCTGGCAAATGAACAAAAGGTAGAGACTTTACTGTTTAAGAGGTCATATTCTTTAATTTTTAGGGTGGAGAAAGGGAAGGAAGAAGGAAAGAAGGGGGTTACAAATTCTTTTTTGGTTGCTGCATGTATTCAGAGGTTAGAAATAAGGATAAAGTTAGATATAAAAGATTATTTTCATGAAAAATTAAATGGAACATGTGACATAATTTTTCTGGATATGAAAATTCATTTTTTATAAGCCTTGTTGGGTTTAAAAGAAAATGAGAGTAAATATATTTAATTATATATATGATATTAAGTTCTTAGATATAACCTAATTTGTCAAGTCTTTGCTGTTGAAAATGCAAGACATTTTATTTTTTTTAAATTTTTAAATATATTTTTATTGATTTCAGAGAGGAAGGGAGAGGGAGAGAGAGATAGAGATAGAAACATCAGTGATGAGAGAGAATCATCCATCGGCTGCCTCCTGCACACCCGCTACTGGGTATGGAGCCCACAACCTCGAGCATGTGCCCTGACTGGGAATTGAACCATGATCTCCTGGTTCATAGGTCCATGCTCAACCACGGAGCCACACCAGCTGGGCAAAAATGCAAGGAATTTTAATAAATACACTCTTTACATAGTCAAAGTATTTCAGCTATGCTCTGCCTTTTTGTAAATAGTTGTTGAAATGTCAGGACATTATCTAGAACTATTTGGTATAAATAAAGGTCTAAGGATGATTACTTGTAGAAAGGGTAGTTAGCATGTTAATTAAGTAAATTTAATAGGTGATGAAACACTAACACATTTTACTGTTATTTGTTGGGGCAGCCATTTAAAGATCGCTGTGAATGGTTCTATGAACATTTGCATTCAGGACAAGCAGATTCGGACATGGTGCATAGGCCAGTGAGTGAGAATGACATCCTGCTGGTTCACAGAGGTATGCTTACAAAAGAAATGCTGTGCATGTGAGGCCCAAACACTAGCTATTGTAAATTTTAATATGCACAATTAACCAGTGCTGCATATTTAGATTCCATTTTTAGGAGTAGCTGTGAAGTCGTGTCAAAAGCAAATTGTGCAAAGCTAAAGCAAGGAATTGCTGTACGGTTCCATGGAGAAGAAGGCATGGTGGGTATAAACATAAGTAGTGAAGATCAATGTATATAAAAGATTAAAATGCACTTGAATAAAATTTAATATTTAATTGGTAATTGAAGAAATTTAATATGCTTTTAATTTTATTGTTTATAAAAAACTTCCTCATCTTATATATTTCTGTTGATACTTAATTTTATTTTCTTGAACTCAGGGTCAAGGTGTTGTGCGTGAATGGTTTGATATTCTGTCTAATGAGATAGTCAATCCTGATTATGCATTGTTTACCCAGTCAGCTGATGGTAAGTTGTACAGCCTCCATGACTTTTTCTGTGACTTATCACATTTCAAACTACTTCAGTGTATTTTATTCTTTTATTCCCATAGTAGCTCTGTAATATAGGTGGGGTATTCCCATTTCATAGAAAAGAAAACCAAAATTCAGAGTTTTTGTCTATGTTAGCACAGTTAATGGAATGGAAACTGACTCAGTCTAGCAGTCTTTTCTCTAAACAGTTGATTTTCCAATGCTTGTCTCAAATGCTGTGCTGGCCCCAAGAAACTTCGTTAGCTCTTTGTAAACTAAAACTAAATTTATTCACTTTAAGGATTGTACTTTAGTCTGTTTTTCTTGAGTTAAAATTTCCTTTAGTGAAATAGTGATAGTAGATGGATGTGAAAATAATACAAGTCCTTATTTGGAAAAATTAAAATTTGCTAACCCTATTTAAGTTTCCAAGTCTCAAAATTTATTGCTTCTAACAAACATAGTCTAGAAATCATGATATTAAATCTTAACTTATAATTTATTTATGTATACTAACTTAATTTTCAGTCTTTTTTAAATGTCAAGACCTGACAACTAAGTTCTTATTTAACCATTTAACACATATAAAAAACTGTTTGTTGAAATGGTACTTGTGATTTAACAGAACTGAATTTGACATTGTAGGGTAAATGGAAATGATTACCGCCTCATTTGTGTGAGGTATAATTAAGAGTTTGTAACTTTTTATTTCTTTTTTAATTTCTTTATTGATTAAGGCATCACATATTTGTCCTCATCCCCCCATTCCCATCCCAAACCCCTCCCCACGCATGCCCCCACTCCCCTCTTGTCCGTGACCACTGGTTAGGTTTATATGCATGTACACAAGTCCTTTGGTTGATCTCTCCCCCTTACTCCCACCCTTCCCTACCTTCCCTCCAAGGCCCGACAGTCTGATCGATGCTTCCCTGTCTCCAGGTCCATTTTTGTTCATCAGTTTATGTTGTTCATTATTTCCCCCAGATGAGTGAGATCATGTGATACTAGAGATACACTTAAAGAACCGAAAATGAAACAAGCAATAATGGTTATGCTGAGAGGCAAATGAATCAGTCTGTAGAGAGTTTTGTAACTTAATAGAGACATATCCAAGTGAAGGTAGGATTTCAGTTTTTAAATGCTATGTACAGTTGCTTTTTTCCCCTGAAAACTTTTCTTTCCCAGTGCTTAAATTTTTTTATAAGGGTAGAGTGCATTATTAATTGTAGTTCTTGATTGCATCCAACCAAATGAGCAGTGCATCTTCTTTGAATAAGAAGAGTGACTCTAAGAGAGGCAAGTGGAGGAGGGCAGCAGTGATGCCAGGCAGCTGTAGATATCCACCTGTGTGATGGGCTCCTTAGATATACTTGGTGTATTTGAAATTATTTAGAAACTAGAAGCCTGGTGCATGAAATTTGTGCATGGGTAGGGTCCCTAGGCCTGGCCAGCGATCAGGGCTGATCTGTGGGATGACCGGCAGGGTAGTCGGGCCCCTTCATTCGCACCCACCTTGGCCGACCTGGTACTGCCAGCTCGCTGGCCCCACCCCCCCCACCGCCACTGCTGTTGGTCACCTCCTGGCAGGGCAATCAGTGGGTCCCCACTTGTACCCACCTTGGCGTTGAGTGTCTGCCCCCTGGTGGTCAGTGCGTGTCATAGTGACCATTCGTTCTGCCTGTCATTCTGCCGTTTGGTCAATTTGCATATTAGGCTTTTATTATATAGGATTATGTAGGATATGGGACTGCCTACTTTAACTCTGTTTCCTTTGTTATGAGATGAATTTGTTGAATTTGACAAGGTTAATGTGGCATTAAATTTCATTATTTAGGCCTAATAGTTGATATAAGATTTAATATTACAACATTGTATTTTATTTTTATTTTTTAAAATATATTTTTATTGATTTCAGAGAGGAAGGGAGAAAGGGAGAGATAGAAACATCAGTGATGAGAGAGAATTATTGAGTGGCTGCCCCACACTGGTGGTTGAGCCCATAATCCTGGCATATGCCCCAACTGGGAATTGAACCTTGACCTTCTGGCTCATAGGGTGATGCTCAACCACTGAGCCACACTGGCCGGGCTACAACATTGTATTTTAGATGCATTTCTTTTCTTTATAGCCCTTTATTCTGAGTCTGTTGTAGTTCCATACCTGAAAAACAGATTTGGTGTGAAATCATTAGTCGAGGTACTTCCTTATACTATAAATTTATAGTAGAGCATATATTGAAGCACATAGACTATAAAAATTGTGATTTGTCCTTTTTGTAAACCATATGAGTGTTCTTTTCAGGTTCATAGTACGAACAGATTAAAATCTAGATGAAATTGTTCTTAAGTATAGTTGACAAGAAGGGAATTACATTTAAGAATTAAAATTTCCTAAATGTGGGAAATGTTTGAATAGACCTAATGTCTATAATAATGTCTTTAAAACTTGCTTTCTAATTAAATTAAGATACTTACATTAGGCAAGTAGTATGCTATAGTGGCCAAGAGTTTGGCCTTTGGTGTTTATGCTACTTAGGGAATCAAAAAATAAAATGTACAATACAATTTTTCTGAAGTGATGAAAATAGCTGGGAGTATCACAGTTACTTTTATTTTGAACTTAAACATAACATAGAATTTATATTCTGTTTTAACTATTTTCTAAGTTAAAAACTATTATTTGTTTCCTGAATATTTTTCCCCATTTTTTTTCTTTTGATTTCTCTTCTATTCTTTTTAATAACCAAAACTTCCCAGAAAGTACTTAGAGAAGGAATTGTACAGACCAAGTTGGGGGGGAAAGTTCAGTCCATCAAAAATCTTTGCTGGTTCAATAACCCTATTCACTATTTTAATAGGTAAAAAACATTTGTGATTATTCTCAGAATATTGTATTTTTTGAAATTATGGCTATGTTTATTCTTAAAGTCTTTCTTCATTCCACAGAACTTTGCCTTGACTTTTTAAAAAAAAATCTTTATTGTTCAGATTATTACAAATGTTCCTATTTTTCCCCCCCATAGGTCCCCTCCACCCATTTCCCACCCTACTCCAGGCCTTCCCCCCCCCCCATGACCTCGACCATAGGTGTAAGCTCTTTGTCCAATCTCTTCCCGCACCCCCCACAACCCCTTCCCCCTGAGAACTGTCAGTCTGCTCCCTTTCCATGCCCCTGATTCTATTACATTCACCAGTCTGTTCTGTTCATCAGGTTTCTTATTCATTTGATTTTTAGATTCACTTGTTGATAGATATGTATTTGTTGTTCATAATATTTTATCTTTACCTTTTCTTCTTCTTCCTCTTCTTAAAGAATACCCTTCAGCATTTCATATAATACTGGTTTGGCGGTGATGAAGTCCTTTAGCTTTTTCTTTTCTGTGAAGCTCTTTATCTGACATTCAATTCTGAATGATAGCTTTGCTGGGTAGAGTAATCTTGGTTGTAGGTTCTTGCTCTTTATCACTTTGAATATTTCTTGCCACTCCCGTCTGGCCTGCATAGTTTCTGTTGAGAAATCAGCTGACAATTGTATGGGTGCTCCCTTGTAGGTAACTAACTGTTTTTCTCTTGCTGCTTTTAAGATTCTCTCTTTGTTTTTTGCTTTTGGCATTTTAATTATGATGTGTCTTGGTGTGGTCCCCCTTGGATTCCTTTTGTTTGGGGTTCTCTGCGCTTCCTGGACTTGTAAGTCTATTTCCTTCACCAGGTGGGGGAAGTTTTCTGTCATTATTTCTTCAAATAGGTTTTCAGTATCTTGCTCTCTCTCTTCTTCTGGCACCCCCATAATTCTGATGTTGGTACGCTTGAAGTTGTCCCAGAGGCTCCTTACACTATCTTCATTTTTTTTTTTTTTCTTTTTGCTTTTCTGCTTTGGTGTGTTTTGCTTTTTTGTATTTTAAATTTTTGACTTGATTCTTGGGATCCTCTAGTCCAGTGGTTGGCAAACTGCGGCTTGCGAGCCACATGCGGCTCTTTGGCCCCTTGAGTGTGGCTCTTCCACAAAATACCATGGCCTGGGCGAGTCTATTTTGAAGAAGTGGCATTAGAAGAAGTTTAAGTTTAAAAAATTTGGCTCTCAAAAAGAAATTTTAATCGTACTATTGATATTTGGCTCTGTTGACTAATGAGTTTGCCGACCACTGCTCTAGTCTGCTACAGAGACATCTGCAGATTCCTCCTCTCTGTATATTATTTTTTACTAGAAGCCTGGTGCACGAAATTCATGCACGGCGGGGGGCGGGGTGTCCCTCAGCCCAGCCTGCACCCTCTCCAATCTGGGATCCCTCTCACAATCCAGGACTGCTGGCTCCCAACTGCTCGCCTGCCTGCCTTCCTGATTGCCCCTAAAAGCTTCTGCCTGCCAGCCTGATCACCCCCTAACCACTCCCCTGCCAGCCTGATTGATGCCTAACTGCTCCCCTGCCAGCCTGTTTGCCCCTAACTACTCCCGCTGCAGGCCTGGTCACCCCTAACTGCCCTCCCCTGCAGGCCTGGTCCCCCCCAGCTGCTCTTCCCTGCAGGTCTGGGTTTCCCCCAACTGCCCTTTCCTGCAGGCCTGGTTGCCCCCAACTTCCTTCCTCTGCCATCCTGGTCACCCCTAACTGCCCTCCCCAGCAGGCTTGATCACCCCCAACTGCCCTCCCTTGCAGGCCTGTTCCCTCCCAACTGCCCTCCCCTGCTGGCCTGATTGCCCACAACTGCCCTCCCTTGCAGGCCTGGTTCCTCTCAACTGCCCTCCTCTGCTGGCCATCTTGTATCCACATGGGGGCAGTCATTTTTGACCACATGGGGGCAGCCATCTTGTGTGTTGGAGTGATGGTCAGTTTGCATATTACTCTTTTATTATATAGGATTTCAGTCAGTGTATGCTTAATTTCTGATTGGTCCTTTTTCATATCCTTGTAGGTCTCACTAAATTTCTTGGAGGTTTCTAAAAGATTCTTGAGTAATCTTATAACTGTGGTTTTGAACTCTATATCCAGTAGTTTGCTTTCCTCCATTTCTTTCATTTGTGACTTGACTTGTTTCTTTGTCTCCGCATTTTGGCTGCCTCCCTGTGTTTGTTTCTATGTACTGGTCTCCTTGAGTTGATAGAGTGGCCTTGTGTGGTAGGTGTCTTATAGGGCCTAATGGCTCAGCCTCCCCAATCACCTGAGGTAGATGCTCTTGTTGCACCCCTTTGTAGGCTGTTTGCACAGTCTTGTTGTAGTTAACCCTTGATTGCTGTTGGTGTCACTGGGAGGAATTGACCTCCAGGCCAATTGGCTGTGAGGACCAGCTTTGTCTACACTGGAAGAGCTGTTGCGCAGGAGACACCCTCATGGTGCAGGACTTGCTTCAGTGGGTCTTTGATGCTCACTGAGTCTGCCCCTTGAGTGTGTCACTTATGGATGTGAAGAGTTATAATCTGATATGGTCTCACTCTGACCACTGGGTACACTAGCTCTTGGAACTCCAAGGAGGTTTAAGGTCAGCCACTGTCTGGGGCCGCCCAGCAGGAGCTACGGAGACGTCTGCAGATTCCTCCTCTTTGTATGGGGTTTGGAAGTGCCCAGATGAGGCCCAGCTGTGAAGCAAGGCAGGCTGCTGCTGCCAGGCCTTGGGCCTTCTTTTGGAAGCTCTGGGGCTCTCTGACCCAGCTGCAATTTGACAGGTTTTAGATGGAGAAAGGACAGGCCATTCATATTCAAAAGCTGATGCTCACAGCTTGGGTGAGGTTGTAAATTGGGTGGGGCGAGGTCTCTGGGAATCACCAGGGTGGAGCAAACAGCAATGGCTGCCAGTCAGCCCTGCACTGGAGAGATCCCTGGGTCTCCGTGTCCCGCGCCCCTGTGCAGGAACAATGATCGCTGTGAGCACCTCTGAGAGAAAGCCATCCTCACGTTCCTGTCCCGATGCCAGACATTTCAGTTTCTCTCCATATGTGTCTGGGTCCCCCAGAGTCTCGCCCGGAACTGGAGTTCAGAGCAAGCGGGAGCTTGTATCTCCCTCCCAATTAAAAGAGCAGCACATCCAGGTGTTGTCGGCACTTTCCACGCCTCTGCACCTCTTACCAGTCTCAATGCGCTTTCTTCACCTCTCTAGTTGTGGAACTTCCACTCAGACAGCTTTCTTGCGGTTCTGGGTGGTAGTTGTTCTGCCTTTTAGTTGTAATTTTGATGTGGTTGAGAGGCAGCGAGTATAGGTGTTTACCTATGCCGCCATCTTTGCCTTGTCTTTTAATACCCAGTCTTACATTATGATTTTCTAAAGGTACTTAACAGTGAATGATTAGCTTCATGTGGCTCTTTTAAATCATTCAGCCATAAGCTTCCAAATTTGCACTTTATATCTCGGTCATGGCAATTTAGCCCAATGCCAACTCTGATAAATCAAAGACCAACGAAACACAAAGGGAATTATTGCCAAAGTATGTATACTAAATGACCAAACTTTTCACTCTCTAGTACTTTTTCATTGTTCCTTTATTTTCCTTTGATGCAGTTTCATTAATTTTATCAATTATTCTTTATTTTAGGTAGCATAAGCTCAATAAATATTTGTTGAATGATAAGAGAATTTGTAATCGAAGTTAGTGATTATCACAGAAAAACAGGGAAGAAGAGTTACTTAAAATTGAGGTCTTGGTATTAGGTTTTTTCATTGCACTAGATATTTTTGAGGCGTTTTTACTGTGACAAGATTTACCATTTTAATAATTTTGAAGTGTTGTAATTCAGTTGGCACTATGTGCATTCATAGTGTGGTGTAACTGTCTTATTTCCAGATCTTTTTCATGTAAGTGGAGTCATATACTTCATTGCCATGAGGATGAATTGGTTGACTTGGGGACTTTTGGTGATTTCCTGAGAATCGTTAAAAGGCATCAAGTTCACTGATTAGTAGTTCTATTACTTAAGATTAGTTGTACATTTAAAATTTTTAGTTATTTTCTTATAGTGCTGTGTTCCTTAAGTAGCAAAAAGTAGTAAATATCTGCTGCACTGGGCCTGAATGAGACAATGTCTGCCTTAATTCACTGCCTAGTAGTTATTTATCCACACTGTCCAGGGAACCGTGTGTGTGTGTGTGTGTGTGTGTGTGTGTGTGTGTGTGATCTTTTAATATATTATTTCCAGGATCTCTCTGACACATCTTCCAATTAAAATACTTCAAAGTGCAGTTTAAAAGTATTCTCAAATTTTCTCCCTGCACAAAGATGTACTGTGATATACTAGTACATGTGTGAATTAATGTCTTTTGTACTTCTAGTTTCACTGCCTGTTATATATCCCACAAAGAACATTCTGTGGAAATTAATACATAACTTTAGCTTTGCTGAAGTTTTATATGAACAAATTTATCTGCATTAAAATGATGTCTCTTCTGCATATAGATTCTTTAAAATAAATTATTTTGTATTTAATAGGAACAACTTTTCAGCCTAATAGCAACTCCTATGTAAATCCTGATCACCTGAACTATTTCCGTTTTGCTGGACAGATCTTGGGATTAGCTTTGAACCATAGGCAGCTGGTCAACATTTACTTCACAAGATCATTCTATAAGCACATTCTTGGTATGGCTCTGATTTATTTTATTTTAATTTTTTTTATTTTCTAAAGTTTTACATTTGTCTTCTTTTTTCTCAATTGACCTCCCCTAATTTATTTAAAGTGTTTTTCCTATAGTCTTTAAGTAAATATAATTTGATAAGTGATGGCATTTTGAATGAGAACATTTTTATTTTGATTAGAGACTATTTGTGTTTGTGAGGCATTTAAATGAGGGCCTAAGGGAAAGGAAAAAAACACCTACAATTTTTTTTTTCATTTTAGTGTATGTATATTTATGCTAAGAATGTATTTTGATATGAATACACTTAAGAGAATTGGCACTTTTTGAAGTTTATAATAATTTCCTGAATAGTGCTTTTAAAGAAAGATTACATTGTAAAAATGTGGAAGAAAGTAAGCTTAAATTAAGCCTCAAATTCAAGAATTGGCATCCGTTTAAATCATGCTGTAAATTTGATTATATTTTGCAGTTTTACATAGTATCTGTAGAGGGCAGTATTTTACCATTAAACAGATAAGGAAAGGCAGAAACATGTAGAATATAACTACTGTATGTTTATATTTTTAGGTATTCCTGTAAATTACCAAGATGTGGCATCTATTGACCCAGAATATGCCAAGAATTTGCAGTGGATTTTAGATAATGATATTAGTGATCTGGGTCTAGAACTGACTTTTTCTGTTGAGACTGATGTATTTGGAGCAATGGAAGAGGTGCCTTTGAAACCTGGGGGTGGAAGTATTCTGGTGACACAAAATAACAAAGTAAGTATTTGAATTTTTATCTTAGCCACTGTTTGTAACTTGGTCCTGATATTCTAAAGTCTCCTGGCTAATTATTGTAAAGTCTCCTGGTACTAGCTAAAAAAATTTTTACTGTTAGAGTTAATAACATTTTATAAAAGAAAAATATTTTAATTAACCAAACTTATGGTTAAATAAGACTAAAATCTTTTTCCTTTCCTGTAGTTGAGTTATAATTCTAAGAAAGCTTTAGAATCACCTACCTATAAAAATAATGTTTATCAAACCATTTTGCAGACTAGAAATTTAGTAAAATACCGATTTTTTTTTTTAAACCAAAAGACTTGACCATGTTTTAGCTAAACTCTGAGCCTCAGTTTTCCATTCTGTAAAATCTGGACAATACTACCTCCCATGGAGAATTGTTACTAACATTTTGTAAACCTAAAAGCACATTACAAAAGTTAGTTGTTATTGGATAGTTTTCTATAAAAAAAAATAGGCTTAAAAGTTTTAGATATACACAGGAGATTGGAGACTTACATCATGCTATATAATTTTCCTTTTTGAAAGTTAGATACTGTTCATATAAAAAAAACCCCATGAAGTTTAATTTTGGAAAATAAAATCAGGAGCTGAGTTTTCCATATCTGTACTTAAATTTTTTTTATTTACTCTCTCATTTTACACATGAGGATATTGAAGCCTAACACTGGGGCCAAAACCCAGGTCTCCTGTCTCCTAGTTTCAAGTCTGATGTTCTTCATACTATTTGCAAAATTAATCATGTTGAGGAGGAGCTTACTTGACTTTTAATATAATGAGTCATATGAAGCTCTAGAAACTTAAAATAGTAAAGTGCTTAAATTAGTTTTTAAAATCTATATGAACTTGCTAGTGAATGAAAATATATTTTTAAAAATTCTTCTAATTATTAGATTGTCCACCTTGCAGTGAATTTGTTGCTTTATTTTATAATGGATACATGCCCTCAATTACGGGTGATGAAGTCATAGAATCTTTATTATAATCAAGTGATTGCTTTTCATGAGAGAACCTCAAACATGATTCCTACCTATGAATACCGTATCTGATGATGAGTATATTTGTCTCTCCTCTCAGATATATTTTATATGACAAAGTAGAAAGACCCACTAACAATTGCATGATGGATAGCTATATTTATACTTGTTTCTCCTAACAGCTTCCCTCCCACTATGACTGATTTTTGTGTAGATTTTTAGATTCATATTTTATTCTTTTACATTTGTGTTTTTTTTATGGAAATCTAGAAAGAAGGGAGACATTGAAAAAATAATAGCAAATGAGAATATACTCACACTGAAGTTATATCCGTCATCTTGATTCTACTCTGAGGTTGAAATACTATTGTAATATTAAAGCATTTGAAACTTTTGTTTCTGAGTTTAGTACATTTTTATTTAACTTTATTAACTAATTGGTTGATTACAGGCTAAACTTTTTCAATAATTAATTTGGTAATAGAGGTAAAAGCAGGATCTCAATCATTAATATGTAAATTCTTAGCTTTCAATTTTGGAATGTAAACATTTCTCACAATAAATTGAGCCTCTGCTTTCTAATATTACCAATAAGAGTCAAGTATAATTTTATATCTAATTGTTGATGCTTAAACACTTAATGCTTATTCATTAAACAACCTGATTAATTTTTAAATACTAAAAATCTTTAGAAACATACCTATAGCTTAAATTGACCACTCACTTTAAAATTGTTAAAGTATTCAATTTACAAATAAGATTTTCAAACCATGTTCTTTACAGGTATTATTCTTTAACATGCATTTCCATCATGAACCTTTGTGTTACTTTAGGGTCAGCCTTTTATCTACTTACCTTTATAGGTATGAAGTTATAGTCACGTTTATCTTCAAAATTTATAATCATATTGAAGCTAAATGACTTGACAAGCTTATTAGTAAGAGAAAGTCTATGTAAGCTCATCTCCACATGGGGGAGTCATTTATTCCTAAATTTTATTGAAAGGCTTTGGTAACTAGATGAAATTACCCTGTTTTGAAAAGCAGTAAGTTAAAAAAATACAATTAAGGTAAGGCAGAAGAATATATACCAGTTCCACATTGGAACTATAATGCACTTTGAAATTTATTTTGTATCTGTTTTGTTTTAAAATCTAGATGGGAAAAACAAAGAACCTTGTTTTCACGTTTGAAAATGGCTGAATATTCACATTTAAATAGTATTTTCATTTTAGTTTTGCTTTTACTTTTTTACTTTTACTTTCAATTTTAAATTCTTGATGAAAAGGTGAAATCGTAGAACCATGAAATCTGGAATTAAAAGCAACATTTTTGGCCCAAACCTTAAGTTCTAGGTATTAGAACTGAATATTATCAGTAAGGGTCAAGTATAATTTTATATCTAATTGATGATGCTTAAACAGTTAATACTTATTCAATAAATAGTCTGATTAATTTTTAAATATTAAAAATATTTAGAAACATACCTATAGCTTAAATTGATCTGTTAGAACTGAAGAGTAAAATGTTAAACACTTTTACAATACTAATCCTCAAGTTCATTCTGGCTGGAAGGGGAAAACATGGGGGTGAGATGGGACAGGATATCAGGGAATGGAGGAGGTGCCACGGGAGTTGGATTACAGAGGAGAACCGTTAAGTGATCAGAATGGGAGTAAGGAAGGGGAGAAGGAAGTGTTCTAGGCTTACAAGAAGGCACAGAGTTGACGGAGCGTGTGTTTGGGGAACCACAGATAGATGAGAGTTGTACTTCTTAGCTTAGATTACAAAGTTAAGTGAGTGGAAAAAGATTAGCTGAGGGAGGTAGAAAGGGCCAAATTCTGAAAGACTTTAATTCACAATCAGAAATTTGAACATTATTCCAAAGGCTGTGGGATGATTGAAGATGCTATAGTGAGGAGTCACATGATTGAATAAACTCATCTTGGAGGGTGAGGAATGGATTGAAATGGGACAATACAGATCAGCTGATAGGTTGTTGTGGCATTGGTCTGTGGAGCATGCATGGGGGATTTTATGCCAGGGCCAGTGAGGATGCAGAAAATGAGATAGCTTTCAAGGATATAGAATTTACGGAACTGAGTAATTGTTTGGGAAGATGAAAAGAGAACAACTCAAAGAGGACTACTACTTTTGTGGATTGGCCCCCAGAATGACTGTTGGTGTTGCTATCCTCCTCTTCATCAATCTCATTACCATCAGTGTTGTTTTCTAGTGAGAATAGGTACTGCTGATTGAGTACTTGCTATATATTTCATGTATTTAAGATGTGTTCTTCATGCATTTCTATTTACTATTAACAGCCTTTTGAGATAGTTATTTCTTTTTTTTGTTTATTGATTTTTTAAAATATTTTTTTATTGTTTAAAGTATTACATGTAGTAGTACATACATCTCCTTTTCCCCCCCCCCATTGACATTTCCCCAGCCTCCCCTACCCCCTGTCGCATGCCCTGATCCCATCCCCCCCCCCCAGTGTCTTGTGTCCATTTGTTGTGCTTATATGCATGCATACAAGTCCTTTGGTTGATCTCTTTCCCCCCTCCCCAACACTCCCCTGCTTTCCCACTGTAATTTGACAGTCTGTTTGATGCTTTACTGCCTCTGTATCTATCTTTTTGTTCATCAGGTTATAATGTTCTTTATTTTCCATAAATGAGTGAGATCATGTGGTGTTTTTCTTTTATTGCCTGGTTTATTTCACTTAACATAATGCTCTCCAGGTCCATCCATGCTGCTGCAAATGGTAAGAATTCCTTCTTTTTTATAGCAGCGTAGTATTCCATTGTGTAGATGTACCATAGTTTTCTAATCCACTCATCTGCTGATGGGCATTTGGGCTGTTTCCAAATCTTAGGTATGGTGAATTGTGCTGCTATGAACATAGGGGTGCATATATCCTTTCTGACTATTGTTTCTAGTTTCTTGGAATATATTCCTAGAAGTGGGATTACTGGGTCAAATGGGAGTTCCATTTTTATTTTTTTGAGGAAACTCCATACTGTTCTCCACAGTGGCTGAGATAGTTATTTCTATTTATTGAATGTGGAAACAGCTTTAATATTAAAAGCATCTGACATTTATCAGGTGCTTATAATGTACTAGGCACTGTTCAAAGTACTTTATGTGTATTAGCTTAAATAGTCCTGTGAAGTGTAGATATTCTTTTCTACAGGTCAGGAGACTGAAGGGTAAAGGGCTTACGTAGCTTTCCTCCAGAACGTGGTTAATAAGTGTTGGAGCTAGGATTTGAACCCATGCAGTCTATAAATTTCAAGCCTGAACTTGTAACTATGACACTATTGTTAATGTAAGAAACATTCAAACCTGTGAAGAATTTTTGTGAGTTTATTTGAGCCAAACTGTCGACAGATTCCAGGAAGCAGAATCTCAACGGATTGAGATAATGCTCTGGAGAATGGCAGTTTTGCACCTTGTTTTATACATTACAATCAAAGAGGAGACGTAAGTGGGTTATGTGAAATCTGTTGGTGATAGATTAGGGAGGTGGGAGAAAGCAAAGCAGAAGGGGGTGGACCTCTGGGATTGGATAAAAAGTAAAATGATAGACACATACTTTTTTTATTTAGGTGGGTGCAGGATAGTTAACACTTGACAATTAACTCAATAACAATGAGGGGATTTGTAGTCTCCAGAGCAGTGTCTGTGCTTTGAGGGGTTCGGAAAAAGGAAAATTACTTCGACGTTCCAATGATGTTATCCTAGATGCAAAAAGACAATAGGCTCAGTTAAGGTAAAGATTGGCCTTTGTCAGGGAAGATACCAGCCTAGTACATGACTACGCACTATAAACTGCTTTTTTGTTAAATTTTTTTTTAATTTCAGACCATCCTTTGCGGTTACTTTAAGTCTCTTGAGTTTGTAAGGCCGCCACACAGGTCTTCCCTGAGCTAGTCAGATTAGCATGTGGCCCCTTTTCATCCACACTATATATTTCTTTAGATGTTAAATAACTGTCTAAGGGCTCAAAATTAGTAAGTGGTGAGCCCTCAATTTAAGTCAAGTTCTGTATGATTGTGTAACTGCTAGGCCTCTCCCTTACTAAGTCAGTGAATATGAACAAAGTTGCAAATACAAATTTAGTATGTTTTCCTCCACTTATTTTCATATGGTTAAATACCTTGTATTTTATTGCCACTTTCACTTGATTTATTTCACACACATTTGATGCACACATAAAATACAGGCGTGTGTATATAGATTATTGACTTAAATAATGATTCCTTATTTTCATCTTCAGAAAAGTATACTATGAGAAATAATTTTACTATTCAAGAGTTTTACAACAGTTCAAGTCTGAAGTTCTCCATATTAAATGTTTGTGTGTATTATTTGATTGGATTTTAAATTATCTTTAATATTTTCCTGTTTACAAGAAGAACATACTTTCCCTTGCTTTTTAGTTAGTATATTCTAAAATTTTACCAACTCTATGAAATGGTAACCTGAGGAATCACTATTTTCAATGACTAAACTTTTTTCAAGGAAACTGAAGTAATAGGATTTTTACTAGACTATCAATCTTTATAACTAATATGTGACCTTAAAAATAAGAATATACTGGTAAAGAAACAATTATTGAAAAATATTACAGTGCCTCTCTTTTTCTTTTACCTACTTATTCTTACCTGGTATTCTTTTGAGTTCTAGGTGGAGAAGTTTTCAGTGAGAACTCTTACATACCAGAGCAATACTAATCAATTGGAGAAGCCCAGGAAGGAAGCTTTTATTACCAAGGGATTTATATTCAAACAGTTACTTGCATTATGAGATTAATAATGGCATTGAAACTGTTAATTGCAAAAAAAAAAAAAATACTGTTCCAGATAGTTTTACAAATATGGCCAAGTTTATTGGTCTACTTAGAAGGAACATCTTGGTTTCTCTATTAAAATTAACTTTCATATAAATATGGTTTATTTAAATATTTTTCTAGAAGTAGTAGAAAAGATTTTAAAGAAGAAAAATAGCTTAAAAATATTTCAAGTTTCAACATCACTATCACCCCTCATAAGAAGACATAATTTAGGTCCAAAGCCTGAAAAGAAGTTAGATTTTTAAAAACATTTCTGAAGGGTGATATTATTCATTCCACACATTCAGAAGACTAGGAGATTATTAAAACAAAATGTTTCTGTAACTAGACCTATAACTTAACTGGAACTTAAGGTCAGATGTTGTATCTCCTTAATCTTAGTAGTATTTTTCCCTTTGCAGTTACTTTTTTCTTAGCTATGTTGTATCAGTTATCAGGCTCAGAGGTTAAGCTAGAAAAAAGTTGCTAGGGCTTTTTGTTGTTCTTATCTCCATGCTGAGGCTTTCTGAGTTGAAAACTTTCTATATGTTAACATAACTATTTTAGTACAAGCACTAACTCAGATTCTTGTATATAGTTAATTCTTCGAGTTACATCTATGGCATCTGGTATTATTTTATGCCCTCAAAGAATTAGCAAAAAACTCACCTGGGAGCAAATATGCCATCTGTTGGGGATAAAATTTTACCCACCCCTCCAAGTTATATCATCTCTTTTAATACCTTAGAAAAAATGAGATATCAGGTTTGGTATATATTTAATGTTTGATCATGCAACTCTTTTTTTTTTTTAACATTTTAAAAATATTTTTATTGATTTCAGAGAGGAAGGGAGAGGGAGAGAGAGAGATAGAAACACCAATGATGAGAGAGAATCATTGATCGGCTGCCTCCTGCACACCCGCTATGAACCAGTTGTGGGATCGAGCCCACAACCAGGGCATGTGCCTTGACTGGGAATTGAACCGTGACCTACTGGTTCATAGGTTGATGCTCAACCACTGAGTCATGCCGGCTGATCATGCAGCTCTTTATGCCAGTATTTTGTAGACTGATTATCATCTGTGTGTCCACTGTTTCTTTAAGGCATATAGATATTTGATGTAGTTATGCAGGGCATGAAGTGTGGAGGTGCATCACTTGGCTGCCTTCATATGTAGTGGGAATGCAGCCAATGTGTTTCTGTAGCACAGTATGAACAGTCAAAATGTTAGTGCATAATAATAGTGAATGTTCATAGTAATAATTGTATTATCAAGAATATGTTAATGGTGTTACTCTATTTGAAGATGTGCTGTTTAAGGAGGCAGAACAACTATTTTAGAAGCAGTTGGATTTAGATTTTCTGTTTTCTGTAGATTTTAACTGTTAAACACAATTATATCTTTCAACTACCTGGAAAACTTATTTTACTACACCCAGGAGGATTTGAGATGGCTAGAGGATTTCATTATTTTACAGAGAAATAATTTAAACCAAGATCCATTTTTTAGACCAAGTTCACATTTTTATTTTTTAATCCTCACCCAGAAACATGTTCTTATTTATTTATTTATTTATTTATTTATTTATTTGTTTGTTTATTTATTTATTTATTTATTTTAGAGAGAAAGGAATGGAGAGAGAGAAACATTGATCAATTGCCTTCCATATGTGCCTGATTGATGGATGCTCCAGCCAACCGACCCACCTGGTCAGGGTTTTTTTATTTGTTCGTTTGTTTTCACATTTAAATTAACTTATATGGAGACTAGTATCTGAAGGAGCTGATTTTCACATATTGACATTTAATAACCATGAACCAGAGTTACAGAAATAAATGTGGAAAATAGTATTAGATGAAATAGAAGGTAACATGTGCGCAAAGATTAGTTTACTTTGGAAAACTAATTTCTAAAAATAAAATGTATGCCGAAACCGGTTTGGCTCAATGGATAGAGCGTCGGCCTGAGGACTGAAGGGTCCCGGGTTCAATTCCGGTCAAGGGCATGTACCTTGGTTGCGGGCACATCCCCAGTGGGAGGTGTGCAGGAGGCAGCTGATCGATGTTTCTCTCTCATCGATGTTTCTAGCTCTCTATCCCTCTCCCTTCCTCTCTGTAAAAAATCAATAAAATATATTTAAAAAAAATAAAAATAAAATGTATGGAGAAATAATAAGAATTAATTGATATAGAATATGGACTAAAATGGCAAATTAAAATAAGTGTACTTGAGCAATTCACAAATCTTTTACTTTCAAGCTTCATAATTTAGTAAGTCTTGAGCAATAACTATTGAGTAGTACTTTAAAATTGTAAAAACAAAACCTCTTAGATAAAAGCTATTCTTGTTAAGGGAAGATGGGATCTCATATAGCATCTTAAACCTATAATTAATTAATGGATGGAGCAAAAAAATTGTAGTGTCCAGTAAGCAGTTCTAGAGCATTCATAAATATTGAGATAATCATGTGCTGATGCTGAATTCACTGCTGGTTATCACTTAGAAGTGTGTTATTATATATTATTTCATGATTGGACCCTGGAATTTAGTTCTATGTTTCTATTTGATTGTTTGATGCATGTTTATGTCTTCCTCTAGTAACTGTCTGTATGTAACTTGTAGTAACTGATTAATTCCTATATAGTGGAGAAAGCCTTTGGGAGGTAGGGAGTGGGATTGGGGGTAAGGATGGATTAAGTGGCAGCTTTGGCAGCTTTCCCTGTGCCAGACAGTAGAAGCCAGGTGAGGTTTGGAGAGAGCTGTGAGGAATTCACTGACACTTGTATAGATCTGAGATATACAGAGAATTCATAGCCAGCATATACCAGTAACTTTGGGGGCTGGGGAGCAGAGCATCATGTTAGTGCCCCCCCCCCAAATGAATGAATGAATGAATGAATGAATGAATAATAAATAAATAATAAATTAATTAATTAAATAAAGGGTTGGTCCCAAAACAGGTTTTCTCCCCTTTGTGTTTAGAGTATTTGTTCTTGGGAGGTGAGGATTACATACAATATATTGCTTTTAACTCACAAAGCCACATTGTATTCCATTGTATAAATGTGCTACAGCTTTTTTATCCACTTATCTACTGATGGGCACTTGGGCTATTTCTAGATTTTAGCTATTGTAAATAATGCTGCTATGAACATAGGGGTGCATATATTCTTTTTGCTTGGTGTTCAGGGATTCTTAGGATATATTCCCAGAAGTGAGACTGCTGATCTTGATAGCACTTGCTGTTACAGACAGGGTATGAGGAAACAGTTTAGTGAATGGTAGAGTGCTGGTTTACTGAGGTGTATGAATATTGGTGCCAACTTTATTCTAAATCTTTACCTCTTAAATGAGAAGTGATTATATCAACATTATCTTAAGTATGTGGAATTAAAAAAAGTCATCATGAAAACTATTTTTTTTAATAGGAGGAGTATGTCCAACTTGTTACAGAACTTCGAATGACAAGAGCCATTCAACCTCAGATCAATGCTTTTCTCCAAGGCTTTCATATGTTCATTCCACCTTCCCTCATACAGCTGTTTGATGAATTTGAGTTGGTAAGGAAGAACATCAGCTCTTTTATCATAACACAACAATACAAAAAATTCCAGTCGATGTAACTCAAAATAATTTTGGAGTACTGAGGTGCATGGAATAATGTATAAGACATATGGTTTAATGTTTGTGTTTAGAGATTTGTTACAACATTTGTGATTGTGCTTCTCTTAAGCTTAATAACCATATTAGCACTTCCTTAATGTGAAATGGAATGCAGTGGTGATAAAAATGGAATATTGTTTCCAAAGTACTGTACATGGAAGAAGCTGAGGGTCAGTCATCCCAAAAGCAAAATTCCCATTATTTCTGACTTTTTTAATTTGGCTATCTGTGGTAAAAAAGAATACCAATACAAATTTCTCATACTTCCAAATAGAAGACTTGATTAAGGTTTTTCTTGTTATATTTGGGTTTTCTTTTCAGCTTCTCTTTTCATCATGTATATAATTTTATAATTTTCCATTTCAAAACTCTCTGAAGGCCACTCTCTTTGCCAGCCCCTATTCTTTTCTTTTTTTTTTTTTAAAAATATATTTTATTGGTTTTTTACAGAGAGGAAGGAAGAGGGATAGATAGTCAGAAACATCGATGAGAGAGAAACATCGATCAGCTGCCTCCCGCACACCTCCCACTGGGGATGTGCCCGCAACCAAGTTACATGCCCTTGACCGGAATCGAACCCGGGACCCCCCAGTCCGCAGGCTGACGCCCTATCCACTGAGCCAAACCGGTTTTGGCGCCCCTATTCTTTAGTGAATGTTTTGTTATACTTAATTTGTCTGCCTTTTACTGTGATCCAATGGGATTTCTGATGTTATATGATTTATGTCTGCATTTTCCCTTATTTCCTTTTTCTCTTTTGTTTTTGGTAATAAATGGTTTCCAAACTCTCTAAGTTTATAACTCTTTAATAAAACACAGTGTTGTAAATAGAGTATCATTTTTAAAAAGTATAATTTGGAAAATTAAATTTTAGATCAATGGAAAGTATCCTTTGATTTTATTCTGTTTCATAAAATTAGTTTTACCCTCTGCCCTTCATTTTAATATATGAATAAGTGCAATGGTGTATACCTTTAATTTTACATATATACCAATATTCTCAATTGTTTTTCACTCGTAGTGAATCTTAGTAAAGCAGTGGACAGAATTTGCTAATTAATTTTCAAGTCTCTTATGATTTAGTTTCATTAAATATCAGTTTTGAGGCCCAGGGCAGGTAGCTCAGTTGTTAGAGCATTGTCCTGATAACGCCAAGGTTGGATCCCCAACAAATCGATTTCTCAATAATAATAAAAAAAAATACCAGTTTTGAGTTTTTTGGTTCTGTTTTTAGGTTTAGGATTAATGGTTTTGTTTAGCATAGACTTGTCTAGTTTTAACATAAACATAAAAGTTACTTTTAGCATTTAAAAATGGAGGAGTACTTATGAACTGTTAAACAGAGAATTACATTGTTTCTTGGACCTATGATGTAAAAAACCAATAGCAACAACATAAACCATTGACAAAAACTTTGCCTCATAATTTACTGATACTGGTAAGTTCTGTGAAACTTATTGAATTACAGTATACATAGGGAAAAGTTCATGCATTATAAATGTATAGCTTGATGCATTTTCATAAGCGGACTACACCCATGAAAACAGCACCCAGATTAAGAAATTGACAGATCCTAGCGCCCCAGATGCTCCTTTCATGTCTCCTTTCACTCACTATCCCCAGTCATGGGCAGCCACTCTCGTAACTTAAAATATCATAGGTTAGGTTGCCTGTTTTTTAATTTAATATAAATGGAATAGTTACCTAGAATGTATGTGACTTCTTTGGCTTGGGTTTTTGTTTGTGAGAGTAATACTGTTGCTGCATGCAGGTAATTTGTTCATTTTCATTGCTGTATGGTAGGTATTTCATTGTGTCAGTATACTGTTTTATCTTTTCTCCTCTTAAACATTTGGTAGGTACTTTTTAGTTTTAGATTATTTGAAATAGTGCTGCTACATACATTCTAGTACATGTCTTTTGGAGAAATATACATGCATTCTCTGTGTTACATACCTTGGAATAGAATTGCTGGCATATATGGTGGGCATTTATTTCATTAGAATAGATACTAGCAAATAGTTTTCCAAAGTGGTATGTTAAGTTACATTCTCACCACCAGGTCTGGGAGTTCTGGGTGTTCCCATTCTTTACAGGCATTTTATAATTTCATTTTGCATTTTTACCATTTGGGTGGATCGGTAGTGGTATTTCATCATGATTTTAATTTGTATTTCCCTAATGATCAATGAAGTTGAATGTGTTTAATATGTTTATTAGCTATTTGTGTACTCTGGTTTTGAAGTGTTTGTTAAAGTAATTTGTCCATTTTTCTATTGTGTTTTCTGTTTTCTTTGTTACTGATTTGTAGGATTGTTTATATATTCTTTTATGGAGTCTTTGTTAGATATATGTATTCCACTCTGGCATCTTAGTAAGTTTTTAGTTTTAGCACAGTTCAGTTTATCTTTTTAATTTTTTAAAAAATATATTTTATTGACTTTTTACAGAGAGGAAGACAGAGGGATAGAGAGTTAGAATCATCAGTGAGAGAGAAAGTGAGAGAAAAACATCGATCAGCTGCCTCCTGCACACCCTCTACTGGGGATGTGCCCACAACCAGGGTACATGTCCATGACCGGAATTGAACCTGGGACCCTTCAGTCTGCAGGCCGACGCTCTATCCACTGAGCCAAACCGGTTTGGGCTTTTATTTTTATTTTTTAAATGAATGGAGCTTTTTGTGTCCTTTTAAGAAATTCTTTCTTATTCCAAGGTCATGAAGGTATTTTTCCATGTTTTCTTCTAAAAACTTTATTCCTTTGTCTTTCACATTTAGGTCTGCTACTGATAAATTTTCAATTGTACTTCTTATATTAGAAGTTAGGTTAGGATTCCTAGTGTGTTTTAGACTCTGGCTTTAAAATTAAGTTGAGCTGATTTAGATGGTAAGATTATTTGGGAAGAGCAGTGTTAAATAGGATAATAAAGATCTTTCATCCTCTTCATAAAAAAGTTATAACATGATTTTCATGAAATAGTTCAAAATCTTAAGATAATAAAACCTCAGTCATTTTTATTCATAATTATTGGCAATGAGAGCAATCTTAATATTATTAAAAGCTTACTTTAGTTTAGAAGGCAAGAAGATTAAGCTCATATTTAAGACCTGTGTAAAATTCATTCTCCCTCCCTTTGACAGGTCTATATCAAGGTCCTGTCACAAAACCGAATTTCCCCAGATGGTTCAAATAAAGGAGCTTTAACAAAGGACTATTATAGAGGTGCAGGCAGTGTTAAGAATAAATAAGATTTGGTGAGACATCCAGAGACTAGCAGCAGTGGAAAGTCTTTATCACCTCTGGAATTGAAGAGACAGGTGGGGGAATTATTGTTATGAAGCCCTGTGATGAGGAGACATGGCTATTGGAAAGAGGTGCTAAAGCAGGGAGGGAGCGGAAAGTGCTCTCACCTCCAGGCTTCTGCCTGTTCTGTGGCAGAACCCAACCGGAAGCCAACAGATAAGAGAGCCAATGTGCCAGGATCAGCCTCCTAGGGCACAGAACAGTGCAAAGAAAAGTGGAGACTCTATTTGTGGGTGGTAAATGGACACTAATAGAACGCCTTTACTTAGTCAATGGATTTTATAATACCATCACAAGGAGAACAAAAACACTAGCAGTTCTCAAACAAAAGGTCTTAGGACCTCCTTACAACAAAAGCCTTTTTGTTTATGTGAGTTATATTAATTGATGTTTATTGTATTTGAAGTTAAAACAGAAGTGTAAAATAACTAATTCATATAAAAATAATTTATTGCCTATTAACAAAAAATTTTAAAATTGAAAACTGTATTTTCCAGAATGAAACAAAAATAATGGGAAGCGTGGCATTATTTTACATTTTTGCAAGTTTAATGTCTGGCTTAATAGAAGAAAATGGGTACTTATATCTGCATCTGCACATTATCTGCGGTGATATGTTATTTGGTTGAACTATATGGAGAAAATCCAGCCTTAGATAAGTTGGAAAAGAGAGAACCTTGAAGACTCCTATTCAGATCTCAGAAACACCCAGGAGTTCTCAGACACCATCTTATACTAACTTTCATTAACCTTCAAAGTATACTCTGTACTAGTCTGGTATATATTACGAGTAGTTGCTGTAGGAAATGTGATTTTGAACCACATTGCATTGATGTCTGTGTAATAACACATCCTGCTATTCCAGCTTGTCCGTGGTTTAGTTAAGTGTAGGCTGGTTATTGCCTCACCTGACTCTGTAAACAAACCCAACTGTGATTCAGAGGTGTGGACAAGCTCTTTTTCATGTTTTCTTTTCTCTTGGAAAACATAATGGTAAATACTTCTGCCATTCTTTATTTCATGTTTTAGTTATTTGATTGCTATTTTGTTTATTTGATGATCTTTCTAGGAAAAAGGCTACCAAAGTCATTAGGAAATTGCATTTGTTTTTCCTCACCTTGGGGAAAGTTGACATTAAAGATCTGAATTATTCCAGAATAGTTCTTCAAAGGCCTGAATATTTTTTTTAAATACAACTATTTTTATTTTATTACTTTCTTTTTCCTAATGATTAGGATTTTTTTTTTTAAAATATATTTTATTGATATTTTACAGAGAGGAAGGGAGAGGGATAGAGAGCTAGAAACATCGATGAGAGAGAAACATCGATCAGCTGCCTCCTGCACACCTCCCACTGAGGATGTGCCCGCAAACCACGGTACATGCCCTTGACCGGAATCGAACCCGGGACCCTTCAGTCCGCAGGCCGACGCTCTATCCACTGAGCCAAACCGGTTTTGGCAATGATTAGGATTTTTTGATGATGTTTTCCTTTGCTTAATCCAGGATTTATTCAGGTGTTTGTTGTTGTTACTTTCATATTGAGAGAATGGTCTCTTTATATAATTTAACAAATTCATAAAATAAAAATAACCATAAAGATAATGTTCATAAAAGTATTGCACATATAAGCTGTTGCTGCAAGAGTGTTTATCTATAAACATAAAGTATCGTCTCCTTATGTTTTAATTAAATTGTATTAATATAGAGACATCTGCACAGTTCACATTGTTTGAGATCATCAGTATCAAGGGTTCTCTCCCATGTAGTACTTGTTATTGATGACATGCAGACACTGTCACAAAAATAAATTGGTTTTACATGGAATTAGTTTCTAATTAAGGCAAATTTACTCTTTAAATGTAATAGGTTTTTGCTTCCCCCCCCCCCCCCAAAGAAAAATAATGACAATTTCCTTCTTCCCCAAAGGAGCTACTGCTTTCTGGCATGCCAGAAATTGATGTGAGTGATTGGATAAAAAATACAGAATACACAAGTGGCTATGAAAGACAAGATCCGGTTATTCAGGTAAAATTTCTCTAGAGTTTAGAATGAAGTTAAGTTTTACCATTTAATTTTGTAAGCTTTTCAGCACTATTGGATGAAAACCTACATTAATTAATGAAGTAAAGTTTTCCCCTAAATTTTTCTTATGGGAATTGCATATGAAAACTTGGTATGAAATAGTTTTTGATAAATGAGTTTCTTAGAATAAAATGTGCTTTATGAATGCTGCATACTTCTTGGTATTAAGTCTACGATTGCTCTGAAATTGAGCTAAGTTTTTTGTTCTCATTGTTGTCAGTGGTTCTGGGAAGTTGTGGAAGATATTACTCCAGAGGAGAGAGTTCTTCTCCTGCAGTTTGTTACTGGCAGGTAGGAAGTGTTTTTATGATAATGTGAAAGTAATTTAATGTATTCCATTTCTAATGGCTTAGAGATAAACAACCAACATGAATTATTTCTCTGAATTGTCAGTTTCTTTCCTCCCTTCCCACTTTCATGATATTAAACAAAGATTTATTTAAGCATTTAAAATAAAACATATATAGTAGTGCTCAATAAATGTTTAAAATTCTGCAGATTGGTCAATAGTAGTAGCCAGATTTTTAATATTTATGTGTGCTGGGCAACACACACACACACACACACACACACACACACACACACACACGAGCGCGCGCGAGGGTGTGCACCATAACACCTATAATACCCATACACAGTGGTTTTTCTCCAATTCTTATCAAACTTTACTTTGAATTTTAAGAAAAATAATTGTGATACCACACTTCTTTGAAAAGTCTTTTGCAACCAATGAAATATCATAGATTAGAAAACTTTTTTTAAGTTATATTTCTGAAAGATCTAAAAAAAAAGATTTGATTTTCATTCTTTATAACATAGAATTTTATCTGTTTCCTTCTATTTATGAAAATATAGTTCAGTTGTTCTATTACAAATGTGCATAGTTCTCCTAGGAAAGTTGGCACACAGAAGATTAGAAGAATAAGGAAAATCACCCTCTGCCAGCAATATCTACTATAAACAATTTAATGTGTTTACTTTTTTTCCCCTCCGCTTTATTATTTATTTCTTTTTTAAGTGACTGGGAATCTAGCCCACAGACTTTTGTTGTATGGGGTGATGCCCCAAACAATTGCGCTACTCAGCCAGGGTTTTTTTTGCTTTTTTTAAAACATAATTGTGAGTGTGTACCTATATAAAATATAGGTATGTAATTTAGGGTTCACTGTTGTCTTATTTTTAAAAAATATGTTTTTATTGATTTCAGAGAGAGGAAGGGAGAGGGGGAGAGAGACAGAAACATCAATGATGAGAGATAATCCTAGAATGGCCACCTCCTACCATGCCCCCTACTGGGGATCAAGCCCACAACCCCTCAGGCGTGTGTCCTGACCGGAATTGAACCATGACCTCCTGGTTCATGGGTCAGTGCTCAACCATTGAGCCACACTGGCCGGGCACACTACTGTCTTATTTTTAAACTAGTATATAAGCATTATAAAAGCTCAGAAAATGGAGAATATAGCTAGAACAAAATGAAAATTCTGTTAAGTAATTCCACTACATAGATAATGCTATTAACATTTTACTTTATTTTCTTAGTCTTTTAACTGTATAATTAGAAAAATAGTTGGAGTCCCACCATACGTCTAATTTTAAAGAATAAATTAAAACATAAATATTCAGACTGTAGACTAAAGCTATGAAAGAAAACTTTGTTAAGTTTTTGGGGTTTTGCTTTTTTGGTGGCTTCTTCATGCCAAGAAATACACCGTGATTTGCATAACTTAATGAAAATAATTTAATAAAAATTACATATTCTGTGTAGGAAGGTTAGGCAATTAAAATTTTAAAAAATCACTCTAATCTCAATAACTGGAGATGTTGTTATTCTTCCAGAATGTTTCGCACATATATAAATTTTTGTCCCTGTTTTATAACTTGAATTTTGCAATATATCATTAAAAATTATTCCATTTATAGATCTAATTTTTAAATGGCTGCCTAACTCTTCAATTTATGGACCTCCTTTAATTGATATTGTCCTTTATTGCTAAATTCTCTCGTTTATGCATAAGGCTTCAGAAATAAGGAAGTTTTGTGCTACATACTTGGTGGGCCAATATCCTACATTATTTATATAGGATAAATTCTTAGAAGGGAAATTTTTGGATAGAAAGATAATCATTTTTACAACCTTGATACATATTGCTCATTTATCCTTCAGAAAGATATCAGTTTTCAGATCAGCAGGGAATGAGAGAGGGCCTGTTCCTTTTATTCTATCAAAATTGTAAAATCTTAGGTTTTTTTAAAGCTTACTTTTCAAAATTGAGGTATATGAAGACATTAGCTTAATTATCCTAATAATGAAATACTGTTATAATTTGTGTAAGAATAAGTGTCAAGGCTCGTTTTCTCATCTTGTCCTGATACAGTGGTATACTTGTTTTTTAAATTCTGCCTCTATCGGAAATTGAGAACAGCTTAGTTTTTTTATCCCTTTTCATTTTTGGTTGCCTTTGTTAATTTTTTAGGCAAAGGTTAATATGCATAGATTAACTAAAGTTGAATTTTATTTCAGTTGACAGACATATTCATGTCTTCTTCAGATATTCTTTTGCCCTAAGTAGGAATTGCTCATGCATTAGCATTTTATTAGTAAGCCCCAGGCATACTTTTAATATTCACTTAGACCTCTAAGGTAAGCTCAGGCATTCCATCAGGAAAACACTTAATAGCAACCAAACTAGAAAAGAAAACGGCTGTTTTCAGAGATACATATATAATGATTGCTAATTTTTCCCCCTGTGAGTATATACATATCCATGATTTCAAATAGAAAATTTGGTTCATTTTCAACAGCTTTTATAGTGTGTGTGCTAAAAAATACATAACATTTACTAGTTTTAAATGTGTTTTTATTGATTTTTAGAGAGAGAGGAAAGGAGAGGGCTAAAGAGATAGAAACATCATCCATTGGCTGCCTCCTACATGCCCCCTACTGGGGATCGAGCCCGCAACCTGAGTATGTGCCCTGACTGGAATCTAACCAGTGACCTCTTGGTTCAGGGGTTGATGCTCAACCACTGAGCAACACTGTCGGGCTACCCTTTTTAAGTGTACACTTCTTTGACATTAAGTACATTTACATTGTGCAACCATCACCACCATCCATCTCCCAAACTTTTATCTTCCTCAGTTGAAACTGTACCCAATAAACACTAACTGTCCATTCCTACTCTCCTAGCCCCTGACAACCACCGTTCTCCTGTCTTTATGGATTTGATTCTTCTAGGTACCTCATCTAAGTGGAGCCATACATCGTTTGTCTTTTTGTTACTGGTTTATTTCACTTACCATAACATCCCAAGGTTCATCTGTATTACAGCAAATGTCAGAATTTCCTTCCTTTTTTAAGGCTAAATAATATTTCATTGTGTATATATACCACATTTTGCCTTATCTTTTCACCCATGGATGATCACTTGGGTTGCATCCACATTTTGGCTCTTGTGAGTGATGCTGTTGTGAACATGGATGTTCAAATATCTCATTGATTCTCTGCTTTCAGTTCTTTTGGATATATGCTGTAATTCTATGTTTCATTTTTTTAGAACCGCCAGGCTATTTTCCACAGTGGCTGTACCATTTTACATTCCCACCAACAATTCATAAGGGTTTTAATTTCTGCATGTCCTTTCCAATATTTGGTCTTTTTTTTTTTTTTTTTTTTAGTTAGGGGTTGGTGGTTTTTGTTTTATTAATAGTCATCAATAGTCATCCTAATGTGTATGAAGAAGATACATCATTGTGGTTTTGATTTCATTTCCCTAATGACAAATGATTTGATTAAGCATCTTTTTCATCTACATATAGGCCATTTATGTATCTTCTTTGGATAAATGTCTATTCAAGTCCTTTCCCTATTTTTAATTGTTTTTTGTTGCTATTGTTGAGTTGTAGTTTTATATATTTTTTGGATGTCAATTCCTTATGACTTATGATTTGAAAATATTTTCACCCATTTTGGGTTACCTTTTTACTCTGTTCCTGATATCCTTTGACATACATGTTTTTACCTTTGATGAAGTCCAATTTATCTACTTGTCTTTTGTTGCCTGTGCTTTTGGTGTCACATCCAAGCAGTCATTAGCAAATCCAGTGTCATGACGCTTTTCCCCTATATTTTCTTATAAGTACTTTGTAGTTTTAGCTCTGAAGTTTAGGTCTTTGATTCATTTTGAGTTAACTTTTGTAAGTGGTGTTAAGGGTCCAACTTCATTTTTTTTCTGTGCTATGTCCAGTTTTCTCAGCACAGTTTATTTATTTATTTATTTTTAAATTCTTTATTGTTCAGATTATTACAGATGTCCCTATTTTTTCTCCCCATAGCTCCCCTGCACCCAGTTCCCAGGCCCTTGCCACCCCACTGTCCACATCCATAGGTACCATGCATATAAGATCTTGGTCCAATCTCTTCCAGCACCCCCCACAGTCCCCTTCCCCCAGAGAATTGTCAGCCTGCTCTGTTTCCATGCCCCTGATTCTATTACATTCACCAGTTTATTCTGTTCATCAGATTTTTTATTCATTTGATTTTTAGATTCACTTCTTGATAGATAAGTATTTGTTGTCATTTTGTTCATAATTTTTTATCTTTACCTTTTTCTTCTTCTTCCTCTTCTTAAAGAATACCCTTCAGCATTTCATATAATACTGGTTTGGCGGTGATGAAGTCCTTTAGCTTTTTCTTTTCTGTGAAGCTCTTTATCTGACATTCAATTCTGAATGATAGCTTTGCTGGGTAGAGTAATCTTGGTTGTAGGTTCTTGCTATTCATCACTTTGTATATTTCTTGCCACTCCCTTCTGGCCTGCATAGTTTCTGTTGAGAAATCAGCTGATAGTCGTATGGGTGCTCCCTTGTAGGTAACTAACAGTTTTTCTCTTGCTGCTTTTAATATTCTCTCTTTGTTTTTTGCTTTTGGCATTTTAATTATGATGTGTCTTGGTGTGGTCCTCTTTGGATTCCTTTTGTTTGGGGTTCTGTGGGCTTCCTGGACTTGTAAGTCTATTTCTTTCACCAGGTGGGGGAAGTTTTCTGTCATTATTTCTTCAAATAGGTTTTCAATATCTTGCTCTCTTTTCTTTTGGCACCACTATAATTCAGATGTTGGTATGCTTGAAGTTGTCGCAGAGGCTCCTTACACTATCTTCATATTGTTTAAAGTATTATAAATAGTAGTACATATGTCTCCTTTTTTTTCCCCATTGACCTTCCCCCAGCCTCCCCTACCCCCCAGCACATGCCCTCACCCTATCCCCTGTCCCCCAGTGTATTGTGTCCATTGGTTATGCTTATATGCATGCATACAAGTCCTTCGGTTGATCTCTTACCTCCCCTCCCCTCTCCAGCCTTCTCGCTGTAATTTGACAGTCTGTTCAATGCCTTTCTGCCTCTGTATCTATCTTTTTGTTCATCAGGTTATAATGCTCTTTATTATCCATAAATGAGTGAGATCATGTGGTATTTTCCTTTCACTGACTGGCTTATTTCACTTAGCATAATGCTCTCTAGTTCCATCCATGCTGTTGCAATGGTAAGATTCCTTCTTTTTTATAGCAGCGTAGTATTCCATTGTGTAGATGTACCATAGTTCTCTAATCTACTCATCTACTGATGGGCATTTAGGCTGTTTCCAAATCTTAGCTATTATAACTTGTGCTGCTATGAACATAGGGGTGCATATATCCTTTCTGACTTGTGTTTCTGTTTTCTTGGGATACAGTCCTAGAAGTGATATTACTGGGTCAAATGGCAGTTACATTTTTAAATTTTTGAGGAAATGTCATACTGTTTTCCACAATGGCTGCACCAGTCTGCATTCCCACCAACAGTGAAGGAGGGTTCCTTTTTCTCCATATCCTCTCCAGCACTAGTCGTTTGTTGATTTGTTAATGATAGCCATTCTGACAGGTGCGAGGTGGTACCTCATTGTTGTTTTGATTTGCATCTCTCGGATGATTAGTGAGTTTGAGCATGTTTTCATATGTCTCTTGGCTTTCTGATGTCCTCTTTTGAAAAGTGTCTATTTAGATACTTTGCACATTTTTTGATTAGATTGTTTATCTTCCTTTTGTTAAGTTGTATGAGTTCCCTGTAAATGTTGGAGATTAAACCCTTATCGGAGATAACATTGGCAAATATGTTCTCCCATGCATTGGGCTTTCTTGTTGTTTTGTTGATGGTTTCTTTTGTGTGCAGAAGCTTTTTATTTTGATGTAGTCCTATTTGTTTATTTTCTCCTTAGTCTTTCTTGCCCTAGGATCTGTGTCTGTAAAGATATTGCTACAACATATGTCTGCAATTTTGCTGCCTATGGAGTCTTATAGGATTTTTATGGTTTCCCATCTTACATTCAAGTCCTTTAGCCATTTTGAGTTTGTTTTTGTGTATGGTGTAAGTTGGTGATCTAGTTTCATTTTTTTTGCATGTATCTGACCAAATTTCCCAGCACCATTTATTAAAGAGACTCTTTTGACTCCATTGTATACCCTTGCCTCCTTTGTCAAATATTAATTGAGTATAATGGCTTGGGTCATTCTGGGTTTTCTATTCTGTTCCATTGGTCTATATGTCTGTTCTTGTGCCAGTACCAGGCTGTTTTGAGAACCATGACTTGGTAGTATAGCTTGATGTCTGGTATTGTGATCCCTCCAACTTTGTTCTTCTTTTTCAGGATAGCTGTGACTATTTGGGGTCTTTTTTTATTCCAGATGAATCCTTGTAGAGTTTGTTCTAAATCTTTGAAATATGCTGTTGATATTTTAATATGTATTGCATTGAATCTGTAGATTGCTTTGGGTAGTATGGACATTTTAATGATATTGATTCTACCAATCCATGAACATGGTATGTTCTTCCATTTGTTTATTTCTTCCTCTATCTCTTTTTTCAATGTCTTGTAGTTTTCTGAGTACAGATCTTTTATGTCCTTAGTTAAGTTTATTCCTAGGTATCTTAATTTTTTTGTGCAATGGTAAATGGGATTGATTTTTTTCATTTCTCTTTCTGTGAGTTCATTATTGGTGTTTAAAAAGGCCATAGATTTCTGGGTGTTAATTTTGTATCCTGCTACATTGCCAAATTCACTTATTAGGTCTAGTAGTTTTTTGATGGAGTCTTTGGGGTTTTCTATGTATAGTATCATGTCATCTGTAAATAAGGACAGTTTTACTTCTTCTTTTCCAGTTTGGATGACTTTTATTTCTTCTTCTTGTCTGGTCGCTATGGCTAGTACTTCTAGTACTATGTCGAGTGGTGAAAGTGGGCATCCTTGTCTTGTTCCTGTTCTTAGGGGAAATGAGTTTAGTTTTCACCCATTGAGTATGATGTTGGCTGTAAGTTTGTCATATAGAGCTTTTATTATGTTGAGGTATGATCCCCTCCATTCCCACTTTGCTGAGAGTTTTTATCAAGAAAGGGTGTTGGATTTTGTCAAATGCTTTTTCTGCATCCATTGATATGATTATGTGATTTTTGTCTCTTGGTTTGTTTATGTGATGTATCACATTTATTGATTTGCGAATATTGTACCATCCTTGCATCCCCGGAATAAATCCCACTTGGTAATGGTGTATGATCTTTCTAATGTATTGCTGAATCCGGTTTGCTAGAATTTTGTTGACGATTTTAGCATCTATGTTCATTAAGGATATTGGCCTGTAGTTCTCTTTTTTTTTGTGGTGTCTTTATCTGGTTTTGGAATTAGGATAATGCTGGCTCCATAGAAAGAGCTTGGAAGTGTGCCTTCCTCTTGAATTTTTTGGAATAGTCTGAGGAGGATAGGTTTTAGTTCTTCTTTGAATGCTTGGTAGAACTCCCCTATAAAGCCATCTGAACCAGGGCTTTTGTTTGTTGGAAGATTTTTTTATTGTTGTTTCCTTTTCTTTGGTAGTTATCAGCTTATTCAGGTTTTTTGATTGTTCTTGATTGAGTTTTGGGAGCTTGTATTTTTCTAAGAATATGTCCATTTTATCTAGGTTGTCCATTTTGTTGGAATAGAGTTGTTCATAGTATTTTTTCATAATCCTTTGTATTTCTATGGGATCGGTTGTTACTTCACCTTTTTCATTTCTGATTTTGTTTATTTGGGTCCTCTCTCTTTGCTTCTTGGTAAGCCTGACTAGAGGTTTATCAATCTTGTTTATCCTTTCAAAGAACCAGCTCTTGGTTTTGTTGATCTTTTGCATTGTTTTTTTTGGTCTCTAAGTCGTTTATCTCCGCTCTCATCTTTCTTATTTCTTTTCTTCCGCTTACACTGGGCTTTTCTTGTCGCTCTCTTTCCAACTCTTTGAGTAGTAGGGTTAGATAATTTATTACCATTGTTTCTTGTTTTTTGAGATAGGCCTGTAGAGCTATGAACTTCCCTCTCAAGACTGCTTTCACTGTGTCCCATAGATTTGGGGCTGTTGTGTTTTCATTGTCCTTTGTTGCCATGATGTTTTTTTATTTCTTCTTTGATCTCTCTGGTAACCCAGTCCTTGTTTAATGGATTCTTTTTTCTTTTTGTGGTTCTGGTTAGGTGTTTTTTTTGCTTCTTCGTATTTCAAATCTTTGACTTGATTCTTGGGATCCTCTAGCCCAGTGGTTGGCAAACCGCGGCTTGTGAACCACATGCGGCTCGCGAGCTGAGGTTTGCCACTCTGTTGACTAATGAGTTTGCTGACCACTGGACTAGACTAAATGTTACTGTGAATTGGAAGCTGTGAGGATTAGTCAATTGTGGCATATTGTGTGCAAAGAGGTAAAGGGTAGTATATGACAGTGGTTGGCAAACTCATTAGTCAACAGAGTGGCAAACCATGGCTCCTGAGCCGCATGAGGCTCGCGAGCTGTGGTTTGCCAACCACTGCTCTAGCCTACTGTTGAATCTCTGTATACTATTCTTTTTTTTTAAAATATATTTTATTGATATTTTACAGAGAGGAAGGGAGAGGGATAGAGAGCTAGAAACATCGATGAGAGAGAAACATCGATCAGCTGCCTCCTGCACACCTCCCACTGGGGATGTGCCACAACCAAGGTACATGCCCTTGACCGGAATCGAACCCGGGACCCTTCAGTCCGCAGGCCGACGCTCTACCCACTGAGCCAAACCAGTTTCGGCTGTATATTATTCTTTATTTCAATCATTATATGCTTAATTTCTGACTGGTCCTTTTCCAATTTTGGCATTCTCACTAGGATCCTTGAAGATCTCACTAAGTTCCTCAGAGGTTTCTAGAAGATTCTTGAGTAACCTTATAACTGTGGTTTTGAACTCTATATCCAGTAGTTTGCTTTCTTCCATTTCTTTTATTTGTGACTTGTTTCTTTGTCTCTGCATTTTGGTTGTTTCCCTGTGTTTGTTTCTATGTATTGGGTAGTGCTAAGTCTCCTTAAGTTGATAGAGTGGCAGTGGCTCAGCCTCCCCATTCACCTGAGGTGGACACTCTTGGTGTACCCTTTTGTGGGCTGTGTGCACAGTCTTGTTGTAGTTAACCCTTATTGCTGTTGGTATCACTGGGAAGAATTGACCTCCAGGCCAATTGGCAGTGAGGACTAGCTGTATCTACACTGGGAGAGCTGCTGTGCAGGAGACACCCTCATGGGGCAGGACTTGCTTCAGTGGGGCTTTGGTGATCACTGAGTCTGCCCCTTGAGTGTGTCACTTATGGATGTGAAGAGTTGTAATCTGGTATGGTCTCATACTAACCACTGGGTACACTGGCTCTTGGATCTTCAAGGAGGTGCAAAGTCAGCTACTGCCTGGGTTACCCAGCAGGAGCTATAGAGAGATCTGCAGATTTATCTGCTTTGTATCGGGTTTGGAAATGCCCAGACAAGGCCCAGCTGTGAAGTAATGCAGGCTGCTGCTGGTGCCAGCCTTGGGCCTTCTTTTGATAGTTTTGGGGGTCCCTGACCCAGCTGCAGCTTGTTTGACAGGTTTTAGGCTGAGAAAGGACAGGCCATTCGTATGAAAAGCCGCTGCTCACAGCTTAGGTGGGGTTATAAATTGGGTGGGGTGGAGTCTCAGGGAATCTCCAGGGCAGAGCAAATAGCAATGGCTGCCAGTCAGCCCTGCCCTGGGGAGGTCCCAGCACAGGAGCAATGACCGTTGCGAGCACCTCCATCTGAAAGAAAGCCGCCCTCGCGTTCCTGCCCCGATGCCAGACAGTCCAATTTCCCCCCGTATGTGCCTGGGTCCCCCAGAGTCTCGCCTGGCCCTGGAGTTCAGAGCAAGCAGGAGCTTGTATCTCCCTCCTGATTAAAAAAGCTGCACACCCGGGTGCCAGCTCATTCCGCACCTCCACACCTCCTACCTGTCTCAATGCACTTTCTTCTTTACCTCTCTACCTCTAGTTGTAGTACTTCCACTCAGCCAGCTTTCCCGCAGTTCTGGATGATAGTTGTGTATTTTAGTTGTAATTTTGATGTGGTTGTGGGAGGCAGCAAGTACAGGCGTTTACCTATGCTGCCATCTTGTTTCTTTTTCAGCACAGTTTATTGAAAAGACTGACTTTTTCCCACTGAATGTTCTTAGCACACTTGTTGAAAAATCAGTTGGCCATTTATGTGAAGGTTTATTTTGGGGTTCTGTACTCTATTTCATTGGTTTATATTGTCCGTCTTTATGCCAGTTCCACACTGTTTTGATTATTGTAGATTTGTAGTTTAAGTTTTGAAATCAGCAAGTGTGAGCCCTCTGACTTTGTTCTTCTTTTTCAAGATGTTTTTGTTATTCAAATTTCAACAGTTTTTTTAACTGAATTATGGTTTGTACTATGAATCATGTTAGAAAACATTTTTTAATATTAGTCTACTATTTTTGAATATGCATTGACACCTATATGTTAAATGCTTACCATTATTCTAATTTATCCATAAAGCACTAGAACATCTCATTTTAAAAACAACAAAGTTTATTCCAGGATCAGTTTGTTTAATCATATGTGTGTTTGTGTTTGTGTGTGTATATATACTAATATGTGTGTGTGTGTCTGTGTGTGTGTGTGTGTATGTATATATGCTAATTTGAAATACTAATTTTCTTTCAAATGTAAACAATAGAATTTGAGAAGTTGTAATTACATACTCTACACAGCCATGTACCCAAGATTAAACTTTCTGGTGGTGTTTATACTAGTACATATTGTATTAGCCTTCCTATGGTTTGACCATGTTAGGTGACATTAAAAAACAACAACAACATCTGATATTGTGAATCTCTAGAAAGAGAAATGGGAAGAATTTTATAGTATTATCCATTACCATTTATACTTCTCTATATCCTCCTCCACCTCCCCTCCCCCGCAATCACCATACTGTTGTCCCACTGTGAAAAACAAAACAAAACAAAATCCTTTTGACCCTAGATTCTTTTCAAACAGGAAATTATTTGGATTATATGTAAGATCCTCTGTTGTTTTAATCAAGCAAACATTTATTTATTCAGCAGATACTTAGTGACTGTCTATAGATGCCAATCATTTTGCTAACCCCAGGGATACAAATACAAATATAACACACTTGAGCCCTCAAATCAGTCCCAGTTTAGTAGAGACACACATGAAATAAAATAATTGTACATGCAGTATTGTAACTGGACAACCAAGGGGTCTGGGCTGCCTGTCACTACTTCAGCCAATTAAGCAGAGACAGGGTTGAATCACATATGAGTGTTCATTTCAATAATGCTGGCAGTGTGGCAGAGCAGCAGGTCATCCACAAAAATCTGCTCTGTACCCCACCATAAGCCAACTGCTTATATTGGGTAGAAGGATAAGATTACGTGGGGAAGTAGGAATTACAGGTATAGGGAAGTGGGCATGGGATAATCATTACAGGTTACAAGTCACGTGGGCTGGTGGGGAGTTATGGGGTGCCCGGGGACCAGATGACAGGTAATTGGGGCCGAGGGTTGTAAAGAGCAAGTGTCTCTAGGACTAGGTACCATGAGGTTGTAAGTCTTTCCCTAATGATAGACAGTTCTCACTAGGAGGACAGACTGCATTCCAATGTTCACTCCCATGTCCCAAGGTGTACAACTCTCAGCCAGGTTAGAATGTGTTTTCTCTAATCAGAACAGAACCATCATGGTTAACAGAGCATGATTAATGTTTCTTATAATTGTAGCTGATCCCCAATATGTTCTATTTCTGCCCCTAACAGTATGCTAAATGAATAGTAGAGCTATGTGCTGTGGCTAATTGAAAGCATAGTACAGCTTATAAAAATATGGAGGGTGTCTCCATGGAAGCTGGATAACTGGCCACATGGTGACTTTTAGAAATAAGTTGGAGTGCTGCAGATGAAAAAGGATTATTTTGTCAGTGACCTAGAGTTGAATACATTATTACTCTAACTTAGGAAATATATCTAAAACAAAGATTTTCCTTTAATGATTGCAACATATTAAGATATGAACTGTTAGTTCCAGGGTCCCACATGGTGGATTTGCTAATATCATGGGTGGAAGTGGATTGCAAAACTTTACAATCGCTGCTGTGCCATATACTCCAAATCTTCTACCAACTTCAAGCACATGGTATGTTAAAATTTTTTTATTTTAAATGCATTCTGAAGTTTTGATTAATTTTGAGTGATCAAAAGTTTAATTACTGCGTTGCTACAAGAAGAGAAAGAATCTCAACAGTGATCTCTATCAGCATTTTACAATCACTGACAAATAAATAGCTACATAGTTCCTTGCTTTCCCCTTTTTTGGTAAGGAATATGTTTGAGGAAACTATCTATAATTTAATTGAATACTGTTCAACCAGCATTAAAGTTAAATTGTCAGAGTGTCACTAAATTACACCATCATTTCAATTTAAATTGTTCTTGCTTATTTTTGGCTGAAAGGAACTTACTTTCTTCCACTACATTTGCAGGCTAAAGAAAACTACAATGCAGCAGGGGCTTTTTGCTTTTGTTTTTATTTTTTAAATATTACTTCAGGGTTTTCCAATTTGAATGCAAATTTGAGAGGGTAGTTTTATGTTAATTTTCATAGTTTTCATTGCTAGACAAAACAATCAGAAATTTTACAGTTTTTCTGTTTAATGGTGGTATATTTTACTTTTAAAGCATCAACATGCTCAAGTTACCTGAATACCCAAGTAAAGAAATACTCAAGGACAGACTTCTTGTGGCACTGCATTGTGGCAGCTATGGCTACACAATGGCATAGTGGAGTCTGGAAAGTTCATCTGACTGCTGATGCACAGTCCGAGTGGCAGAAGTAATTTAGGAAATGTCAACAGAAAAGCAGCCTCAAGGCAGCTCACGGGCAGGGCTGTTTAAAATTCATCAAGGATCAGGTTTTCTCTCCTGCCCTTTTTCCCTTTTATGTTTTCTCAGTTTGTGATACACTTAGAAAATAGAAAATCACAGTAGCCTTCATTTTAAAGAATGCTAATTGAAAGTAGTAGAAACTGTCCTTATATTTCTTTAATCTTATTCAAGATTGTGTTAAGGCAAAATCTTGTTCTACATTCCACCTCTGCTATGTAACTGTCTTGATTAAAGGATGTTTTCTCTTTACTTTTCTGTATATTAAAATATAGTAGGACCTCCAAACTGGTATGTCCTATCGCATGAGAAGTGCCATTTATATTTTGAAAAACTATTGTATAGAATGGATTAATTGAAATTGTGTATAAGACCACAAATATGTATTTTCCCATATTGAATCTATATTGCAATGATGTTTTCTAGCTTTTTAATATTTTACTATGTAATGTAAAGTTTAGACTGATGTGACTAACAAACAGCTGATGAAATGATATCTAATTTATATATTAAAGCTTATACTATATTGTATGAATTATTTGCATTTTTCAATGGTCAGTTTTCCATATATATTGTGGTCTCATAGTTTCTTTTATGCTTAATTTATATTTTAGGTAAACCTAAAATATATTTTATCATTTTTTATTTTATTTTATCAGTGAGTTCTGATGACACACTTAAGTAATCTGATGTGCAGATTACAATTTAAATATGTAAGTTTTTCTTAAATTTTCTTTTTATGATTAAAATGTTGAGTTCCAGTGAATATGCCTAATGTTGAGTGTTAGTTTTTAAATTTTAGGGTGATCTAATCAGTTTTTATTTTGAAAAGAAATACTTGAGTAGTTACAGCATACCTTTTAAGGGGAAGTAGGAACATGCACATAGTTAGAAGTGCTAATGGAGGAATTTGTAATGCTTAGGACCTTGCATCTGGAAACCAAAAGTAGACTATCCAATAGCATATCCATGGATATGCATACCTGTGCATATTTTCTCATGAGCAGCCGGTATATTTGTCACTGACAAATATTGACAATGTATATGTCAATACAGACAAATATTTATTGGGTATATATGTATATAGACATATACATTGAAAGTTTTGCTAATTTATAAAGTTTCTCTAATATGTGTTTTTTGGTCCTTTTTTGTTATTGTGGTTTTTTATATTAAAAAATCTCAACAGATGACATTAAAAATTAGGAATTATTTAAAATTTATTAGTTCTAAAATTAAGAGTCATATGCTTTATTTATAATAAATGAAGCTAATAATTTTTAAATTTTGGTTTTCAAAATGTAATTGTAAAAATGGTCATTGACTTCTGTCTTTTCAAATAAGTAACTGAGTTTAATATTACATTGCTAATTTTTCATGTTTACAAACATTAATTTCTATTTATTTTTTTGTTTTATGCTACAAACATTATTTGTTTTCTTTTTTATTGAATTTATTGGGATGACACTGGTTAACAAAATTACATAGGTTTCAGGTGCACAATTCTACAACACACCATCTGTACACTGTATTGTGTGTTCACCACCCCAAGTCAAGTCTCCATCCATCACCATTTATACTCCTCTATATCCTCCTCCACCTCCCCTCCCCCGCAATCACCATACTGTTGTCCCTGTCAGTGAGTTTTTTTTCTTTTTGGAATTTTATTATTATTATTTTTTAAATCTTTATTGTTCAGATTATTACAATTGTTCCTCTTTTTTCACCCATAGCTCCCCTCCACCCGGTTCCCACCTCACCCTCTGCCCTTAGGCCCCCCACACTGTCCTCATCCATAGGTGTACGATTTTTGTCCAGTCTCTTCCCGCACCCCCCACACCCTTTTCCCACTGAGAATTGTCAGTCCACTCCCTTTCTATGCCCCTGATTCTATTATATTCACCAGTTTATTCTGTTCATCAGATTTTTTTATTCACTTGATTTTTAGATTCACTTGTTGATAGATATGTATTTGTAGTTCATAATTTTTATCTTTACCTTTTTCTTCTTCCTCTTCTTAAAGAATACCTTTCAGCATTTCATATAATACTGGTTTGGTGGTGATGAACTCCTTTAGCTTTTTCTTATCTGTGAAGCTCTTTATCTGACCTTCAATTCTGAATGATAGCTTTGCTGGGTAGAGTAATCTTGGTTGTAGATTCTTGCTATTCATCACTTTGAATATTTCTTGCCACTCCCATCTGGCCTGCATAGTTTCTGTTGAGAAATCAGCTGATAGTTGTATGGGTGCTCCCTTGTAGGTAACTAATTGTTTTTCTCTTGCTGCTTTTAATATTCTCTCTTTGTCTTTTGCTCTTGGCATTTTAATTATGATGTGTCTTGGTGTGGTCCCCCTTGGATTCCTTTTGTTTGGGGTTCTGTGCGCTTCCTGGACTTGTAAGTCTATTTCTTTCACCAGGTGGGGGAAGTTTTCGGTCATTATTTCTTCAAATAGGTTTTCAGTATCTTGCTCTCTCTTCTTCTGGCACCCCCATAATTCTGATGTTGGTATGCTTGAAGTTGTCGCAGAGGCTCCTTACACTATCTTCAAATTTTTAGATTCTTTTTCTTTTTGCTTTTCCAGTTGAGTGTTTTTTGCTTCTTTGTATTTCAAATCTTTGACTTGGTTTCTGTGGTCCTCTAGTCTGCTGTTAGGTCTCTGTATAATATTTTTTATTTCAGTCAGTGTATGCTTAATTTCTAGTTGGTCCTTTTTCATATCCTCGAGGGTCTCGCTAAATTTATCGTCCTTTTCTAGAAAATTCTTGAAAAGCCTTATAACCGTGGTTTTGAACTCTATATCCAGTTGTTTCCTTTCCTCCATTTCTTTCATTTGCGATGTTTCTTTGTCTCTGCATTTTGTTTGCTTCCCTGAGTTAATAGAGTGGCTTTGTGTGCTGGGTGTCCTATAGGGCCCAGTGGCTCAGCCTCCCCAGTTACCTGAGGTGGACACTCTTGGTGCAACCCTTTGTGGGCTGTGTGCACAGTCTTGTTGTAGTTAAGCCTTGATTGTTGTTGGTATCACTGGGAGGAATTGACCTCCAGGCCTACTGATTGTGAGGATCAGCTGTGTCTACGCTGGGAGAACTTCTGTGCTGGAGACACCCTTATGAAACAAGACTTGCAAAAGCCTCTGTGCTCAGCTTGGATGGGGCGGAGTCTTAGGGCGGAGCAGACAGCATTGGTTTCCCGTCAGCCCTGCCCTAATAGGCCCCTGTGTCTCAGTGTCCTGTGGTAATCACTGCAAGCACCTCTGAGAGAAAGCTGCCCTCGAGTTCCGCCCACTGCCAGACAGTCCAGTTTCTCCCTGAATGATTATGGGTCCCCAGAGTCTCGCCCGGAACTGGAGTTCAGTGCAGTCGGGAGCTTTTGTCTCCCTCCTGCTTGAGAAATCCAGCTGCGCACTCAGTTGCCAGTCCTCTCCGCGCGTGTCTCAGTACCTCTGCTTCCTGCAGCTCCTCTGAGTCTCAGTGTGCTTTTCTCTTTCCTTCTAGTTGTAGAATTTCCACTCAGCCAGCCTTCCTGTGGTTCTGGATGATGTGTGTTTTGTCTTTTAGTTGTAGTTTTGAAATTGTTGTGCGAGGCGGCAGTTTAGGTGTTTACCTATGCTGCCATCTTGGTTTTCTGAGTTTTTTTTTTTTTTTTTTTTTCTCAATCTCTCCACTATCCCCCAGCCAACAACCCCCTTCCCGACAGATGTCAGCCTGCTCTCTATCCATGAGTCTGTCTCTAAATTTCTGTTTATAATTATGCAATCCATTGGCTTTGTCGGGTTGGTCCTTTTGCAAGTATTTATGTACAAGAGATAATAAAACATTAAAAATGTCATGGTATTTTATCCATGAATATGAATATTTTTATGTAAACCTAGAAAATTTAGGTTTTATTCTTTCACATTGTCTTTATTTTTAAACTATAAGAATGTAGTTAATATGAAAATATTTTACATGGATTAAAAATATTATTTAAACTGGAGGCAGCAAGTCTTTTAAATTTATTCCACAATTTCTTCTGTGAGTAGATGGATATGTTGAGTGGAAGGTTGCATAGAAAAATGATTAGAAATTTCTTTCCCTTTGGGTAAAAGAAGATTACATAATAGGAAAATGACTTCTTAAGTCTTAGAATATGTGATAGTTCCATATAAGGAGAAAAAAAGAAACACAGAATTCTAAAGTAAAACAAATGTTAGTCAAGGGAGCATATTATAGGAAACATTAATGAAAAGTTTGGTTAAAGTTTAGTCAGTCCAATAGTCTGAGTGGATAGTGACCATGTAGTTAATAAAGTCCATCTTCTAATTCATCAGGAAAACAAAATATAATATAATCTAAGGAAATCCAGCTTTAAAACAGTATGTTGAATACAGCCTATTCCATGTGGGGTGAAAATTTTAAAGAGTAGGTTACAAGTTGGAGGGCCATCTGATGATTCCCTGTTTGAGGAAGTAATGGAGATGATTTAACCACCAATTGACCTTAGAACTGGACCTGGGCAATCCTCACCCACTCCCCTGTCCTTGGAATGTATGTTCTACCCATCATTCCCACAGTGGAGCCATGTTCAGGGACATATCCTTGAGAGAGCAACGTGTTAAGACCATCTGTAAAGTATATGTGACTGATCCCAGTTAATGCCTCTATTTAAACTCAGAATTTGACACAGGTGGGTGCAAGAATCTACTTGTCTTGGCCTGGCCAGGTAGCTCAGTTGGTTAGAGTGTCATCCCAATACACCAAGGTTGTGGGTTTGATCCCTGGTCAGGGCACATGTAAGAAGCAACCATGAATGGGTAAATAAGTGGAACAACAAATTGATTCTCTCAAAATAATAAAATAATAATAGAGGAAGATCTACTCATCTTGCAGCTGTCCAAGACAAGCCTCAGAACTAGTAGGTGCTTGTTAAAACTGCCACCTACCAATCGAGTGATCTGCCTCTTTTTTCTCTTTTCTTGCCCTCTGTATGGGCTGGTTTCAGATTTTCCTGGGGAAGCTTCCAAAGTTGTGTACCAGCATTCCCACTCACATGTGTTTTATTAGTCATGCCAATTCTAAAATTTTAATGAGTTACCAACATTTAAAAAAATCTGGAGAGTTCATGCAGAAGTCCAGGGTTTTGGCTTTTGAGAAATCAGACAAATCTAACAGCATTGAGCACAGACTCCTGGAAGGCATTGCCAGGAGACTGGGCTTGAGTGGAAGCTGCTTCTTTCAGTGACTAAATTTGCTCTCCAGTTTTCTGTTTTCTCACTCCAGCCTGCTTCACTAACAGATGTTACTTTTCTGGCCATTGACAGCATTGCAGTTTGCTTTTAAATATCTATGTTGACCAGCCCTAGTGGTTTGGCTCAGTGGATAGAGCATCGCCCTGCGAATTGAAGGGTTCCAGGTTCGATTCCAGTCAAGGGCACATTCCCAGGTTGTGGGCTCAATTCCCATTGCGGGGTGTGCAGGAGTCAGCTGATCAATGATTCTCTCTCATCACTGATGTTTCTATCTCTCTCTCCCTCTCCTTTACTCTCTGAATTCAATAAAAATATATTTTAAAAAATCTATGTTGGCCAGAAATGTTCCCCTGGAGTGTTAATTGGTACAAATACTTTGGAAGGCAATTTGGTAATATCATATTTTAAAAATGTTCACACACTCTTTGGCTCAACAATTCCACTTAGAAGAATTTATTTTACAACATACTTGTTCATATACATAAAGATATTTGTACAAGAATATCACTGAAGCCTTGTTGGTCAGAGAAAACTGGAAATAATTTAAACGTCTATCAGGAAGGGGTTGCCTATAAATTGTTATATCCATGCAATAGAATATTAGTATTTATAAAAAATGACATGGAGCTATACATACTGACGTCAATATTTCTAAAGTATGTTAAGTGAAATAAGGTGTACAGAAGAGTGGTTAGTATGTAAATACAAACTATATAAGGTTATACTCAAGAAAAAATGGGGTCAAGAGACTGTTGCTAAATCTGGGAAAGCCTAAAGTGGGATAACCATTTTTCACTACATAACCATTTTTTTTCCTGTTTGTCTAAATCACAAGCCTGTGTTATTTTGTATATCATATATATAAACACCCAGTGTCTTTAATCAAGGGAAACAAGTATCAGTAATAGCTATTATTGAATCTATAAAGTGGTGATAAGCAATATTTTCATAATCGCAGAACTTATTTTAGGGTTGTTAATTTAAAATCAGGTCCTTAATAAATCTCTTTTGCAAACAGTGAAAAAAAGGAATGCTCCCTTGCCCACGAAGCTCTATTTCCACATTGCATGATAATTAGCACTGTTTATGGCTCCTAAAATTCTATGAATTAGAGATTTATTTGAATTTGCACTTTCTCTCCAATTCCTCCAACCCCCATAACAAAAGTACTTTTTAATATGTGAAAATCTTGTACTCATGGATTTGTGTACTAACTAGAAAAAAGCAATAAGTTATAATTCTATTCCCTGGCCATTGTCTTTGCTTCTAGTCTTTCTCAATGCACTTTTTTTTCCCCATAGTTGAGTTCATAAAGAACATAGCATTTAGTATTTCCCTTATTTATTCAACATTATCTTTTAAACATTTTCCATCATTATAGCTTATTTGTAAACTAGAGGCCCAGTGCATGAAATTCGTGCACTGGAGGGGGTGTCCCTCAGCCCAGCCTGCACCCTCTTTAATTTGGGACCCCTCGGGGGATGTCTGACTGCCAGTTTAGGCCTGATCCCTGTGGACAGTCAGACATCCCTTTCACAATCCGGGACTGCTGGCTCCCAACTGCTCACTGCCTGCCTGCCTGATTGCCCCTAACCACTCCCCTGCCAGCCCGATCGACACCTAACTGCTCCCCTGCTGGCCCGGTTGCCCCCAACTGCCCTCCCTTGGTGGCCTGGTCACCCCTAACTGCCCTCCCCTCATGGCCCGATCACACACAACTGCCCTCCCCTGCCGGCCATCTTGTGGTGGCCATCTTGTGACCACATGGGGGGGCCATCTTGTGTGAGGGTGTGACGGTCAATTTGAATATTACCTCTTTCTTATATAGGATGTTTTTTAAATAGTGGCATAGTCTATTCTATTGTATATATGCATTATAATTTACTTGACCATGTTTCTAAAATTAACACATATTTCTATTATGTTTGCATTTATAAATAATGAGTGGTCTCTTAACACTAGTGATAGTCTGGGAGTGGTAACGTTTTCTGGGTTATTTGTCAAATTGTGCATCAGTTGCTTCATGGTTGTGAAATTACTGTTGGAGGAAGACTCAAGGAAGGGCTGTTGGAACACAGAACCCTTTTTGGTAGATGGGACCGGGTAGGCTCATTCCAGCAGCACAGTTAGGGATGTATGCCCTATCAGAGTGTAAAAGAGTTAGAAAGTGTGGTAGAAGGGTGTTTAGATAATTGCTTACTTTCAGTCTTTATCCCAAGAACAGGGGAGAAAATTAACCTTTTGTATGACAGCCTCATTCTCAGAACCCAAAGCTCAAGCATTTGTTATTACATTACTGGAGGCCCAGTGCATGAATTCATGCACAGGGGTTGGGAAAACTGCAGGAAGTTGGCCAGCAGGCCCCAATCTAGTTATGCAGATGTGCTGAGGTAGCAGCAAGCAAAGACCACTGACAACGCGTCCCAAAACGGCCTGAACACCAGCTACGCTCTGAGGTGGAAATACAGCTCTACTTTGCTGCCTGCACTGGGGCTGCCTCACTCTCCCTGGGGTGGAGTTGCTGACAGACAGACAGGTTGCCTGTCCTACCTCAGCTGCACATTTTCTTGGGGCTCAGCCCCCAAGCATGATAGGTAGTTGACTTCGGCCAATGGTGGCACACCACCATAGGAGCACTAGCCAATCAGCTGTTGGGAACCTGGAAAGGTGCGGGCCGAGCTAGAAGTGGCTGAGGGGGGACAGAAGGGCAAGTGGCGCGGTGCAGTGGCAGAGGTAAGATGACGGTGGTGCTTACTTTATGTCTTTGCAGTTAGGCTGCTGCCTTGCCCCTTCTGCCCCCTCCGAGCTGCTACTCTGTCTTAATCAGTGTCAGGGTCGCTCTCCTTCTACAGGCTTCCCAGACCCAGATTCTCTGGTGCCTGGAGCCTTAGCTGGGGGGAGGGACCTGCCCAGGGGAGGGACCATGGGAGGTTGGCTGGCCGTCAGGGGGAGGGACCATGAGTGGTTGGCTGTAGGAGCGCACTGACCACCAGGGGACAGCTCCTGCATTTAGTGTCTGCCCCCTGTGGTCAGTAGATGTCATAGTGACTGGTTGTTCTGGTTGTTCAATTGTAATGGTCGCTTAGGCTTTTATATGTATAGATACAGTTTAGCTACATTAAGGGTCATTTATACTCTTACCAGTTAAACTAGAAACGCCTAGATTCCATTTTTAGTTTCCCAAAAGTAGATTGATAAGCTTTGGAGTGCAACCTTTTAGCTCATTGGACAATGTAAATATAACAGCTGTCTCTGAATGGGTAGGTATTTAGCTAATATTACAATTTTGCTTACTTTTACCACAATTTAGGGGTATCAATATAAATCAGTCATAATTTTTTTTCATGTGAAACACGCTTCTCTGTTCTTGTGCACTTCCACAGTTGTTAGTCAACAAAATTTTATTTTTAAGGTTAACAATAGTAACAGAAATCCCAATTTTACATTTTAGTTGAAGCTATTTTAATGTGGAAAAATTTCTGTTAAAATGTCCTTTATGAAATTCTTAGGCCCTAGTTTATGATTACCTGCTTATTGCTCCAATGCAATTTGGCATACATTTGTTTAATTTATTATAATCAGTCCTTTCATCTCACAGGTCAGAAAATTGGAGTCCATTGAGGTGGTATATGGCTTAAGGTTTCAGGGCTCCCTAACCAAACTAGAATTAGAACATAGATTGTCTGATTCTTAGTCCACAAGGGTTTTCTTTACTCCATGCTGTCTCTTGATGACATAACTGCATTATAAAAAGACTCTTTTAGGAAAACACCTGCAGCCTATTAACAGTCATGTATGATAAGCCTTTTGGGAAACTATGACTTAATAAGCTCATAGTTAAGAGTGATTAATAGGACTATATTTCTTCTTTCCCACTGTGCAACAATAAGCTAGGGTGGGTATTTTGCTCTTTCAAAATGAAAAAGATCAGATGTATTGTCAGATCATAGATCATGGACAATCATTAACTTTTATTATCTTTATAAAATGTTAAATTTTAAGCATACTTGGTGCTTGCTTGGAAATATGTTGTGCATCTAATGTTGCAAAACCATTAAAACCATAAGCAATATAATGACTAGTGCCACATACTTGTGTGTGAATGGAGTCTCATTGAATGCAATGGAGGGGAAATATTCCTGTGTGGTGTTGAATATACATTTAGTGGAGAAAACTTCAAATCAAGTCAACAAATTCCCTTAAATGCCTTGTATGTATTCGACACTGGTTTAGAGATTGTGACCCACACGCTACCCTCAAAGGAAATAAAATTCAGTTGGGCAGATGGAAGGCATCTTTGAAACAGCTTTTAAAATTGTGCAGCATAGCATATGATTAAATATAAAATCCAGCTACAGAAATGTATTAGTGTGGAGAAAAGAAGGTTTTAATAGAAACAGTGTTCAAAACTGCTTCCAATATTTGACCTAATTGAATCATTAAATTGTCCTCTGTATTTCAAGACTCATAAATTGATCAACCTGTTGATTGAACAAATAACTGAAAATGTTAAAAATGATAAGCTTACTGTTAAATAAGGCTCATGTGTGTTAGTCATTGAGTTTTCAAATTTTTAATGAGTGAATTATTAGCTTGCTTAATTCCAGGTTCTGGTCATTCCTTGAGAATTCTGATCTGGGAATTTCTATTTGGAGACTGTTCATATACCAACCATATTTGAGGGAGGCTCTCCATTTCTCTCAGAAGAGTGGCAATATCTGGTTCTTTTTGAAAAGCTTATAGTAGGAGTGGGTAGGAGTGCTTAAGGTGGTGTCTGTACAGTGTTCTCATACGGTATATCTATGAATAGAGGACAAAAGCAAAATTGATTTTCATATTCAAATTCCATAATTCTACATGCAATGGCCTGCTTGACATCTTTACTTGCATGGTTATTAACAATCTCAACCCTTAAATGTGTCCAGAGAGGCTATCTTATTTCCTCATTGTCCCTCTGCCATCTGTCACCCTATCCCAATTTCCTGTGTCAGTAAATGGAGACCACCACACACCTTCATGTTCTAAGATCCAGACCAGTAAGTCATTCTTTATTCTTCTCTTTCTCTCATGTTGGCCGTCTCCAAATCTTACTGAATTTATCTGTCACATATATCTTAGTCAACTTCTGTTGCTCTGATCAAGCCGCCATCCTTAGACTGTAGTGATTTAACACAAAAGAAGGCAGTAGAGCATCATGGCTGGAATACAGACTTAGAGTTAGACTGCATGGATTTGAATTCCAGTGTTTCTACTATTAGCTGTTGTCAGGAGTAGAAAGTGAAATAAGGAAAGAGAGAAAGCCAATACAAGAGTGTCCTATGAATTGATCCACTGTGGGCAACTGGGACTCAAGTCCACCAGGAACTTTAGAAGAGCTGGCATCTCACAATTGTCCACCAAAAGAGTGAAAAGCGAGAGCATTTATCCTTTATACCATCGATCAAAGCTTGCCCCAGGAATGGCAACTTCCCTGTACTTCCAGATATGCATGCTCGAGTGCCTAGCTAGTTTCTGAAGACATCATGACTGACATCAGAGAAGCCCAGGTCCAGAGAACAAGAAATAAGAGATACAACTGAAGAAAACACTACCAGATTATACTGGTCACTCTCTATTGCATAATTGCACTATCCGGTGTATTTTGGGGCCTGATTCTTATGACTGTAGTTTCTACTGGCCCTACACTCTACATTCAAGCACAAATAGTGATTTGTTTGTGTGTTTTGTGATATTTTGCTCTGAGCTTTTATCCTTTGGTAGTTTATCTGTGGGTATTCTTTGAGAATTGATTTTAAGGTTTTAACCCTTTGGGGTGGGGTTGCTTCTGATTCTGCCAGGCTTCTAAGTGTACTACCAATCCAGAATCATTTACCATACTCTTTTTTTAAAAAAAATTATTATTTTTAATTTCTTTATTGATTAAGGTATCACATATTTGTCCTCATCCCCCCATTCCCATCCCAAACCCCTCCCCACGCATGCCCCCACCCCCCTGTTGTCTGGGACCACTGGTTAGGCTTATATGCATGCATACAAGTCCTTTGGTTGATCTCTCTCCCTTACCCCCACCCTCCCCTACCTTCCCTCTGAGGTTTGACAGTCTGATCGATGCTTCCCTGTTTCCGGGTCTGTTTTTGTTCATCAGTTTATGTTGTTCATTATTTCCCTTAGATGAGTGAGATCATGTGATGCTAGAAATACACTTATAAGAACTGAAAATGAGACAAGCAATAATGGTTTCATTTACCATACTCTTAACCTAAAGTTTGTTACCACTCTAGTACTGTAAATTTATACCAGAAACCCAAATGAAGGTCTGTTTTTTGGTTTTGAATTCTTAGGAGAGATTTTCCCCCCTTATTTATTAGCACTAGGGATTGAAAAAATATTTTTTTCTTATTATTTCTAATGTACAAAGTGAGCCTGTAAGTCATGAGGTCTCCAATTAGACTTTCACCTGGTGACCCTGTGAAAATCAAAGATCTAGGTAATCAGGATCAGTGAATATCATAGTAAAAATTGACTTCAGGGTTCAGCTGGTCTCTCTGGGTAATTAAAGAAATTTTTAAAAATTGATTTCAGAGAGATAGAAGAGAGAGGGAGAGGGTGGGGGAGAGGGAAGGAGGGAAGGAGGGAGGCAGAGAGAGAGAGAGAGAGAGAGAAACATTGATCAGTTGCCTTCCATTTCCACTTGCAACCTGATGGGGTATTGAACCCGCAACCTGGGTATGTGTCCTGACCGGAAATCAAACCTGCCACCCTTTGGTGCATAAGACTATGCTCCGACCAACTGAGCCACACCGGCCAGGGCTGTCTGGGTAATTTTTATGTAATTTTAGGTACATCCGTTTTCCTTCCTGACTTTGCAGCTTACTAACATGTTTAAAGAAGTCCCCCCCCCCCCCCCCACCACCGCCCTCTTAATTTTATACAGCAATTTTGGGTATTTTCAATGGGAAGGTCAGTCAGACTAAATGAAAATATTCATTACTGCTTTTAAGTCAGAAAAACTAGTAACATTTCTAACAATTCTGGAAGTCTCCAAATTTATCATTATTGCTACACAATAATCAGAGCACATGTTGGAGAATCAGTTTACCTAGGTTGGAATTTTGGTTCTAACATTTACTAGCTGTGTGGACACAGGTAAGTTTATGAACCTCCTGTTGCCTCAGTTCTCTCATTAGAAAAACAGTACCTGTTTCATAGGGTTGTAATGGAAACTTAATGAATTAATATACATAAAGCACTTAGAATGGTGGAAAATATTAAGTGCTTAGTACACATTAGCTATTATTATTGCTGTTATTATTCTTTCAAACTTCCAGCCAACCTACTCTTTCTATTGCCCTTGACTGAATTATGTTATTATTCTCTTAAAGCTCTCCCACAGCTGTTAATAAGAGGAAGTCTTTCTCAAAGAACACTTGTTTCATCACTTAGGGAGAATTTTCAGCCCTGCTGTCCACCATACCCTGCTCATTGTTGCTGCCCCCCTATCTGCTCTGTTTCCTTATCTAAAGTGTGGTAATGTTCACTGGGGGTGGGGTGGGGGGCTCCTCTGACAGCGCTGCTCAACTCAGGGGCAGGACTTTTGACACTGCTGTCCCACCCTACTCCACCGACCCTTGTAATCCTGACACTGGAGCAATAAAAAACAAGCTTCAATTATGAGACTTACGCATTGGGAGACCTTAAAAATCTGAAACCATCAAATCTAGGTTTGAGTCTCAGTTCAGCAAGTTGTTAATGATGTGAATGATGCTTCCATCTCTACTGACCTCTCAGTGTTGTTGTGATAATTAAACCACATAAAGTATTTAAAGATCTTGCTAACTATAAAGCCTCACATTGGTATAGGCATTATTAAGAGTTTGGGAACCCTAGTTTAAAAGGTAGTAAGTGAGCCCTGGCCGATGGTGCTCAGTGGTAGAGCATGGGTCCATCCACGGAAGGGTGGTGGGTTGATTTCCAGTCAAGGGAACACACCTGGGTTGCAGTTCATTCCCAGGCTCTCTCAAACTGTGCGGGGGCCCAGTAGATATGTCTCTCTTACATCGATGTTTCTCTCACTCTTCCACTCCCTCCCTTCCACTCGCTCTAAAAAGCAATGGAAAAAATATCCTCAGGTTAGGATTAACAACAACAACAACAAAAACAGGTGGTGATTAAAAACAACAACGAACTTTTACATATGGAGGAATCAAGCACATTGTTGATAAATGCTTGTGAGGACAGTGGGTTATGTAACATGAAGCCCAGTTGATGTAACATCATTAAACATGAATTGACATCACCACACACAACTGTGTGCTTCCCCCACCAGACCAAATGCAGTGATCATGCACGAGAGGCTGGAGTGTGTGGGTCGGCGCAGGGTTCAGCTGAATGTACTTATTCCTCTAAGTACTTGTGACACACTGTGTCAAGGTTCAGTGGCTGAGTTTCATATAGGGCAGTGTGATCCATTGGGATTATTAGGACCCTCCTGGAGTGACTTCCCTGAGTTGATTGCCTTTGACAGATCAGTTTGCTTAGATTAAAAAGCAATTGCTGCTGTCTAGTCAAATTTAGATACTTTGGCCGCTAGAAGAAGCTGAACTCTAACTCTGTCCAGTCTATAGAAACACCTTGATGTGAAAATTACATCGAATGTAGTGAAGGGAAAACTGAGTTAGCTATACTCCGGGGTATGGTTTTGTAATGACGTGAAGGAGCATAGATGCCAAACAAATGTGACTGCAGGCACGTGTGAGGGAGGGAAGAATCCATTGCTTTTAAAAGCAACTTTATCTGTGCCCAGTGCACTGCTAAGTCACTAACAATGTCTGAAGTCCCACTTAGTTCCATATTCATACAACACTGACCACCATTGGAACTGGAGTACATAGGATTTGTCTTCTGAGCTGGACAATGGCAAGTGTTTTGGAATGTAGGTATCCCTTCCCCATTTCAGAATGGGCCCAGGAATTTAATAGAAGAAACAATAGCATCGAGGGTACTGAAGTATAAGTATGCTAAAGTTTAAATAACCTTTAAAAAAAAGGGGGGGGGATTTCTGACTTAAGTGAAATTTAAGCCTCATGCTTGAAATTACATTCCCAGCCTGCATGAGCTGTAGATAAAATCGAGGTTTAGGTGACATTAAGCTGACATGCAACCTATCTCTGTTGGATCACCAAATAGAGTATTGAAACTAGTTTGAGTAAGAGGAAAGTCTCATACATATCCTCCCTTTCATTATAGCTTCCTTTTATATTTAGGCTCCTAGGTCTCTTTGAACCTGGAAGTTGACTGGGTTATTTAAAGTGGAGGAGATGAGAAGCCTGCTTTATTGGGCTCCTCTCTTCTTCCTTAGGAATATAAGCCTTCTGAGAGTATAACCCTTACATGGACATAAGCTACCGAAGGCACTGGTCATGCAGTTTTAATTTTAATGAATTTATAGTGAGTGTCTTCTCAAAAAGCATTGTTACCATGTCCATCTATTAGTATATTTGTTAAGTTGTACAATTATCATGATGATCTAAGTTTAGACCATTTCATCACCCAAATGAAACCCAGATATGTATTAGTAGTCTGTCCAGCAGAACACTGAGTAATCCATGCCAGGGGAAGATTCCAAATACATGGAGGACAGCAAAGATCATCACAATGCCAGCCGTCAGGAATAGAATTCCAAACAGTTCTGCCCACTGCATCTTCACATCAGAGTCACCAAGGAAAACACAGCACGGTCTAGCACTGGATGGAGCAATGCTTTCACTCACATAGAGAATTAACAGAGCAAGGTCAGCTCTGATAGTCACTCATGGCTGGTGGGTGCCCCAGGCAACTGAGAGGGCAACTGGCCTGCACACATCCCTCTGGTGACCTGGACCCCTCCCCTGTGGTGTCTGAAATACCGAAAGCTGAGGGTTCAGCAGAGAGCCACTTACTGCACTTAAGCAGAACAAAGGAGCACTCGTTAAGTCTGAAACGGGAAAAGATACGCCCACACAAGGCGATAAGCCAGCACCGGCTGTGTGGGCTCTTTCTCTTGGAAAGGATGTGTTCCAGGAGGTTGAGAGACTGGACATGAGCCTGCCTTTCCCAAACTAAATTTTTATTTTTTTTGTCCGTCTGTCGAGATAAAAACTTTTTAAATTGGAAAACTGCTATACACATGGGCAAGAGAGGGAGAGGCCCCCCGTCTTGGTGAGGAATTGCTGAGGATTGTGTGTGTGTGTGTGTGTGTGTGTGTGTGTGTGTGTGTGTGGAGGGAGGGGGGTGGGGAATAGGGGAAGTGGACCTGGTAGGCCGACAGGGCGGCGAAGATGTTCTTGGCCAAGTACCCAAGTTGGGAAGCAGGGCCTGTTCTCCTAATGCTGCAGCACCACGTGGCTGGCCGAGGGGAAGAAGCCGAACCAGACAGGTCCTTGGTGACTCCCGCGAGCTCAGTGACGATGATGGCCGCCACCCACCGCTTTTGCTGGGCCTCGGGGAGACAGCATGGTGCACAGGAAGACCAGCCTGGGCAGCACCGCACCGGGAAGGCAGCCAAGGCGGTGACCATGTGGTTGAGGACAATGATGACGAAGAAGCAGGACAGTGCCTAGGGGGTGGCCACACCGGTACGCCGCCTGCCAGGAGCCGCGCTCGGTGCGCAGTCGTGGTGGAGGTGGAGGAGGGCTCAGGCCGCGCATCGTGCCACTCCCGGCCCTCTCCTCGCTGCCGCTGCTGCTGTTGAGGGTGTTGTCAGCTGGGGGTGGGGCGGGGGGAGGAGGCTCACTGCCTACTCAGGGGCTCCTGGGTCCCGGCTGGCTGGACGCGGTGCCACAGGCCTCCGCTGGGCCTGGCCGCACTGCCTGGCCTCACTCAGGGCTCAGGGTCCGCATCCTCTGCGCCGCTGGACCCCTCCCCCCACGGCGCGATAAGATCCCGCGGGAGCGCCTGGCGCCCATGGGAACTGCACGTGCTCAGCGCTCACTGTGTCAGGGATGTGCTCGGCGCCTTTCCCTCCGGGCCCCCTGTCCGCCTCCTGGTTCCGGCCGGACCCATGGACAGCTGCCTTGCCGGTTCCCGCAGCCGCTGCGGCCTCAGCATCATCTGGGAGCTGCCCACCATGCCATCCGGTATGCCACGCTGTCCCTAAGGCTCTCTGTGTGGGCGGCCTGGGGTCCTCAGGCTGGACTTCCGTCTCCCCCCACCACTCCCCCGTCGGACTCAAACTGCAAGTATCCTCGCAGTGGATAATGTGGTGTGGTCCAGCCAGGGCACCCCGGGCTCCGAGGCGGGAAGTCCCGAGGACTGCCTGGCACAAATGGGCTCCGTCTGTCTCCACCGGGTTAGGGACGTCTCTGTTTTTGTGGGGTGGTCGATGCTTTTGTGGTTGACCCCGTTGTAGAGGGTGAGGCGCCTGGAGGCCTGCAGGGCGGAGGCCTGGAGTTGGGCCCGGATGTGCAGGAAGTCATGGCCAGGGAGACACGCTGCAGCCGGCGGCAGAAACAGGAGGCAGAGGCTGTCCGGGAGGATGCCGCCTCCTCACCCGCAGAAGGTGGGCCTGGTCCTTGCGCAGCGCGTCTCCTTGACGCCATAGTAGCCTTTGACTATGGCAGAAGGCTGAAAAGCTGGATGACCATAGAAGTTGCTTGCGTTTGCTCCATGAAGATGTAGGACAGGAGCGAGAGCATGGTGTTGGAGACGATGAAGGTGACAATGTAGAGAATGCAGCAGTCCCACAGCATGAGGTGCGTGCCCCTGTCGTCAGCAGCAAGGTTGTGCCAAAGAGCAGCAGGGAGATGCAGGCCAGAAGGTAGCCCAGCCTGAAGATGCTGATATGAGTGGCTTCTTGGACGAATACCACCACTGCAACCTTTCAGAAGAGGTAGTGAATGATACCCGCCTTCAGCATGTCAAGGTAAGAATGAAGTTGGGCACAGGGTTGGGCTTCCCAGCCCCCCAGGCTCCAGGTGGTCGATGTTGATGCGGCCACACAGAGTCTCTCTTCAGTACACTTGGCGGAGAACACCTGTCACTGCTGAAAGGCTCAGAGCAGCAGCACAAGTTACTGATGAAGCTGGTGGAGTTGAAGGTGCTGAAGAAGTCAGGTAGGTACAATCACTTGATGAGTGTGGAGTTCCTGAGGATGGTCTGACTGGACCTGGGGCCACTCCTCGTCACTCCTAGCCACCTCTTTCCTAAGTTCCATGGGGTGGTGTGTGTGGAGTTTTAGGAATGAGGTTCTGGAGCTCAACTGTAAGACCTGTGAGGTCCTGACAGAGGTCTTTCAGAGGCTGCAGTTCAAGGTCATGTATTTGGAGCAGAGGAACCTGACAGAAGTTGGTGCCTCAGCCCTCTTTGACATGATGGCGCACTATGAGTCTACCCCTTCTCCCCCACATCTCCTTCAACAAGCACTTTGGCACTGCTGCCCAGGACTAGGGAGGAACACTTGTCAAATGATAATGCAGTGTCCTAAAGCAAGCTGAAGGAGGACAGAAACCTCAATGAATTCGAAACTCATGATGCAGAAGGGCTTGCTTGATCTTCATTTTCAGTATATGAACACAGACAGTGAAAACAGGGCCTCAGATCCTTGTGACCTTTTGGGTTTTGAGCAGGAGGTGTCAGAAAAGTTACCACAGAGATATCTGGCTGGTGGCAGCCAGGTGATCATAGTGAGGTTGCTTTATGATCTTTCCATGTTCATTGTGAAGCAGAATTCACTAAGCATTGAATTATTCACCCACTAATAGGGAGTGTGAGTTTGAATTAGATTATGGTGAGACAGGTTAGTTTTACCCTACTGATGATGTGTTGTTGCCATGGCAATCCTGCTCAGTACAAGAGCAAACATCCTGTCACTTTAAATAATCACAATTCTGGAATTCACTTTAACTTCAGAGAACTGTTCTGAGCTTCACATTTATGAATTCTATTTTGTTAATGCTATTGGAATAAAAAGTTTAACCAACTTACTACAGTCATATTTAAATATTCAGAATTTTGTTCCTAGAAGGATTTTGGAGATTATCTGGCCTGGGGATTAAACAGCAGCTACTCAATGCCAATCAATTATTGCCAGAATGGAAGGAGGGCTCAGTGATGCTGGATCTTCCAACTTAAAAATAAGCCAGAAATTTGGATACTTACGGAAAATCTTCAAAAATTTAAATGGCAGCAGTGAATTAAAAACTCTTAAAACTCCGTTAAGGTCCGGGTCCCTGCTCTTTCAGTTTATTTGCATTCTGCTTTGTCCTCAGCATTCTGTGGATTGGCGATGTTGAAGAATTTAGTTAAAAAAATTCTAGGAGTTTGTAGGTATTGTTAGATCTTAAGACTGACACAGACAAGAAAAATGTTATTAGCTTTCAGCCTTTTCATATAAATATTGGCTGTTTGGAACCAGATGGGTATTAAGAAGTCATGTCAGTGAACCTTCTTCCCTCCTCAATCAAGCTTTCATGCTTAATTAACTGGTCATTTATAAAGTTGGATTTTTAAAGACACTTTATGTTAGCCCTGGGAGTTGTCCCTTCTGCTCAGATAGAACTTGATGAAATATTTTTAAAATCAAGCATCTATTCTCCTATTCAGCTCAAGTTTTAAGGATTGGTATCTTTTGGAAGTGAGGCTCTCATAAAGAAGCATCCTGGGAAATTTGACACTCAAGGTGAATGGCCTGGGAAACTTGCCCAGGGAGAATCCAGCACCATCACTCAAAGCAACACTCTCAATATTCAAATCTATAGTTGGAAGGTACTAAAGATACATTTTAAAAATTGAGAATGGGTGCCATTTTGGGGGAGCTAGAGATAGAATATTTCTTGTGATCTTTTTCTCCTTGGCTGACTTGGAGATTTTATTTTTCCATTCCAAAAGAGAGCTAATTAAACACTTTGCTCCATGAAATATGGTACTTTGAGCTCTTTCCAGATGACTGCCACAGTCCTTAGTTTCCTGATACCTTTCTGATGATTTCCTTCCTGAGAAACTATCTCATGGCAGAGGAATGAAGCCTCTGGTTACATCGTGATTTTCTGGTGTGTGGTTGGTCAGCCTTTTTCAGATATCAGGAAGAGGCAAGGTGAAGTAGGCTCCTAACACTTCTCTTTTCTACCTATAAACATTTAGAATGAGAAGCTTTTGGACCAACACAACTGGATGTTTAAATATGTTTTGACAAATAAGGAGATTCTCTTAAAATGGGACTAAATGGTAAAAATGAGAATCTTGAACATTCAGCCCAAGAGAATGCCTGATGCTGGAGAACTGTAATAAATGCAGTATAAGAACCTCTCTTCTGAAAGATGGAAGAGCTTTTGTGTGACTTTTGTTTTTTACTCCATTTAGGCAATATAGATTTTTTCTCCTTTCATGAATAGCAATTGAAGCATACTTTTCATATATCAATAGGTGGCTATGAGATGCTTCTGGAAATTAGCCACTAGAAAGTACATTTCATGTGTGAAGCAACATTTTGGCAGATGGATTTAGCTTAAAATGGAGACTGTCCTTAACTGGCTTTCAGGATCACAAATTAATTCCATGTGGAACCCCACCAAATGGCATTAAATGAAGCACAGTGTAAATGCTTGAAATGTACATCACACTTGCTGAGATGGCTGGCCTTTCTGATAAAAAGTGAGTCCAGAGGCTAGACATATGGTGGTGTTGTTTATGTGAAATTCATTGTTGAATTGCAGCGTATAGAAAAACAATGACCTCTTTTGCTGCCATTCTTCCCAGGAGCATATTATTGTCTGCTCTCCTGTCAAAATTATGGTATATAATGAAAATAATTTTAAAAATAAGCTTCATAGTTTTTTCAAACATCCCATTCCCAGTGGGCTGCTCTTAAAGAATGTGACTTATGACCCCTCCTTTGGGATGCTGCCGTTTCTCTCTCACGCATATAGGTGATATCGGGTCAAAGGGCAGAGGAGGAGGGTGTATGTTTTTCAGATGCTGACTTCCCATTTACCCCTTGCTTTTATTTATAAAAAAGAGCAGGCTGTATTTATTTCTCTTCTGAAGGTAATTTATTTAATTTCGGCTGGCTTTCTAGTTTTGACTAATGTTTGTGTATTATTTTAAAGGTATTCTAAGGTAGTATATATAACAGTGACTTAAGTCTATCACGATCATTCTGTTTGAAATATTCTGAATGTGAAGTTGAAGAGGGAATAGTGATTTGATCCACATATCTTACCTATTCAGGCCAAGATGCATAGGTTAGTGGGAAAGAGCTGCTGGTATCCATTCACCTCCCTGCTCTCTGCAAAACTTTCCCCCCATTCCTTTGTGCATTTATCAGATCCTGCTTATCCTTCAAGCATCTCGGTACAGGTAGAATTAATTACGTGTCCTACAAACTCTTCACATTGATGCAGGATGAAAAGCTCCTTTCATGTAATGTTTCTTTAAATATGGAAAGTTTTAAGTGGACCACCTTGGGACCATGCTTTCAATAACATGTTGAAGAGATTTTCCCCAAATTGCTACTGTCAGAGAACCTACGCCTGCATTAAAGGTAGCAGTACAAAGCATTTATGTCAATGGAAAATAAACTAAGTTTATTGAAATCACTGTATTGTTCACTGACAAAAAAGGAGACTATAATTTTGAAGGCCTCTCCTAGTCACTGAACTGCCATTTGGCTGAATTGTCCTGGTCGACTGTGAGTGGATCTCTGCCCATAAAATGAAATCTCTTTGTTGCTTATAGTTATAAATTTTTGTTCTTTCATAATAAATCCAGCTCAAAGACATTTCTTTCCTGTAAATTTGTCTCCACTGAAGTGCTCGTAAACAGTATCTGCTCCCATTACCGGTGGTGGACCATGTTCAGGCATCTTGTAGAGTAAGCATATGCACTAAGAATCAATATGTGTTTTATTAGCACAAAGAGACTCATTGGATTGATTTTTTTTTTCTTTTTGCCTTTATGGGCACTTGCTATAAAAAGGTAAATTAAAAAGTTAACCATCTGCTACCTTAACTTTTCATTTAAAATCTTTTATTTGATTACTCTTTTCAGGTAATCAGTGCTTTCTATTTTGCTATATGCTGGCTTGAGAATAAAGGTGGTTTTAATTTATAGTTTTTATTTATCTAACAGTATTGTCAGAGTCACAGTCTTTATGCATCCTATTAGTAGTCTGGAAAATATTTCTTACTACATTGAACCAGAACAAAATTCAATTTAGAAATATAATTTCCTGCCATGGAGACACTTGATAACAGGGGAGAGATTAATGGAGCCCAGTGACAGAAACTTGATTTAAAGCAGGAGATTAATACTGCTTTATCAGCCTACACTGCAAGTGAATTGGCTCCGAGAGGAAAAAAATCTGTTTGAAGTTGCTGAGTTGTCGGCTTGTTGAGTGGAAAAAGGTCTCTGGACATTTATTTTGTTATTGCTGAGTATTTGCTGCATGCTTGTCTACTTGACAACATAGGAACAAACGTGCACACAACACCAGACTTGCTTATTTTACAGTAGTAACATGTTTCTTATTATTCCTTTTGATCCCACAGGAAGCTTGAATGCTGTTGAGGTCAGCTTCTGACTTAAGGGGATTACACTCAGTAAATCATGTCAAAATTAACGAATAGAATTGCGCTGACACTCCAGTTTGGTTGGATTTAAGTAGAATGTTTAAATGGTATTTTTAATTGCAAAGCTCCTGCCCCTAAATCCTTTTATAAATACTTTTTTCTATCCTTTACAGAAGTTATTAATTTCCTTTCCTACCTATAAAAGTATGAATCTTCCAGAAGAATTTAAAGCAAATCTGAAGATTTGTGGGTTGAAATGCCCACTAGATTTGTTCTGAAACAAAAATGAGCTTATTGAATGGTTAGAATGAGTACCAAAGGAAGTGGGTCTCAATTTTGATTTTAAAAAATTTTTTATTCTGACTAAAGTATTCAAATTGATAGAATTAAATTTTTTGAACTGATGCTTAAGCTATATGAATTTTTAAACTTGTATTTGCATACTAACTCTCTCCTGGGAAATAAAAAAGAAATAGGATAAATTCTTCACCCAGTAGCTTCACAAAAATGACTATGTTTTATAACAGCTTGAATTTTTAAATTAATAGCGTACAGACAAATTACCTTATAATCAAGGGAGATGCTTAACAACTTTCATTTGTTTTTTACTAATTTTGAAGTCTTGTAGAAGTAAACTGAAAAAAATTGCATTAGTTTTATTAAGTTCATTGATAGAAAGATTATTTTGCTAGAGATAAGAATATATAGGTTGTAGTTTAAGGTCTTTTAACAACTTTCTGTGTTTCTATGGATATTTTTAAACCACTATTTGTTTTCAAGAGATCTGAATAGTAATAATGTCTGCCTCACAGGGTTATTTAGAATATCAAATGAGATGATTTATGCAAAATGCTTGGGCATATAAAGGGCTGTAGGAGTATAAGCAATTTTACTTAAAACAAGATTAGTATGTATAGTATACTTTAAATATGTTGTACTTACCATTTTATTGTAGGAAGACGTACCATTTCACATCTACCTTTATTTTATGTTGATATAACTGAAACCATCAATATTTCTTAGACTGACCCACTAAAGATTGTGTAAATGTTTTTAAATATATGGAGAGTAATGACATCTATTGCACTTCTCTTTAGAACTAAACACATGGAATAAAGAAGTAAAAGAAATTTAGGGCCAAATTTGTTTGCACATGGTGGGCTCGCAATACATTAAAAAAAAGAAAAAGAATGATAATGAATGATACTGAAAATGGTCAGCCTAGTGGATGTGAGTTCCAAGGGCTCTGAGCCAGGGTCTCTGCATGGCTTTTGGTCACCTATGTGGTCTCTTTTGCCTTTATTAGCTTGCGGACCCTTTGGTGCTTGAATATGTTACATATGCTGGCAAGGGATATTAGACCCTGTTAGAACTCTTTTCCTGGCTGAAAGCACACAAGGAACTCCCAGGTAAAAGCATCTAAACATTCACTCAGAGAAGAAAGAGTTGCTTTCAGGAATTTAAAATCATTTTCAGGCCATAAGAAGTTAGCACCATGGTTAGCAAACTGCGGCTCGTGAGCCACATGCGGCTCTTTGGCCCCTTGAGTGTGGCTCTTCCACAAAATACCACGGCCTGGGAGAGTCTATTTTGAAGAAGTGGCGTTAGAAGAAGTTTAAGTTTAAAAAAATTGGCTCTCAAAAGAAATTTCAATTGTACTGTTGATATTTGGCTCTGTTGACTAATGAGTTTGCCAACCACTGAGTTAGCAGAAAGGACAACCTAAAAGAGTTTTTAATTTCAATGAACATGCATTCGCTTTTATTCCTTCTTGTTTCACCTATCCAGTGGGACCTTCAGTGAATATGCCCCTTTGACCTTTCCCTAGTCATCAAATTACCCTCATCCTGCTTTTTCTCTTTGGCACTTCCTTTCCCAAATGGCCTTTCTTTGGTGCTGCAGTTTAAATTGTGCAGTGCCTAATTCAGACATTGTCACTTGGATTGATTTTAATCCCTTCCATTCTGATTTTGATGGGACAATAATGCTGACCTCTTGGGAGCCGGCTTGGGTTTTGTCTGGGATCTTGACATCCCAAATTTACAAACGATTTGTTTTCCATCCTTGGGAACAAAGTACTGTATTGGAGATCTTTCTTTTTTCTTTCTCTCTCCCTCCCTCCCCCACCTTTCTTTTAACTTCCTCTTCTCTGTACTGAGAGTGACATTTGGGAGCAGGAAAGCCAGGTATGAAGATTACGGACTGAGACAGTTTAGCTTCTATTATGAGTCTGAGTTGGCAAATCAGGAGACACAGACAAGCATTAATCTAATATTACCCTTACTTTTTTAAAAATAGATTTTTATTGAGTTCAGAGAGGAAGACAGAGGTAGAGATAGAAACATCAATGATGAGAATCACTGATCGGCCGCCTCCCCCACACCCCCTACTGGGGATCGAGCCCACAACCGGGGTATATGCCCCCCACTGACTTGAACAGAATCCAACCCAGGACCCCCTCAGTCCTCCGGTCGAGGCTCTGTCCACTAAGCCAAAGCAGCCAAACCTTACTCAGTTTTCTGGAAGGAAACCTGGTAGGAGACAAGGTGATACAGTGTCATCAACTCCCGAGGAGGCCCAGCAGCTATCCTAGTACAGCATTTTTTGCCCCCTCAACCATGCAGGGTCAAGGTGAGAGCCAAGGTGTGTGGGGTCATCTTGTCACAGAGAGACCACAGTCCCCCACCCCCCCAAACCTCATATATGGTTTTCATCAAGCCTGAAATCTGCATGTCAACTCGCAGATCCCCCAAAGCAGGTTTTTGTTTCACATAATACAGAAGGAGAGACAACTGTTCTCCATTTATCTTAACTCTACTGTTTCCAAGGAAACAGGGCAATGGTAGCTGAGGTCATTCTCAGGCAGGCCTGCCTTAGCCAGACCTGATATTAACCCTTTATTCATGCCCACACATGGTGCTGTAGAAATGGTAGCATCACTATGTGCAGTGCAAATGCTAAGCTTCATTGTGCTTCTAGAGTGTCTTTAATTTCAACATTTACCATCCATCCATCCATCCATCCATCCATCCATCCATCCAATGTCCACATTTATTGAATGTACACTCATGTACCTGAGGCATTTTAGGTACCGAGGATGCAAAAATGAACAGGATGCAGATCTGCCCACTGAACACTTTAGAAACAGGGGTGGAGGCAGTTTGTATTTGGGCTACTACAGCACAAATCTCCAAGTTCCATATAGAACAGAGTGCTGTGGGAGCACAGAGAAAAGAACAAGTCCCTCTTGCCAATATTTTGTGTCTTTTAGACCTTGTTTAGCCTTTCCGTATAAGCAGGTCTATATAGAATTGTAACTGATGTTCGTAATGATTACTCTGAAATGTTGTAAGATCTTAAAGTGCCCTCTGAATCACTGAAAAAAAAAAAGACTTTGGAATAATCTGTATTTTATTATATTCTAGACCACAAATATTAAGATGACGTTAGTATTCCTCCCAGCACATTAATGCAGTATTGTGTGTCTTTGAAGTGAATGATAAAGGTTTGTTGAATTAAGTTTTATTAAGAGATATTTTATCTCTTAAGGGTATTTCACGATAATGAAGACATTAAGTAATGGGAAAATAAATAAGAGTACTTCAAATTGGAGCTTATGCTTCCAAAGAGTCCATCCATGCTAGAGAGAGAGAGAGAGAGAGAGAGAGAGAGAGAGAGAGAGAGAGAGAGAGAGAATGAGAATGAATGAATTACCCAAAACACAGTAGATACTCCATTAACTATAATTTTGTAATAGGGATATTACATCCCTACCCTTGAAACAGATGTCAAGGGGCAGGAAGCCATGGATCTGATCCAATCATTCTGATTTCATCTAAGATATATTTGTAATATTTATATATTTTTTCCTCATTATCTGAGCAGAAAACTAATTCATGAGTCCTTTGCCTATTTGAGGGAGAGTACAAGTTGAATATTAGCTGAGAATGTATTCAACATTCAGATTTACTTTAAACAAACAATTTCTGTGTACCTACTGTATGCCAGATACTTCTATATAAATTATCTAATTTGATTCTCACTATAAGCTTTTTATAATTTTTCATTCTTCAACGAAGAAAATTAAGTTCTGAGAAGTTGAATAACTTGGCTGAGTCACATAGCTGGAAAATGGCAGAGTTGGAATTTGAGCCCTTGTCTTTTGAGTCAAAGGGTAATGTTCTATTCATTATAACACTAACTATAAGTTGGGAAGGAAAAACAAGAAAAATTTTATGGGAAACTATTTAGAAATCAGAAGATGTAAAGTTTAGCATGAAGTTGTAAAGGTAAGAAGCTGTAAAGTTGCAGTAATGTCTTTTTAGTTCCTCAAACAAGGCAAGTGTAGCATATATGCCTTGTATTTATCTCTTTATTTTCTGTTCCAGTGTAATGTTTGTTTTCTTTGTTTCTTGTTTCTTAAGTGTTATTTCATGTTTACCTCTTAGTCTTGATGTTCTATTTCTGCCTTTGGGCTATGAGTTTGATAAAGCCATTTTCTCTCCAGTGATTACCATATAACAAACACTTAAAAGATGCTTATAGAATGAAGAAATGAATAAATGAAAGATGACCAGTGAAAGACCAAAACCAGATGCCTATCACTTTTAATCCCTATTAAAAGTCAGAATTGGTGAAATTGGAATTGTTTAAAACTGGCCAAGCACACATATTTAATCATCACTTGCTCCCAAAATCCCAAATCATTAAAATAAGAGTGAAAGGTTTCTTTAATAAAGGAATAAATCTTCAAAGAAAAGGAGATAAGGAGAAGAAAGACAACAGCCATGAAACTCTGGAGGCTGGAGAGCAGATCCATTAGTTGCAAATGGCAAAGCAGATTGGAGGAATCTGAACCCTGACCCAGAGTTGGGAAAGTTAAAAAAGTGATTTGATTAGCACTGCAAAACCCCAAGAAAGCCACAGAATCAGTGTGAAGTGGTGGAAGGGGGCCAAGAACAGGGGGAAGTGGTGGTGGGGCCAAGAACAGGATGACTGCTTGAAAATCTGTTTGAGAGACTGGCAGAGAAAGCTACTATCTCCAAACCCAATCACCCTTTCCTCCTTTGGGATAGAACCCCCTCATCACTGAGTTTTAGCTGAGCACATGCTGCCCAGCCAGCAGTTACATGTCGCAGTCTTTCTTGCAGGGAAATATGGCTACATGAATAAATTCCAGCTAATGGCTATGATAGGTTGGGTCCTTAGAAAAGAAGCTAATTGCCCTTCATTCTCTCCCTCCTCTCCTCATGTCGGCTGGAATGTAGATATCATATGATGAGTTACTTTTGACCATGTAGATGAAGAACCTTCTAGGAGAAGGGGGGCAATAAATAGAATATACTTGGATCTTTGGATTATCTCATTGAGCAAGCATACATATCCAGGACCATTTGCCTACTTCTGAACTATATTATTTTGAGAGAGAAACTGTTTTCCTAATTAACATAGAAACATATCTTAAAAAAATCTTCTCTCCCACTGTGTACAACCTTGGCAGGAAACTGGAGATTTATTTATGCAGGTTTATTTATATTAACAACAGGGAGAAAGTGAATACTTACATGCTGACAGTTGTGACTCCACTCTCCTGCCCCTTCTCCTGGTCCCAGCATGCAGAGTCAGGCTGCACCTATGTGCAGGAGACTGAAAGAGTCTTCTCTGAAAAGTTTGACCAGTATAGGAGAAAAGATCTTTATCTATTGACACTGAGTGTTTGCCAATGAAATAGCCTAGATTGATGACTACACAAAAGAACCAAGTTGCTAAGCTTCACCCATGCACATCTGTCTTCTAATAAACTTGTTAGAGGCAGATAACCTGGGATCTTGAGACATTTTGGAAAAACATTCGATAAGGCAGACAGAGACTGAAACAACCCAAAAAAGCACCTGGGGTGGGGTTGGAGTGGGGATAGGCACTAGGAAGGCAATAGGAAGAAGAAAATATGACCAGAGAAAGTCATTAATATAGTTAGGGGGATGAAGGAAGATATTGCAACCATAGACAAAACTAGTGGCTATGAAAAAGTAACATTCAGAAAACAAAAGAGATCTAGAAAAACAACAATAACAACAACAAGAAAAACTGAGAGGAGAAATAAAAATTCAGTGGACATTCGGGAATAAAAAATTAAGAAAGCAGCCAGAATGTAGACCAAAAAGTAATTAAAACAGTTTTCCAGTATTGAAGGACAACAGTTTCCAGTTTCAAAGAGACCATGAACTTGTTGGATTGTAAACAGATCCAACCAATTTGGGAAACAGTTTGGTATTGCCTGTTCAGTAGAAACAATATTGAAACAGACTCACAGACAGAGTGGACTAGTGGTTGCCAGAGGGGAGCGGGGTTGGGGGACTAGGAGAAAGAGGTGAAGGGATTAACAAATACATAGTGGTAATTGCAAAATAGTCTTGGGGATGTAAAGTACAGCATAGGGAATAGAATAAATAATAATAGAGTAAGTATGTATGGTGCCAGTTGGGTACTGGAAATATGGGGGCGGGGCACTTTGTAAAGTCTATATTTTAACCACTATACTGTATACCTGAAACTAATACAAAATAAGGGTAAAATGTAATTGAAAAATAAAGAATGAAATACATTTCATTTTAAAAAAAGTAGGCATACATTAGGGCAGTGATTCTCAACCTTTCTAATGCTGCGACCCTTTAATACAGTCCCTCATGTTGTGGTGACCCCCAACCATAGAATTATTTTCGTTGCTACTTCATAACTGTAATTTTGCTACTGTTAATGAATCGTAATGTAAGTATCTGTGTTTTCTAATGGTCTTAGGCCACCCTGCTAGCAGTTCTCAACCTGTGGGTCACTACCCACAGGTTGAGAACTGCTGCTGTAGAGCCTAAGACCATCAGAAAACACAGATATTTACATTACGATTCATTAACAGTAGCAAAATTATAGTTATGAAGTAGCAACGAAAATAATTCTATGGTTGGGGGTCACCACAACATGAGGGACTGTATTAAAGGGTTGCAGCATTAGAAAGGTTGAGAACCACTGCATTAGGGATAGTGTTTTTATAACAAGACTGATAGCCCCACCTAACCATTAAAAATGTGCATGTGAAAAGGGGACATATGTAACACTTTCAACAATAAAGAATTATAAAAAAAAATGCATGTGTAACTTTTTAAAAAATAAGACTAACATTTTATTATTATTATTTTTTAATTTAATAAATCTTTATTGTTCAGATTATTACATTTGTTCCTCTTTTTCCCCCCATAGCTCACCTCCACCCAGTTCCCACCCCACCCTCTGCCCTTACCTCCACCCTACTGTCCTCATCCATAGGTGTACGATTTTTGTCCAGTCTCTTCCCGTACCCCCCACACCCTTTTCCCCCTGAGAATTGTCAGTCCACTCCCTTTCTATGCCCCTGATTCTATTATATTCACCAGTTTATTCTGTTCATCAGATTTTTTTATTCACTTGATTTTTAGATTCACTTGTTGATAGATATGTATTTGTTGTTCATAATTTTTATTTTTACCTTTTTCTTCTTCTTCCTCTTCTTAAAGAATACCTTTCAGCATTTCATATAATACTGGTTTGGTGGTGATGAAATCCTTTAGCTTTTTCTTACCTGTGAAGCTCTTTATCTGCACTTCAATTTTGAATGATAGCTTTGTTGGGTAGACTAATCTTGGTTGTAGATTCTTGCTATTCATCACTTTGAATATTTCTTGCCACTCCCTTCTGGCCTGCATAGTTTCTATTGAGAAATCAGCTGACAGTTGTATGGGTGCTCCCTTGTAGGTAACTAACTGTTTTTCTCTTGCTGCTTTTAATATTCTCTCTTTGTCTTTTGCTCTTGGCATTTTAATTATGATGTGTCTTGGTGTGGTCCTCTTTGGATTCCTTTTGTTTGGGGTTCTCTGTGCTTCCTGGGCTTGTAAGTCTATTTCTTTCACCAGGTGGGGGAAGTTTTCTGTCATTATTTCTTCAAATAGGTTTTCAGTATCTTGCTCTCTCTCTTCTTCTGGCACCCCCATAATTCTGATGTTGGTACGCTTGAAGTTGTCCCAGAGGCTCCTTACACTATCTTCATATTTTTGGATTCTTTTTTCTTTTTGCTTTTCCAGTTGAGTGTTTTTTGCTTCTTTGTATTTCAAATCTTTGACTTGGTTCTTGCAGTCCTCTAGTCTGCTGTTAGATCTCTGTATAATATTTTTTATTTCAGTCAGTGTATGCTTAATTTCTAGTTGGTCCTTTTTCATATCCTCGAGGGTCTCGCTAAATTTATTGGCCTTTTCTAGAAAACTCTTGAAAAACCTTATAACCGTGATTTTGAACTCTATATCCAGTTGTTTGCTTTCCTCCATTTCTTTCATTTGTGATCTCTTTCTTTGTCTCCGCATTTTGGTTGCTTCCCTGAGTTGATAGAGTGGCTTTGTGTGCTAGGTGTCCTATAGGGCCCAGTGGCTCAGCCTCCCCAGTTACCTGAGGTGGACACTCTTGGTGCAACCCTTTGTGGGCTGTGTGCACAGTCTTGTTGTAGTTAAGCCTTGATTGTTGTTGGTATCACTGGGAGGAATTGACCTCCAGGCCAATTGGCTGTGAGGATAAGCTGTGTCCACACTGGGAGAACTTCTGTGCTGGAGACACCCTTATGAGACAAGACTTGCAAAAGCCTCTGTGCTCAGCTTGGATGGGGCGGAGTCTTAGGGCGGAGCAGACAGCATTGGTTTCCCGTCAGCCCTGCCCTAATAGGCCCCTGTGTCTCAGTGTTCCGTGGTAATCGCTGCAAGCACCTCTGAGAGAAAGCTGCCCTCGAGTTCCGCCCTCTGCCAGATAGTCCAGTTTCTCCCTGAATGAATCTGCGTCCCCAGTGTCTCGCCTGGAACTGGAGTTCAGTGCAGTCGGGAGCTTCTGTCTCCCTCCCGCTTGAGAAAGCCAGCCACGTACTCAGTTGCCCGCCCTCTCCGCGTGTGCACGTGTGTCTTGGACCTCTGCCTTCCACAGTTCTTCTGAGTCTCAGTGTGCTTTTCTCTTTCCTGACAGTCCAGTTTCGCCCCGTATGAGTCTGGGTCCCCAGAGTCTCGCCTGGAACTGGAGTTCAGCGCAGTCGGGAGCTTTTGTCTCCCTCCCGCTTGAGAAAGCCAGCCGCGCCCTCAGTTGCCAGTCCTCTCTGCGCACGTCTCAGTACCTCTGCCTCCTGCAGCTCCTCTGAGTCTCAGTGTGCTTTTCTCTTTCCTTCTAGTTGTAGAATTTCCACTCAGCCAGCCTTCCTGTGGTTCTGGATGATGTGTGTTTTGTCTTTTAGTTGTAGTTTTGAAATTGTTGTGCGAGGCAGCAGTTTAGGTGTTTACCTGTGCCGCCATCTTGGTTTCTCTCAAGACTAACATTTTAAAGAAAGGTGTCTATTCTTTTTAAATTTTTATTTATTGATTTTTAGAGAGAGAGGGAAACATTGATTTGTTGTTCCACTTATTTAGGCATTCATTGGTTAATTCTTGCATGTGCTCTGACTGGGGATCTAACCTACAACTGTGGTGTATGGGGACAGTGCTACCTGGCCAGAACCATACCAGTTTCTTTTCATAACAATAACAGCAACTGTTTACTGTGGACCTCCTATCTGCTAAGCATGAAAATAAGTTTTTTTCAGACATTATTTTTAATTTTATTATTTTTATTTCTAATTTTAATATGAACCCTGCTATTTTCATGAAAAGCTATTATCATCACCATTTACAGAGAAGAAAACTACCCTTCATGAGACATTAAATGACTTTGCCAGCACCACGTCTCCGTTTGCAAAGTCCACCATCTGTGCTGTAGACCTGCCTTTACTTCTCTGAGGTAGTCAGTTCCCCAGGACCTGTCTGGGGGTAAGCGTTTTCCTGACTTTATTCCTGGGAATACAGCACACATGGCTTTGCTCTGTGACATACATTCATGATGGTGGCAGCAATAACAGGAAGTTCTGAATTTGATCACAAGAAGTGACTACTGTGTTTTAACAACTGGAGGCATTTAGAGGGCTTGTCTGCTGCCATTGAAAGAGAGAGAGCCCTCAGATGCCAGGGGCCTTTCCACTAGAAACATGCTGAGCAGAATCGGGAAGGTGGATGGCAAATGTCAACATGTGGATGAAATATTGCTCTAAATTTTCTCTTTTTTGTGAGCTAGTTGTAGACTGCTAGGTTCTGTAGAGGCAACTTCTAAGTAAACTAGAACTGACAGATAATAAACAATCACTAGGGCTGTAGCAACAGAAATCGATGCATTTCAAGTCCCACATAAGAGAAAATAGTCAAGATGTTTCACATCCTTTTAGAGTGATAAATGCAATTTACAGAATAAGCAAGAAGCCATGATTGGGAATAGATAGTGTAAGATCCCATCTAGGATATGGAGAAGAGGTGTCTATGGGATGGTGTTGCCTGCCTTAGGAACTGACAGCATAATCAGCTCAGAAAGTTATAAAAAACTTGTGACTATAAGCTAAAGAGACAGGAAGGGCTTAAGTTCTGTGTTTGAGCCACATTATCTTGTAATGGTGATAGGGCTCAGCCTGGACAGTGTAGCTCATTGCATTTGTTTTAAGAGGTGCTGCCTTGATCCTCTGAGAGAAGTGGAACCAAACAATGGTCAGGTTTACAGATATACAAAGACATTTCATGCAAGTAGAAGCAAGATGAGCCTGTATGTTTCCAGAGAGCTTTCCCCAGGCCACCGCCAAGTCTTGTACTATTTGCTACAGTTAGTCTGAATGGCACACTCCATTGACGAGCCCTTGTGGGGTACAGAATGAACTCATTGAGTTTTGTGATATCTGCTATCAAATAGCCTTCGTGCATCTCCCAACCTGCAATGTCTAAACATTTCAATAATCTCATAACAGGGCCAAGGGATTTGAGGGCGATTTATCCCCCTTCTCCCTCCAAAGACCATACTTTTGACATCAAGGGAGTTTTACAAAGAGGCAACAAAGTGTTCTGTGGGCTGAGCCTGGCCTTTGGCGTTACCAAAGCAGAGAGGTTCTGAGCTGGGTGTTGACCCAGCGTCTCTGCTCTCTCAATGGCCACTCGGAGACACTTGGCAAGTTACCAAACTCCTCTGAAAGTAGGTACGTCTGTTGCAAAACAGAGATGACATTATTTCCTGCTTTAGAGTGAAGCTGTGAACATTTAGTGGGGTAATGCTTATGGAGCATGCAGCAGAGCCTACACATAATCAGCACTCAGTGGACGTCGGCTTTATAAAGTTGCTTCATTACTCTAAGCTTCCTTTCCTAACTCCTAGAATGGGGCAATAAAACCTCCCTATGGAGTTGTTTGTGGAATTAGAACTAGTGTTAGTTGAGAGTCTGGCTCAGGATGAGTCCTTGATGAACAGTGGCCTCTTTCTCTTAAACCTGCAGACCCCAGCAGAGGGTGGAGTTGCAGAGGGTTCCGCTGTGTGAGGGCTGATCTCAGGAGACATGGAATCCGAATGGAGATTAGTTAGGTTAATAAGATATGGCCTCTTTTTACTCTCTTTACCTCATCCAATTAGGCTGTTGGAGTTGATGCACCCCTGGCTCGCCAGGTGCCAGGTAGAGGCTTCATCCCTGGCAGTGACTTGTCAGGCAGGCAGTGCCGTGTTTCCTGGGTTCCAGGCCCATTCACTCCCCTAATATATCTCCCTTTCCTGTTTAATGCTTACTAGCTAGAGAAAAAGCTCTAAAGAAAATGTCTAAAGGAAGTGTCTCTTTTTTACCCACTCATTTCTCTTTTATAGCTCCCCAAAGATTAAGAATTTATGACATAATTCAGTGATCCAGTTAATGCGTGGGTGCACATGCATGTGCGTGCGTGCGTGTGTGTGTGTGTGTGTGTGTGTGTGTGTGTGTGTGTTAAAGTCAGCCTAAAATGTAAAGACTTAGCACATCGGCAGCCATTTTATTGTCTTTCACAGTTTATGATCATCACCCGTGATCTTCTTGGAAGGGATGGTTGGTTTCATCTTAGCCTGGTGGCTTCAGGCTTCAGTGCACCTGTGGCTTATAGTTCTCCCACGAGTGTTCCAGAGAACCAAGCAGAAGCTGCATTGCCTTCCAATACCCAGGCTCAGGAGCAGAACTAGGTTCATGTGTGGGGCCCAGTGCGAAATGAAAATGTGGGTCCCTTATTCAAAAATTCTTAGGAATTTCAAGATTGAAACAGAAGAGCATGGACTCTTTCTGAGCATGGGCCCTCTATGGCTTCTGGGTCCCTCAACCGTGAAAGCCACATGGTGCTACTCTCACCATATGCTATTAGTGAACCAGTCACTATGGTCAACCAGGTTCAAGGGGAGGGAACACAGAACCCACTTTTTAAGGACAGGAGTGTCAGACACTTTGCAGATGTGTGTTAAAATCCTCACATCCAGATTCCACTGATTCCTTCTTTCTTGGACTTTTCTGTGCTCTGCTGATGGTTCTCTTCATTCTTGCTGCATGTATATTATCTCTTCCTTATACCAGGATCCTTAGAACTATTTGCAGATTTTTTTCTAGTTTTTATTTGTGGTTAGTCAAATTTAGATTTTAAATAAAACGTCTAACAATTCTATGGAAATATGACTTGCACATTTACTTGACAAAATGCTTCTGGCCCATCTGAATGGCATGTCCGTTTTCTGCCTTTCAGTGAGCTCTCTGCTCTATGGCCAGCTGCCTCTGGGTTGTACCTCTTTGTGTTCAGCATCTGCCAGGGCAGATGAATTCCTTGACGAGGAAGAATAACTTCTTGGTTGGGGTTCAAATTAAAAAGAAAAAATATATATGTTCCATCACCATCCCAAAACATACACACACTATCCTCCTCCCCCTTCTCACCCCTTTTTGGACAAAGGTGTGAATAGCGCCCTCTGATTGGGTACATTGAACATCTATTTGATCCTCATTGTTATATGGTCTCATCAAGATTTTCTGATGGTTGTCTTCTCAATTAAGTTTCTTAATTCCTAAAAATTAATTACATATTAGCTAGCTTGTTTATGTCACTTTAAGTTTATATGGCACTACTCAGATATTATTTATTATCCAGTTTTACTGAAAAATAATTGACATATAGCACTGTATAAGTTTAAGGCATACAATATAATAGTTTGATCCTATATAATAAAAGCCTAATATGCTAAGTGTCCGGTCGTCCAGTCTGCCGTTCAATCAATCAAAGCGTAATATGCTAATGATATGCTAAGGCGCTCAACTGCTCGCTATGATGTGCACTGACCACCAGGGGGCAGACAGTCAACCGGTTGACCAGTTGCTGTGATGTGCACTGACCACCAGGGAGAAGATGCTCCGACTGGTAGGGTAGATTGCTGCTGGGGTCCAGCCAATTGGGACTGAATGAGATGGGCCGGACATGCCCTGGAGCCCTCCCGCACTTCCTCCCCAGCTGCCATTCTCCCACATCCCTCCCCAGCCCCAATCATGCACCAGTGGGGTCCCTTGGCCTGGCCTGTGCCCTCTTGCAATCCGGGCTGAGGGAACCCCCTCCCGAGTGCACAAATTTCATGCACCGGACCTCTAGTTTATACATATTGTGAAATGATTACCACAATAGGTTCAGCTAACTTCCATCTTCTCATATAGATACAATAAAATGAAAAGGAAGTAAAAAAAAAGAAAAATTGCCATAACCAGTTTGGCTCAGTGCATAGAGCGTCAGCCTGCGGACTGAAGGGTCCCAGGTTTGATTCTAGTCAAGGGCATGTACCTTGGTTGCAGGCACATCCCTAGTAGTGGGTGTGCAGGAGGTAGCTGAATTGGTTTCTCTCTTATCAGTTTTTCTAACTCTCTATCCTCTCCTTTCCTCTCTGTAAAAAATCAATGAAATAGTTAAAAAATAGTTAAGAAAATGTGGTTCAAAATGTAAGTGCCCTTTTCCAGGTCACATAGCTCTTAAGACATGGAGCTGGAAACTAGACACAGGTCTTCTAACTCCAAATGCTTACTGTGCATTTGCATCACATTGCACTATCTCCTATTGAATTTCAGACCACTGAGTTCAGTGCTCAGTGAACAATAAAAAATTATATAGTCAGTTTTCATTATTTATGTCAACAACAATGCTTAGTGGTGCCAGCAATGGTAAATCGCAGATAATTGCCCAAATGTTTCAAGGCCTTGCTTGAACATTTTTCCCCTTAATTTCTTGAATAGATAATATATGAACATGATAAAAAATTCAAATTTTCACCCATTCTTGATCCTATAATGTACACACGTAACTATTCTTATACCCCTTAAACACTCACAAATGGTAGTATACCTTATCTCACTCCTATTAATGACTACAAAATATTTCATTGTATTGGTATCACTTATTTAACCAGTACTCAACAGAAGGGTATTTGATTTTTATCTCATTGTTTTCTATTACAAAAGAGTTACATTTTCATTTCCCTTTATATACTTATTTGTATACAAATGAGAGTATTTTTATAGGACGTATTAGGATTAGAATTATGTAAATGTAAATATCCATAGATATTTAATTTTGATATAAATGTAATCTATGTGTCAAAATTTTGTATGTTTATATTTTTGGTAGATATTTTCAAATTTCTCTATAAAGAGGTTGTTCTACTTACATTTCCACCAATATTGTATGAAAGTGATTGCTTCACTTATCCAATATAATACACAATAAAATTTTTGTTTTTCTCTAATCTGACAGTTAAAAACTGGAATCAGAGTAGTATTAGAGATTCACTTGTTCTAAGTTTCAATATCTTCTAAAATGTTGGAAAGTCATTTGTATTTCATTTTCTATGACTTACTGTTTTTGCCCTTTTTTTCTTTTGAGTTGTTGATATTTTCTTACTGATTCGTTGGAATCTTTATATGCATTGTAAGCATTTTCTCCTGTTTGTTGTTTGCAAGCTGGAGAAAGCATTTTAAGAGCAAATGAAAGTACCCTGAGGTACACAAAAAGAATAGAAAGAACAGTGGGCTTTTTTCTCTACTTTGTTAGTTCTTTTCAAGCAGAAATTAAAAGTTGTAAAATTCCTTATTTTTTATGCTAAAATGTTAAGGTAGTGTTAAGACCATCCTAATCTAAGATTGTGAAAATTTCTCCCATTTTCTTTGAGCAATTATAATGGTTTCATTTTGTATGTTGACATCCCTTATCCATCCCTACTTTATTTTGTGAAAGGTATGAAGTAGATGTATATTTTCCCCCAGATGGCTACTCAGTTGTTCTGACATCATCATAGGACAATTCATCTTTTACCTACTGATTTAGAAATATAGTTATATCATATCTTAAATTCCTGTTAGTATTTGAGTCCATTTCAGGACTCTGTTTTGCTCTACTGTTCTGTCCTTTCAGGTGTAATAACTTACTGCTTAATCAGTACACCTTTATAATATTGCCTCTTCTCTGTTGGGCTAACCTCATTACTCTCCTTCCTCAGAATATTCTTGACTATTATTGCAAGTTTATTTTTCCATATTAACTTTAGAATTAACTTGTTTCATTCCAAAAATTCCTGTTGATGTCTTTTTTTTGGATAGTATGAAATGGATATCTTTAATTTAATACTGAGTTTTACTATTCATCTGAATTTTAAGGTGCATTTCTTGAAATCAGCAAATGTATGAGGACAAGTATTAATTATATGCTCATTTTATACAGGAAGCAGAGATCTGAGAGATTCCAAACATCCTTATTCCTCAATGTCACAAAAATGACAAGACTTTAAAAGGGCCTAGACTGGGTATTCTTCCTTATACTCTTGATCTCTGTCAGAGAACACTCAGTCTATCTATCCCTTTATGGCAGGGAGAGGCAGGTTCTGGAGACCAAGGATGCACCTGTGGTGGCGTGCAATCATGCTAAAGCATGGTGTAGTAACAATGGCTTTATGGTAGGGAAGACTCCAGTTCTCTCCTGACTTTGCTATTTCCTATCTGTGAGATTTCTGGAAAATTATTCAAGAAACTCAGCTTCAATAAATGGAGGGTGGTACTTAATTTGAAGAGGATTACTGAGAATGTACTTTATCCTATTTGGCACTTTGGAGGCACGCAATAAATGGTGGTTCTTCTTTTTGCTAGTTTAGTTTTGTTTTGTTTTCCCCTCCTTCAGAAATGTGAAATACTTTCCCATGTGACACTGATTTTTGGGATCACTTTGTAGTGTGATGTTTACCAAACTAATGAAATCCCCCCACACAGCTAAAATTGCAGGCTGTAATAAGGGGGAAAATCTTTGGCTCAGATGGGGGAAGGGCTCTGTGTCAGGTGGCACAGGGCCCTGCTCTCCCAGCTTTCCCTGTGCAGCTGCTGTATGGCTTTGGGCCCCTTGCCTGCACTTGGAGCACATTCTGTCTTCATGGGAGGTTTCTCCCCACCCCTGCCTTTATTTCTAAGGCTAATTTTTACTAGCAAATAGCTATTTAAAACGAATCTGCTTAGAATAGGGACCAAAACTTTATAATAAAGAGTGAAAAAAGGTTTAAATTGCTTATTTTTCTTGATAAATGAAACTAAAAATTATAAAAATAAGTCTTATTAAAATAAAATTAACATAATAATTATAATTATAAAAGATTGAACAAGAAAGTAATCAAGACACTATTGATTCATTTTGTAGAAAAATTTTCCAAGACAATTCTACATTATATATTATATTTATCTCACATTTTTTAATCACAGCAAAAATTTGAGGGCTTCATCAGTTTTCCCAATATTCTCTCTTAAGCAGGTGGTAGTTAAGTAACTCTTTTCTTTGCTCTAGCCAGCTGTTATCATACTGCTGATTTTCTGTTTTTTCAGTAAGGGGTTCTGTTCTGTCTCTGCTGAACAGAAGCCATTTGTCAATGGCTTTGCTCATAATTCTAGCAGTTCTCACCCATAAGTTTTGTTGACTATGAATTCATTCATCTTTTGCAAGCCTGGCAATTTCACTTTGCAGTTGTACATTGAATTTGTACTGATTTTTATAAAGTTTGTGACATCTGATATTGTGAATAATTCCCTCACCCCACCTCATGACGTTCATATCCTAATCTGTGGAATTTGTTGAATGTTACCTCATATGACAAAAGGGACTTTGTTGATACAATTAAGTTAAGGCTCATGAGATCTTATCCTGGGTTATTAGGGTAGGAATGATGTAATCACAAAGGTCTTTATAAGAAGGCAGGAGATCAGCATAAGTGGTAAATATGATGATGGAAGCAAGAGATTAGAGTGATGCAGCCACCAGCCAAGGAAAGCCTGCTGCCTATGGAAATAAGAAAAGGCAAGGAATGGGTTCTGTTTGGAACCTGCAGAAGGCACAAGCCCTGCCAGCACCTTAATATTGGCCCCTCAAGACTCATTTCAAATCCTGACCGCCAGAACTGTAACAGGATAAATTTGTGGTGTTTTAAGGCACTTAGGGTGTAGTAATATGAAATGAATACAGCCAGATGCTAATCAAAATGCTTACCTCAGAGAGCACAGGATTGGATAGATGAGTTTGTGGGGAGTGTGGGAAAAACAAAATCAGTTCATTAGTGAGTGTTTTAATACTTCAGCTTCTCCATATAGCCTATAACTGTGTTACATAAGTGTCTGTGCCAGTGTGTGTTTGTACAAGAAAGAAATGAATATTCAAAAGGCAATTTATATAAACCTTTTTCCTCTTCCGTCTTATCAGGAGCTAGAATTCTTCCCTGCAGAACCACTGGTTCCAGTTGGGGATATGGTTGGAGTTAAAAACTGAAGAAGCCCTGGAGGATTGATGACCAGTCATAAGAAAGGGCCGGAAACTCTCTGAGTAATAAAGGAAAGATGCCGACAGGTTGCTGAGAAGTAGAGCTTTCTGATGCTCAAGTATTTTAAGAGACAGAAAATGGGAACAGGGGCCACCGTGCCAAGAAGTAGGACTTGGGGGACAGAGGTGAATAGAGAGGGTTTATAGAAAGTGTTACTGTGTGTTGTGTATTGTAATTTATACATTTTGCTCCCCAACTAGCCCCCTTGAGGAAAATCTTCAGTAGCCATCTAGAGTTAGGCTTTTGTTAGTTTGGTTTTTAAAAAATAGATCTGTAGTGAGGCTTGTTCTAAAGCAGGAGGAGGCACTTTATTTGGATTGCATGTTCTCAAAATAAATGATTAACATTTCTTTCCATAGACTTGTAAGCCAGGTCTCTCTGACCTATGATGTGCTAGGCTGGGATCAAAACGTCTACAGCTTTCTGACCTTTAGTATTTGGGGAAAGCCCTCTCGCTGATTATCTTTTTAGAGGTGCCTTATGGCAACTGGTGCCTTCTGAGCAGCTGCTGTTGTGGTAGAGGCCTCCAGGAAAGAAGCCTCTCTAACCCTGGCTTCATGCTTCTGTTTCTCATTTTCTCTGCTTTTTCTAAACTTATAACAGCCAAACATCTGTCATGTTGGAATTCCTTTCTCTGGCTGCAGTCTCCTTGGCCTATCTTGTAACTGACTGTTTTGGATGGATATTCATCTCAGGGGCAGCTCCCATACCATTTTGATGTTTGCAGTGTGGGAATTTGAGAGTAAAGTCAATTAACTGTGTACATTTGCACACAAGAGCCCACATCCTCATGCCACTTCATACATCATCAACCAAAGTCTGGTTCTGATCATTAACCATCATGATTACAACCAGATTCCTAGGACGTGGCCCAGAGGAAATGCAGACTACTCTGCCAGTCCGCTAATCGTGCTCTGTGACCCTCAGCCTGAAGCACTTGGAGGCTTCTGGGCAGTTTCAGTTAGATATCTAGTCTTATTTTCTGTGCTCTCTGTCCTAGCCCCAGAGAGAAGCAAGGGCAGTTTTCAACGTTGAAATAGCTACCCTACGTTATTTGGCTTATGGGTGCTGCATGAAACTCCCCTAAAAGGTGCTATGAGATTGAAGTGTTTTACTTTAAGTTTAGCTGAATGATTTACAGTTGTCAGAGAGGTCATTTGGGGGCACAGCTTACTGAGAATGCCACTACAGAGCTGCATGTGTTCATGCTTACCATTCTCAGCAGCGACTCCCTCGTAGGAAAGAGGGGCTCTGTCCATGTATTTATGACCTGAACTGATGAATTCAGAGAACATAATAGGATTTATTTTCCTTTAGGCTCTGAAAGCCCTGTGTTTCAGTGACCATATGATCTATCTTGTCTTGCCAGACAAGACAATGCTTCATGAAACATGGCTGAGTCCAAAGAGTCAGGGCCTCCAGCTGGCTGGTACAATTGACATGGCTGTGGCTAGTAGATGTGTCTTCTGGCTCTGGGGGTACAATGTAGTCCTGAGTGATTATTGAGGAGAATCAGTGACCCTGGAAGTGCAAAATAAGGAAAGGAGTTCTTAGTACACATGAGAAGCAAACACTGTGACTTTTGACTAAGGTGAAACAAATGGACAAACCTGTTATCTGCTCTTTTTTTCTTTCTGAGATTTGGTGAGCAGAAAGAACCTGTTACAGACAGAATCATTTACTAAACAAATGAAAATTCTTTTTTTTTTAATATATTTTATTGATATTTCACAGAGAGGAAGGGAGAGGAATAGAGAGCTAGAAACATCGATCAGCTGCCTCCTGCACACCTCCCACTGGGGACGTGCCCACAACCAAGGTACATGCCCTTGACCGGAATCGAACCCGGGACCTTTCAGTCCGCAGGCCGACGCTCTATCCATTGAGCCAAACCGGTTTCGGCCAAAGTTGAAAATTCTTACATAAAAATCTATGTTTTGCTTGGTGGGTTGGCATGCTAGGATTATTTTGACAAAATAAATAGCAAGGTGATATGTGCGATGTGAGAGCAAAAAATCTGGATCAACCTATGTGTTATTCCATGAAAAGATCCAATCAGTTTTACTCCCATTGCCAGAGGAAGAAGTTATGTGGCCATGTTGGATAAGGCTCACATGTTGCTCTCAAATCAAGAAGTAAATAATATCAAAGCCTACAAATTGAATTTTTATTAAGAAATTCATCTCTGGTTACCCTGGGGTTTATGAGCTCTTTTAGAGCTTGTGGAGGAAGGCAATATATCTCAATGTACAAAACCAGATTGATTGGAGGGAGAAATTTTAATTTTTAGGATCAGGAATATACCTCACCTTTTAAAACAGGCTTAATGAGAAGGGAGCAGACAGATGTTGCTTTAAAAGCCATTCTAATTCTGCTTGTGTCTTACTTATCTGTTACCACTTTGCTGCTGGTTTCATGTACTTTACAAATGGGATTAATGGCTTTTTTTTTTGCATAAGAGTTTCAAGGCCACAATTTCATAAATTGAGTAAATAAATAAATCCTTCTCTATCATGACTTTCTGTGTACTTAACATCTATATATTCATTATTTTGTGTATTCAGATGTCAGTACTAGATTTATATTTCCTGTACAGAGCTTGTTTAATTAGAAAATATAAGTGGCAGTGCTTAACATAACATTTTTCAAAGATGAACAAGTGGAAATGTTTATTCTCCCCTTGTACTGTCCATCTTGTACTGATTCTTTTCTATAAGAACAAGTGTAATAATACAGCTATTATTAATCTATATTGAAAATTTGCTTTGTGAGAGGTATTTTGCATGTAGGTTCTCATTTAAGAAAGGTAATACTATTCTCATTTTATGGCAAAGGAAACTGAAGCCCAGAGAATTTGAGAACTTGCCAGTATAATGAAGGATTGTAAGTATCAGATTCAGATTTTGAACCTGGACTGTCTATTTTGAAAGCCTAATGTTTTCTACAGTTTTTGATTTTTTTTTGTGTGTGTGTGTGAGAAAGAAACCCCTCTGCAATCTTGCCTGGTGACACCTTCCCTGATTTCTGCCAGGTACAGAGGCCTGTGGCCTATGCATTGTTGAGGTAAAATTTTCTGATATGACATCAGGATAAGCTGGATTTTTCTGTGATAGAAATGACCCCCAAATCTCAGTGGCTTAAAACAGCAAAGATTTATTTTCCATAAATACTTGGCCCCCTGTGTCCATCTTTGGCTCATTTGATTCATGATTTCTTCACTCAGAGCCAAGGCTACATAGAGGGATACTGTGATTGGGCAAAAGAAAGGGCCAGTCAGACAGTGGCTCTTAGCCTTCTGATAGGAAGTGAGGTGTGCATTTCATTGGCCCAAGTGATTCACTTGGCCCTGCCTAATTTCACAGGGAAGGGTAAGTAGGTTCTTACCATGTTAATGGAAGGTGGGCAGCAGACAGTTGTCAGTAAATATCACAATGCCACATGTATTCAAAAGAAGACTATGTTGATTTTAAATATACATTAGTTTAAAAAAATTCCAACACTTATTCGCTACAATTTAAAAAGTCCCTAGTTTAGTCTAGGGTTCAGAAAAAAAAATGTCAGTTCCAGAGATTGTTCTAACTCAGTCACCTACATTAGTGACTTCCTTTTAGAAAAATTTAGTGGTGATCTATTTCGTCTCCCTAAAAAGCCACTATTTATAATGATTTGTTTGTTAGCTGGATTTTAAGGAAGAGATAGAAGGATATTTAAAAGTAACCAGTATGGCCCTAACTGGTTTGGTTCAATGGATAGAGCATTGGCCTGAGGACTAAAGGGTCCCAGGTTCGATTCTGGTCAAGGGCATGTACCTTGGTTGCGGGCACATTCCCAATAGGGGGTGTGCAGGAGGCAGCTGATCGATGTTTCTCTCTCATCGATGTTTCTAACTCTCTATCCCTCTCCTTTCCTCTCTGTAAAAAAAAATCAATAAAAAAATATACTAAAAAAAAAAGTAATCAGTATGGATATGTTGAGATAATAATTTACAGGGTAAAAAGAAATTTCCACTTTATCTGAGCTTCCTCCTCAAGGGTTCCCATTTATATAATCCATAGAAGAATTTATACTTTTAGTTCAAATAGGATAGATCATTTGATAACTTCATCTGGGATTGTTTTTTTAAAAAAGGAAGGTGTAAATTTACTCTCAAGTGTCAATTTAAACAAGCCCGTGAGGCAAATGACAGGAAGATTGGTTAGAGAAATTTCTCCAAGAGAGAGGACACTGTTCTTTGGGACTTGGTGGCAAGAGAAACCTTAGCTGTCCTAAAATGAAAAATCTGTGCAGTGATTGCAATTAATAGCCTGACAAATAAAAAATAGAATGAAATCATGTGGAACTCTGTCTTGTAGTTAAGTTCAGAATTTGTGATTTTAACTTCGGCATTTAAATGTTGTGCTTTTTTCAACATTAGCTAAGCATAGCAGCCCCTAAAGGCATAATGTAAGTTCAGGGTCCCTTAGCTCTGCTTTGCAGTGCCCAGCAGTGCTCTTATGTGCTCTGTAAAAGATGCAAACACACAATCAAAATGATGTTTTCCCTGAGGTTTCCTGGGGTGGACTGGATCTGTATTTTCTTGTGATTGTTTAGGAGAGACAGCCCTTGATTAGGTCTTTCTCTTAAAGCTTTTCCCCTTAATTCTCCGTACTGTGGTTCTTGGCTTCTCTTTTGCCAGCCTCACTTAAGTACCTGGAATTGGGGCAGAATGGTCTGTGCCCCTAATTGCTGAGTGGGATTTGTTGTTTCTCTGAATGGACTCTTACTCTAGAAAGCCCCTTTATCTCTGCAGCCCAGTGCCTGAACACCTATCCACAGTTGTGATAAGGTTAAAGAATTTTCAGACATTGAGACCTCTGGAATGAAGAGCTGAGATGACCTTTTGGGGTTAACATACTGCTTTTGTTTTGAGTTCACAACCTGGGAAATAACTAATGTTAGTGCATATAGACTTTTTCCTTTTACTTATTAGCCCCCACAATAAGCCTATGCATTTGAGGAGTCACAGGTAATCATTATTGGTTTTATTATTCCCCCTCCTCCATTCCATTGATAAGAAAATGGAGGCTCTGGGTTGTTGACCAAGTCTAACAGCTAGAAAATGCTAGAGTCCAGTTTTTCAGACTCCAAGTCCTGTGCTCTTCTCTTATATGATGCTGACATTTCCTTGTTAGTAGTCCCACCGTGAGGAATAGTAACATGGAAGCAACAATAATAGTCCAGTGTACTTTCTTCAGCGTCCCCATAGTTACCAGCAGTTACAGACCTGTGGGAAGTGCTGCTTGTGGATGGGGTCCCTGGGGTCCCTCTTGTAATGTGGTCTGCCGCCCTATCCTGGCAAAGTAGCCCCCACTTAAAAAAAAATATTTTTATTGATTTCAGAGAGGAAGGGAGAGAGAGAGAAAAAAAAAACATCAGTGATGAGAGGGAATCATTGATTGGCTGCATCCTGCATACCCCCCACTGGGGATCGAGCCCCCAACCCTAGCATGTGCCCTTGACCAGAATCAAACCCGGGATCCCTCAGTCCACAGGCTGACTCTCTATCCACTGAGCCAAACCAGCTAGGACACTCCCATTTTCTTGTTGCTTGGTTTCCTCTGGATTTAATCTTGATCTCATGAAACATCTTCTAGCAGAGATTGCCTCTCTGATATGAAAGTGAGAAACTATTTTGGTTGGCACTTCACTTATGGAAAAGATCAGAACATTTTAAAAAGTAGGACATGATATTTCTTCAACAGTATACTTCGTGTGTGAAAGCTACCTTTTCTCCTGCCATCTCTTGAGGGGGGCACTTTGACCTACCAATTCCCAGTGTGGCCCTTTCCTCACCTTAGGTCTGGCATTCTTCCGGTTCTTTTAAAAAGAGAGGAAATATTTTTCTCTAAATCTTGCTTGGGGAGGCAGCCAAGAGGACTGATGCCAGAAATTGATCACATACCGAGAAGCCTGGGAACCCTGGAAAAAGTGTGCTGCAACTCCTCAGGTCCTCAGGGAGCCAAGATGGAGAGGATCCAGGACTAGAGATCAGAAACGCAGGATAGGTTTGGCAGGGTGGCAGTAGGGGCTTGTATATATGGTGGGAAGAGGCAGGGCACATACAAGAATCAACCAATGAATGCATAAATAAGTGGAACAACAAATCTCTCTCTCTCTCTCTCTCTCATCAATTAAAAAAAAAAAAAAAGACAAAGAAAAATGTAAATTCTCCAGCCTCATCCCAGACCCACTGACTCAGAAACTTTGGGAGTTTGTGGAGCCCAGTAATTCGTGTTTTAGCAAACCTTCCAAGTGATTATGAGCAGTGTTGCATTCAGTTGTAAGTATAAATGACTAACATCAGATTGTTTCCGCTTAGGACAGACAGTAACTGAACTATTGGTGGGAGAGGAAAAAGTATGCAGAAAGGTAAGTCATAGATTTGAAAGAGACATTTCTCTGCTGTGTTCAGAATGGCTAAGATTGCTTGACATTTGACCACTGGGCAAATGGGGGTAATAACAATACTATGCAGCTTAAAGGTGGATTGCCAAGGTCACAAAAACACAAGACGGCAAGTCTGAAGGGAATGATGACAGCTAGGATTGCCTAGGCCCACTCTATCATTGTTCTAGGGCATTGTCATGAAGCATTGTCCTGTATCCTGGCTCTGTGACCTTCTTTGATGTAGCTGCAGTAAAATTTTATCTTCCTGAAAAGGGCAAGACTAAAATTACTTAATAGAAATTAATTTTCTTGGGGAATAAAAGAAATTGGGAATGCCATCCAAAATTTCATTAAAATATTTATTCAATTAGGGAATAATAAACGATAAAGCATCAGAAAATCTTTTTAACCCTTTATTAAAACTATGTCTTCAATTAAAAAAATACAAAAGGGTGATAAGCATAATTTTGATCTTTACTGTCTAGTTATTTCTTTCTTGAATGACCAGCACTCATAAAAACGTGGTGTTATATAATAAAGTGCTTCTAGAGAATTTAGTCCTTGCGGCTGGAATTCCTGGAACTGCAACGTGAGTCACTGGTTGTCATCTTGTACCAGGGAGATGAAGGGAAGTCTGTTCTCAATTACTGGGCAGCTGGTGTGCTTTAATTGTTTGCTTTTTATAAGCAGTAAAATAGGAGTATTTCTTAAGTATCCTTATACCCTATTAATGTGGTGCTTTCCACACTTGTCGTGTATCACAGTCCCCAGGGAACTTGTTAAAAATGCAGATTGACCACCCCTTGAGGTTCTGATTTAGTAGGTATATGATTTTTAACAAGCATCCAAATGATTCTGGTGCAGGTAGTTTGAAGACCATACATTTTGAAACCCTGCCCAGGGCCTACTCATAATTTATGTGCTCATTATTTGAGCATATCCAAAAGTGACTGACAATTCAGAAAAAGCTAGTTTAGTGTAGATAAAGACTTAACTCTGAGCAACACATGCTTATTAAAGTAGAGCTTCATTACTTGGCATTTGGGGAAAATGAGTATTACACAAAAAACAAAAAAATTAATAGACTATTTTTTAAAGTAGTTTAGGTTTACAGAAAATTGAGCAGATAGTACAGATTTTCCATACATACTCCTTCTCTACTTACAGTTTCCCTTCCTATTAATGTCTTGTATTAGTGTGGTATATTTGTTGTAGTTAACCAATATTGATATCATATGGTTAATAGTTGATGCATTATTATTAACTAAAGTCCATAGATTACATTAAGGTTCACTGTTTGTGTTCTACAGTTCTATGGGTTTTGACAAATGCATGATGCTTTGTATCCATCATTCTGGTATCCTACAGAATAGTTTTACTGCTTTAAAAATCCAGTGTTCCACCTATTCATCCCTGTCCCACTCCTCTCCTTGCTTGGCAATACTGGTCTTTTTATTGCCACTATAGTTTCAACTTTTCCAGTGTCATATAGTTGTAATCATATAGTGTGTAGGTTTTTCAGATGGTTTCCTTTTACTAAGCAATATACAATTAAGATTGATTCATGTTTTATATTGGCTTGATAACTCATTTATTTTTATTATGGCTTGATAGCTCATTTATTTTTATTGCCAAATAACATATATTCCACAGTTTGTTTCTCCATTCACTTTTGGAAGGATGTCTGTTTGACTCCAGTTTGGAGAAATTATGAATAAAGCTGCTATAAACATTTGTGTATAGGTTTTTGTGTGGATATTAGTTTTTTTTTAAGTCATTTGGGTAAATACCTAGGAGTGTGATTATTGGATTGTATGATCAAAACTATGTTTAGTTTTGTAAGAAAACTGCCAAACTCTCTTCTAAATTGGGTGTACCATTTTGCATTTTCACCAGCAATGAATGAGAGTTCCTGTTGTTCAGCATCCATGCCAGCATTTGATGTTGTCTTGTTTTTCTTTTTTTGCCTTTTTAGTAAGTATGTTGTGGTATCCCATTGATGTTTTAATTTACAGTTCTCTAATAATATATGATGTTGAACATCTTTTTATATGCTCAGTTGCCACCTGTATATCTTCTTTAGTTAGGTACCTGGTTGGATCATTTGCCCATTTTGTAATTGGGTTTGTTTTCTTATTGTTGAGTTTTAAGTTTTAGGAACAGCTTTTTGTCCAGTACAATTAAATTTTCTTGAATATTCACTTATTTCAATTAGCCTATTTAAATTAATCTGAAAACTTGATTATTATTTTACTGTCAAATTTAATACTCTACCAACAATCTTATTTTACCCTGTAAATATTAATGGAAAGGATTATTTGCCTTCTTGAGTAGGCCCTGAGCATTCCTTGAGCTAGGTTGGATTTAGATATAAAAAACCCACTTCCCCACACCATGGGTACAAGACAACTCAAACAAGTCTTGTTGCAGTGAGAGGGCAGCTGCTGTCGGCCAAATGTCTGTTACCTGGGTCCCGATTTGAGCTGGGCATGGGAAGCGAAGCAGCCATGGGGGCAGGAGACCTCCCTCAGAAGGGGTGAGGTTTCAGGCCCCTGCAAAGTTGGGGGGGTGAGGGTCTGTGCCCCACCTCTGTTGACCCCCAAGTTCTCTCCTGATGGCCCCTCTGCGACTGTGCCTGTCTTAGGTTGTTCCTTCCCTGAGGAATCTTACCCATCTCTGGCTAACCAGCCATCCTCCAGGGCCAAGCAGGGTGATGTGAGGTTCAGTTCTGTCTCCTTGGTAGCCTATGCCCCCGTGGCCTCCATGCCCAGCACCTGCCTTGGGATCCCCTCGCCTGCTGGCGGGGCCCCGGTACTAATCACATATCTTGGGGAACCCAGGTTTCTTCTCCAGGGAGGGCCCAGCTCACCCCACTGGGCGAGAGACAGATCCATGATACCAGCCACCACGAGGCTTCAACCTCAGCATGAACAGAAAGCACAGGCAATAGCTGTGGGCAATTGGATTGTGAGAAGAGGGTCCCTCTTGGCCAAAAGGGAAAGAGGGGCCAATATAGAATGCTCAGGTGCCTTCCCAGTGGGCTCTCTACACAGTGGAAGGGATTAAATCCTTTCATGTCCTTTTTAAATTGCTGCCAGACATTCAAAGAATTAGTTTGTAAGTTTGTTTGGGATAATTGTACAGTATGCTGTTGTAATTCTAAAATATCAAGAGATATGTTACCTTTGTCTCCAAGCACCAAAAAGATGATTTTTTATTGATTCCCAAGGGTGCGAGGTACTATTATAGGTAATGGGGGTAATACAAATCTGGGAAAAATTATAATGACATTGTAGAATAATATCATGTAAGGATATTCTTTGCTCTAGGCCTTGGCAATTCCATTTCAAACTGGTTGTCAGTTTCTTTTTGTATAGACAAGGTCTTAGTTACATTTTCTGCACCTCTCCCAGGAGCAAGTAGTGATAGCCCCTTCCTTTGGTGTCCACGCAAGCCAGAAACCTCTCTTTAATTTTACACACAAATGAGCAATGGTTTGATTTTGTGTCATACAAAAGGGAAGCTGGGTGGCGACCCCTGTGTAATTATACTTCCTTGCTCCATCCATTGTCCTCCTGGATGACCAAGGTGTTTGGTATTATTGGTGACTACATTAGGCAGGGGATCAGCCCACGTAAGGGCTCTTACCCATGAAGGGTCAGGAATATAAGTCCAAAATACTTCCCCATTTTTCCCAGGTAATATTACCGTACAGCTGATGACTGCTAGCATGGCAAGAAAGATGTTCTCAGGCATTCTTGGGGTTCTGGTTACCTCACAATTTCTTTTCTATTTTTTATTATTTTTACTATTATTTTTTTACATATGTGTCCTTATTCCCCCATTACCCCCCACCCACCACTTATGCCCCACCCCCCGGTTGTCTGCGTCCATGGATTAGGCTCATATGCATGCGCACAAGTCCCTTGGTTGATCTCTCCTCCTTACTCCCACTGACCCCCTCCTTCCCTGAGGTTTGAGGTTCTGATGGACGCTTCTCAGTCTCTGCCGTTCATCAGTCTATGCCGTTCATTATATTCCACAAATGAGTGAGATCATGTGATATTTATCTTTCTCTGCCTGGCTTATTTCACTTAGCATAATGCTCTCCATCTCCATCCATGTTGTTGCAAATCGTAAAAACTCCTTTTTTACCGCAGCATAGTATTCCATTGTGTAGGTGTACCACAGTTTTTTAATCCACGATTCTGCTTATGGGCATTTAGGCTATTTCCAAATCTTAGTTATGGTGAATTGTGCTGCTATGAACATAGGGGTGCATATATCCTTTCTGATTGTTGTTTCTAGTTTCTTGGGATATATTCCTAGAAGTGGGATCACTGGGTCAAATGGGAGTTCCATTTTTAGTTTTTTGAGGAAACTTTATACTGTTCTCCACAGTGGCTGCACCAGTCTGCATTCCCACCAGCAGTGCAAAAGAGTTCCTTTTTCTCTGCATCCTCGCCAACACTTGTTGTTTGTTGATTTGTTGATGATAGCCATTCTGACAGGTGTAAGATGGTACCGCATTGTTGTTTTGATTTGCATCTCTCTGATAATAAGTGACTTTGAGCAGGTTTTCATATGTCTCTTGGACTTCCTTCTGTCTTCTTTCAAAAACTGTCTATTTAGCCCTAACCAGTTTGGCTCAGTGGATAGAGCGTCGGCCTGCGGACTGAAGGGTCCCGGGTTCGATTCCGGTCAAGGGCATGTACCTTGGTTGCGGGCACATCCCCAGTGGGGGGTGTGCAAGAGGCAGCTGATCAATGTTTCTCTCTCATCGATGTTTCTAACTCTCTATCTCTCTCCCTTCCTCTCTGTAAAAAATCAATAAAATATATTTAAAAAAAAAACAAAAACAAAAACAAAAACAAAAACTGTCTATTTAGATCAGTTGCCCATTTTTTGATTGGGTTGTTTATCTTCTTTTTGTTAAGTTGTATGAGTTCCCTGTAAATGTTGGAGATTAAACCCTTATCGTTGATATCATTGGCAAATATGTTCTCCCATGCAGTGGACTTTCTTGTTGTTTTATTGATGGTTTCCTTTGCTGTGCAGAAGCTTTTTATTTTGATGTAGTCCCATTTGTTTATTTTCTCTTTAGTTTCCATTGCCCTAGGAGCAGTATCGGTGAAGTTCCTTTAGCATATGTCTGAGATTTCGCTGCCTGTGGATTCCTCTAGTATTTTTATGGTTTCCTGTCTTATGTTTAAGTCCTTTATCCATTTTGAGTTTATTTTTGTGTATGGTGAAAGTTGGTGATCTAGTTTCATCATTTTGCATGTATCTGTCCAATTTTCCCAACACCATTTGTTGAAGAGACGGTCTTGACTCCATTGTATGTTCATGCCTCCTTTGGCAAATATTAATTGGGCATAGTGGTTTGGGTCGATTTCTGGGTTCTCTATTCTATTCCATTGATCTATATGTCTGTTCTTGTGCCAGTACCAGGCTGTTTTAAGAACAGTGGCTTTGTAATACAGCTTGAAATCTGGTATTGAGATCCCCACTGCTTTGTTCTTCTTTCTCAGGATTGCTGTAGCTATTTGGGGTCTTTTTTTATTCCAGATGAATTTTTTGAAGGTTCGTTCTATGTCTGTGAAATATGCCGTTGGTATTTTAATGGGAAGTGCATTGAATTTATAGATCGCTTTAGGTACTATGGACATTTTGATGATGTTGATTCTACCAATCCATGAACACGGTATGTTCTTCCATCTGTTTATGTCTTCCTCTATCTCTTTTTTCAGTGTCCTGTAGTTTTCCATGTATAGGTCTTTTACCTCCTTAGTTAAGTTTATTCCTAGGTATCTTAATTTTTTTTGGTGTGATGGTAAATGGGATTGCTTTTTTAGTCTCTCTTTCTGTAAGTTCGTTATTGGTGTATAGAAATGCCAGATTTCTTGGCGTTAATTTTGTATCCTGCTACATTGCTGAATTCATTTATTAAGTCTAATAATTTTTTGATGGAGTCTTTAGGGTTTTCTATGTACAGTATCATGTCATCTGCAAATAAGGACAGTTTTACTTCTTCTTTTCCAATTTGGATGCCTTTTATTTCTTCTTCTTGTCTGATCACAATGGCTAGTACTTCCAGTACTATGTTGAACAGGAGTGGTGAGAGTGGGCATCTCTGTCTTGTTCTTGTTCTTAGGGGAAATGGTTTTAGTTTTTACCCATTGAGTATGATGTTGGCTGTATGTTTGTCATATATGGCTTTTATTATGTTGAGGTATGATCCTTCTATTCCCACTTTTCTGAGAGTTTTTATCAAGAAAGGATATTGGATTTTTTCAAACGCTTTTTCTGCGTCAATTGATATGACTATATGATTTTTATCTCTCAATTTGTTTATGTGATGTATCATGTTTATTGATTTGCGAATATTGTACCATCCTTGCATCCCCGGGATAAATCCTACTTGGTCATGGTGTTTGATTTTTCTGATGTACTGCTGGATTCGATTTGCTAGAATTTTGTTGAGGATTGTGGCATCTATGTTCATGAGGGATATTGGCCTGTAATTCTCTTTCATTGTGTTATCTTTATCTGGTTTTGGTATTAGGGTGATGCTGGCTTCATAGAAGGAGCTTGGAAGTGTCCCTTCCTCTTGAATTTTCTGGAATAGTCTGAGGAGGATAGGTTGTAGTTCTTCCTTGAATGTTTGGTAAAACTCACCTGTGAAGCCTTCTGGCCCCGGGCTTTTGTTTGCTGGAAGCTTTTTGATAACTGCTTCAATTTCTTCCGTAGTTATTAGTCTATTGAGATTTTTAGAATCTTCCTGAGTAAGTATTGGGAGGTTATATTTTTCTAGGAATGTGTCCATTTCCTCCAGGTTGTCTAGTTTGTTAGAATAGAGTTGTTCATAGTATTTTTTTTTAACAATCCTTTGTATTTCTGTGGGGTCTGTTGTTATTTCACCTCTTTCATTTCTGATTTTGTTTATTTGAGTCCTTTGTCTTTGCTTCTTGGTGAGCCTGGCTAGAGGTTCATCAATCTTGTTTATTCTTTCAAAGAACCAGCTCTTGGTTTTGTTCTTTTGTATTGTTTTTTTGGTCTCTATGCCATTCATTTCTGCTCTGGTCTTTATTATTTCCTTACTTCTGCTCACTGTGGGCTTTTCTTGTTGCTCTCTTTCTAATTCTTTGAGTTGTTGAGTTAGATGATTTATTACCATTTTTTCTTGTTTTTTGAGGTAGGCCTGTAGAGCTATAAACTTCCCTCTCAAGACTGCTTTCATTGTGTCCTATAGGATTTGCAATGTTGTGTTTTTATTGTCATTAGTCTCCAGGATGTTTTAATTTTTCTTTGATCTCATTGATAACCCAATCATTGTTTAGTGGCATGCTATTCAGCTTCCAAGTGTTTGAATTTTTTGGAATGTTTTTATTGTAGTTTATTTCTAATATTATACCATTGTGGTCTGAGAAAATGCTTGATATGATTTCAGTCTTTTTGAATTTGGAGAGACTTTGCTTGTGACCCAGTATGTGGTCTATTTTTGAAAATGTCCCATGTGCACTTGAGAAGAACGTATATTTCGTGGCTTTGGGGTGAAATGCTCTGAAGATGTCAATTAGGTCCATTTGATCTAGTGTGTCATTTAGAATTGCTGTTTCTTTGCTGATTTGTTGTCTAAAGGATTTATCCAGTGATGTCAGTGGTGTATTAAAGTCTCCTACTATGATGGTATTGTTGTTGATCTCTCCCTTGATATCTTCCAGGAGATTTTTTATGTATTTGCGTGCTCCTGCATTGAGTGCATATATGTTTACCAGAGTTATATCTTCTTGTTGAATTGCTCCCTTTAGTATTATGTAGTGGCCTTCCTTATCTCTTATTATGGCCTTTACTTTGAGGTCTATTTTATCAGATATAAGGGTTTATTTTATCAGATATAAGTATCGCAACCCCAGCTTTTTTCTTATTTCCATTTTCCTGAAAAATGTTTTTCCATCCCTTTGCTCTCAGTCTGTGTGAATCCTTTGCTCTGAGGTGGATCTCTTGTAGACAGCGAATATATGGGTCATGTTTTCTTATCCATTCAGCTATCCTGTCTTTTGATTGGTGCATTTAATCCATTTACGTTTAATGTTATTATTGACAAGTACATGTTTGTTGTCATATTTTTCCTTAGTGTTTGTGTTTCTTCTTGCCTTTCTCTTTCTTCTTTTTACAGCAGTTCCTTTAGCATTTCTTGCATTGCTGGCTTGGTAGTGATAAACTCTCTTAGCCCTTTTTTGTCTGTGAAGCTCCTGATTCCACCTTCAATTTTGAATGATAGCCTTGCTGGGTATAGTATTCTTGGATTCAGTCCCTTGCTTTGCATCACTTTGTATATTTCAACTTGTTTGGGACTCTATGTACTTCTTAGACTTGCGTAGTTTTTTTTCTTGCCGATATCAGGGAAGTTTTCTGTCATTATTTCTTCCAACAGGTTTTCTATTTCTTGCTTCTCTTCCTCTCCTTCTGGTATCCCTATTATTTGAATATTGTTTCGTTTTGTGTTGTCCCAAAGCTCCCTTAGGCTCTCCTCTTGCTTTTTAAGTCTTCTTTACAGTTGCTGCTGTTTTTGTGTGTTTTTTCCTACCTTGTCTTCTAATTCGCTGATGCAGTCCTCAGCCTCTTCTAGTCTACTGTTTAGGCCTTCCATTGTGTTCTTTATTGCAGCTATGTCGTTCTTCATCTCTTCTTGGTTTCTTTTCATGTTGGTGACATTCAGCTCCTTATAGTTCTCATTGAGTTGTGTGTATTTGTCATTGAGTTGTGTGTATTTGTCATCCATCCGTTTAAACATCCTTATAACCATTACTCTGAATTCTATCTCTGATAAGCTGCTAGCCTCGAATTCATTTAACTCCCTTTCTGGTGGTTCCTCTTTTTCTTTCCTTTGGGGATTGCTTTTTTGTCTTCCCATGTTTTCCTGTAATGTTTTAATTGTAGATCCAATTGCTTTGCTACCCAGGTTCTTTTGGGGATGGTGCTACTTGCGTAATCCCTCAGTTCTCCTGGGTTTGTTAATCTAGTGTAGCTCCCTACTTGAGCTATTTGGGTTCTCTTGATGTAGGCCTGCGAGCTTGAGAGGCACAACTGTGGTGTCTAGAAGTCAGCCACATGGAGGGGAGTGTCCCAATTTTTGCTGTCTTGCACCCTTAATTGAAATCACGCGTGCCCAGCAGGGACTTACAGTGGCACCCAGGAGCCGTCTGTTGGGGTGATGGGGTTCAGGGGGCCTACTCTCTGGAAAGGTATGACTGTGGTGCCCAGAGTTCTGCAGTATTGGGGTGGGCAGACCTAGCTTTTGCTATTGCACCTGTGGTGAATAGGCGCTTACTCCCAGTGGCGGCTCACAGGAGCATCCATGGTACGTTTGCCAGCGAGGCACACTGAAGGACTCTGAAGGGCCCTGGCAGTGTAGCTGTGCAATTGAGGCGCCTGTGGGCCGGTATTCAGGATGAGTGAATTCAAAACTTTTACTGCTTGGCGGGGGGGGGGGGGGGGGGGGGAGTACGCCCGCGCTTGTTCAAGATCGCACCCAGGGAGAGCTCACAGTGGCTCCCACTAGCGCCCTGTGGGTAGATGGGCTCAGGGTGCCTGCCTGTTGGAACTTCACCTCTGTGGAGGTGCGCTTGCCGGGCGCAGAGTTCTGATGCACTCTGAGAGGTCCTGGCACCGCGGTTGAGCCGCTGGGGTGAATGTGGGCAATTATCCAGGAAGAGGGAATTCAGAATTTCTACTGCGGGGCTGTGCGCCCTTGTCTGTGCAGAATCACACCCTCGGGGCCTCTCAGCAGCTCCCAAGCACTGCCTAAGGAATGGAGTGCCCTGCGTGGCTGGAAACGCGCGAATCCGGCTGGAAACGCGCGATACCGGATACTTGCAGATCCAGGCTTCTGCTGCTGGGGAGGGGGAGGTTGCACTTACTGCTGCCGAGCGGTGCACCTTTGGAGGTGGAGGTCCCAGGGTCTGCAGCTGGGGTAGCAGGATTTTTGCTGGAGTGGCTGCTGGGTCGCGGGGCAGTTCCAAAGCCTGTCTGGTTGGTGGTGTTGATGAGTTCCTAAAAAAGGCCGTTCTCCCCTTCAAGATGGCATGGGCTCCGTGCTGCAGTCCCACCATCCGGGGAGTGCCTGCAGTGGTGGTAGTCTCTCCTCCTGGTCAAAGAGAGCCCATCTGCCAGCCCCTGCTGCTCCTGTGAGATTTAACTTTCCCTCGCTCACTCACACACCACACACATCCACACACTCTCCTTTCATACCCTCACTCACTCACTTCCTCTCCCTCCCTCACCTCCGTCCTGCCAGCCGCCATCTTTTCAACTTCTGTAGATTGTCTTTTTATTGTAACAGTCTCATTTGCATAGTAGAAGTTTTTGATTTTTCTTGAAGTCAACTTATAAATATTTTTCTTTTATGAATTATGCTTCATTTGTTCAATATAAAACTCATTACCAAACCCAGGTCACATAGATTTTTCTCCTATGTTGTAGAAGTTTTATATTTACTCTATGTTTCAGTTAATTTTTATAAAAGAGGTAAGGTTAGTGTCTCAAGTTTTTTTTACATGTGGATGTCTAATTGTTACAATACCAATTGTTGAAAAGACTACCCTTTTTTCATTGTGATTTGCCTTTGCTCCTTTGTCAAAGATTAGTTGACTATATTTGTGTGGGTCTATTTTTGAATTCTTTGTTCTGTTTCATTGATCCATTTGTCTTTTCTCTTACTAATACCACACTTCCTTGATAATTGTACTATATAATAAAACCCTAATATGCAAATCAACCAAATGGCAGAACTACTGGTCACTGTGACACACACTGACCACCAGGGGGCAGACACTCAATGCAGGAGCTGCCCCCTGGTCATCAGTGCGCTCCCACAGGGGGAGCACTGCTCAGCCAGAAGCCAGGGTCATGGCTAGCGAGTGCAGTGGAGGTGGCAGGAGTGTCTCCTGCCTCGGCTGCAGGCGGGCGGTAAGGAGCGAGGGATCCTGGACTGCGAGAGGGCGCAGGCCGGGCTGAGGGGACCCCCCCCCCCCCAGTGCACTGGGCCTCTAGTAACTTTATAATATGTTTTAAAGTCAGGTTGTATTAGTCCTTATACTTTATTCTTTAATATTATGTTAGTTATTCTGGGTCTTTTGTCTTTTCATATAAACTATGTTTGTTGACATAAAATATCTTGCTAGAGTTTTGATTGGGATTACATTGACTCTATACATCAACTTGTGAAGAATTTACATCTTAAGACTATTGAGTCTTTCTATTCAGGAAACATTTTTAATATGTAAAACCATTTCTCTGTAAGCTTTAGACATTTAGATAATAAAATACTTTTATAATATTTATAAAAGATAATGTTAATTTCTCTAACCTTCTAAATGTGTATGACATAAATTTTGACATTTTCCTTATGACTTGGGACTATCATTGTGAGTTTCATTGCTCACTGGATATAAATACAGTTGTATCTACTTCTTAATATTCTTTCTCTATATTAGGTATCTTAGTTACTGTTATGGCTACTTGTTTACATGTTTCTGTTGCCAGCTGGATTGTGGCCAGGTTCAGGATAATATCTTAGCCATTGCTGTCTCCTGAGTCTGGTAGATGTTATAAATGTTTGTCTAACGGATCTTGACTGTATCTAACATGTATTTCTCTCTTTTAACTTCCTGCTTCTAATCTGTTGTGCTCTAGAAAAAAGAAAAATTAACTTTTCTTACAACTGCTTAAAAAGTGTTAGTAAATCTCTAAACGAAGTCCTTAATACAATCTTTCTGAGAGTCATTTTGGGTTTTGGTAAAGTACAGTCCTACTGTGTATTTTTAAATATACAGAAATTCTGAATTCCCATGTGCCCTTCACCTAAATAAAATAATTTTTAACATTTTCCCGTAACTTCTTTACCTTGCCCTTTCAATATAATAACACACACATTGACACTCACACACACACACACACACTATACCATTCGAACATTTGTGATAAGTTCCAAAGCCATAAATACTTTAACATGGATCATCTATTATACGTAAGAAAATTAACAATGATTTTTTAACATTATTCAGTAGCCATTTCACATTTAAATATCTCCAGCTGTTACAAGAATGTCTTTTATATGATGCATTCTAGGTTCCCACATTGCAACTGGCTGACAAGTTGTGCGATGTGATGTGTTAGATTGTACTACGTGGCTTTGGATAAGTTCCTTCACATCGTGGTGATATAGGATGATATAGTAATATTGTTTTGAGTTCTGAGAGTCTATGAGTCTATAATTATAGATCATTTTAGGCCTACAATTTTTAAGGAACTTTAAAAGTAGGAATGTTATGAAGTAATTTCTTTTTTCTAGATTACAACAGATATGAAGTAATTTGACAGGAACTGATAAACCACCAAATAAAAGAACAATGTATTTAAGTCAGATTTCAGATACCAACCAAACTCAGACTTATGTTCATGAAACTTTCCCCCAGTTTTATTGAAAAATAATTGATGTACACTACATGTAGTGTTTTGGTTTTTCCTCTATGTAGAACTCAGGTCTGTGAGAATAAAAATCTATGTATCTAGGGAGATTGATGTCCTTAAATACTGCTGAGAACCAAGTGAGAGCTGAGCTCTGGACACTCACTGAGGCCTTTTCAGCACAGTGCTCTTGTTAACTGGTGTCACCCTGGTCAGAAAGGAAAGCCCTTTAGACAATTGAATTAGTTTCTCATGCCAAAATAGTAATAAGTAATATTTAAAAAAACATTTTAAAACTTTTTATTTTGTAATAATTGTAGACTTTTCAAAAATTAGAAAAATAAGAACTCTGTACACCCTCCACCCAGATCCCCCAGATGTTTATGTCTTGTATAGCTAAAGTACAATTTAAAAAACTCCTTCAAATTTTCCTTAAGGAAAAGGGCTTCATTTTTTTCTTAAGGGATATATCTATTCACTTTCATATTAGATTGTCCACTATTCTTGGACCTTAGAAATTCCATGCCCACTTTCCAGACTGGGTAAGATTGTTCTCCATCAGATTCTCATAGCTGCCTCTAAAAGTTCTAGTCCCATCTCCAATAATTTTCCTTATAAGGAACTAGAAAGCCACTAAAAATTTGGTAGGTTGGATTATTAATAATTTGTCTTTCATTTGAACTAAAGTGTTTGTTCTGAAGCATTCCTCTTAGAACACAGGAGTGAAAAAAATATTAGTAAAGCACTTCTGTGTATGACAAAATTGGCTGTAAACTTCAGAAGTGAATGCTGTCATTTTAGTTTCATCTCAGTTAGAATTTTTCAAAATTGTTAGTGCCCAGAAGCACTATGGCCTTTACATTTCCTTAAGAGATTATGGCCTTTACATTTTCTTTTAAGAGCCAAAAAGTCCGGAGACTAATTTGCATTCAAACTGCTTTTTTCTGTTACTTTTGAGATGAATATGTAATGTTTAAATAGTGCTAGATAGTGCTTCCTTCCCCCACCTCCACAGCTGCAGTAGACATATTTTTATATCTTTCATACATAAGCATTTAATTTTTAAAAATGTATTCCAGACTAATGACACTTAACATAGTCAAGCAAAATATATAAAACCTAATGGTAATTAATCTTGACTTGTGTTATGATTTATAATTAACATAGGCCTTTTAGTTGCTGTGATTGATTTTATGAATTCTGACGTTTGTCTTGATAAAACAGCTCACATAGAGAGACATTTGGAGGTGGTATTGGTGGAAAAATGGCTTAAAATTCAGGAATTTGGGTAGGAAGTTTTATAAATTCAATGTGGATTCATATTTTATTTTTATGTATACAATTTAGTCATTTCAAAATTTAATAGAATATTTCTTATATGAAGTTTACCATTATGGTCACCATCCTTAGGGGATTAGTGAGATTAAGGGAATAATATTAACTCAAAGCTAAGAAATTAAACTTTGAAAGCAAAATAGTCAGGCTCCAAGGAGTTGCTGTAATGAAGTCTATAAAAAGAATTTCAAGTAAGAATTAGATAGCTTCCACATATAACTCAGTTTTTTTCTTTTCTTTCTTATTTTCTTTTTAATAGGGGAAAATGTCTTTGGCCAACATAAATTTGTTGAGCTATCTGTAGCCCTAACTGGTTTGGCTCAGTGGATAGGGCATCGGCCTACGGACTGAAAGATCCCAGGTTGGATTCCAGTCAAGGGCATGTACCTTGGTTGTGGGCACTTCCCCAGTAGGAGGTGTGCAGGAGGCAGCTGATAGATGTTTCTCTCCCATTGATGTTTCTAACTCTATATTCCTCTCCCTTCCTCTTTGTAAAAAACCAATAAAAAAAAAACCGACTGTAGTCTCATACTGTTATTTCCATGACCTTAAGAGTATAATGAGTGCCCATGGGTATAGTAACCAAACATATTTGATAAGATTCAGTTTTTTTAAAATAGGTTGCCAAGATAAAGTATAAAATGAAGATAAATTTAAATATATCACTGAAGAAAGCTAAAGTTTACCTATGTAATATTGTTAATACCAATTAAAGTATGTTTAGAATATTTAAAATGTTGGCTGCGTGCAGAAAGAAAGGGAGATAACAGAACTAATCCATGGGTACCAGTTTGGATGTGTGTATCTGCTAAGTAAGAGAAAACCCTCACTCAAAATGCTTTAAACAATGAGGAACATTTGTTATCCCATAATAGGAAGTTCAAATGAGGAGCAGCTCCAGATTGGCTGATTCATTGCTCAGCAAGAGCAAGAACTTTTAAGTTCTTTGTACCTTTCTGTTTTGTCCTCCTGGATCTGTTAACTCAGTACCTCACATGGTTGCAAGGTGGGTGCCACAGCTCCAGGAATTGTCATAGGGACAATGACATCCAGCAGCAGTAAATGTTTAGCCTCAACTGTCATTTTCATTGTTAATAAGGAGTGCCTTTCCAAGATTTCCTACACATCACAGTACCCAGAATTATACAGCATGCCTAAGTCCAGACTAATCCTTGGCCATGGGAACAGGAAGCCAGGGGATGTGGAGTGGGCCCTTCTACCTCTCCTGAGCACAGGATGCACAGAGGAGATGGGACACCCAAATAACACAGGGACCCTTTTCATAAAGGGTGGAAGAGGGCTGGATTTTGGTGTTTTATATGGGTAGCATAATTTTTTCATCTCTAACCAAACTTTAGTATTTAGTACAAAGGGATTGGGAGGAAATGAATTTACCATATATGGGTCCATGTGTTAATAAACCAATGTGCCAAAACGAACTCAGCTTAAATACACTGAGGGAAATAAGAAAAAGGAACTAACTCAGACTATGATTAAAAGTTTAGCTGTGTTCTAACGCTGAAGCACATCAGTGCTGTGACCCACAAAAAAGAGGTTAACCTTCCTCATCTCACATCTTTCTTAGCTATCACTAGGATAACTGACGAGCCTTCTGCAAAATATCTGGCCATGGAGTTTATAAAAAAGACTCAGAAAAATGGATGCATTTTGTGTTATCTTAATAATATGTACTATCCTGAGGCTTGTTTGAAGTTGATAAATAAACACACTTCCAAAAGAGATTTTGGTGTACAGTATATACTATATGAGAAATGTGGAAGTTTTCAATACTTTTGAAATGTAAAAGTATAATTTATAACGTTAAAAAGTATATTGAAGATAAGAAATGTCAGTGATTATTCTTTTTTATCACTTTGACTGAATTTTATTTTTTAGTTTTATTGAGATATAATTGACATAAAAGATTGTATCAGTTTAAGGTACACAACATGATGATTTGCTATAAGCATATATTGTGAAATGATAACCGTAAAAGGTTTACTTAATACTCCTATCATCTCACATAATTACCTTTTTTTTTTTTTTTTTTTTTTTAGTGGTAAGAACATTTATGGTCTATGATTGGTTATTCTTTTACATTATAACTATGTTGCATGGCTTGACCCATAACTTCTTGTTCTTCCACTTAATATTATAAAATCTTATATGCCGGGAGCCATGAAAGCAGTTCGGTCTTACTTCCTGGTCAGCCCTACTTCCTGATTGAGCAAGGACAAAGAGCAAGGACAAAGAAAGCCCGCGCGCCCAAGGGCCAGAAGAACCCCCCACATCAGAATAACCAATCAGCTAGGACAGATACCCAGTCCCCAACCAATCATCCCATGGCAACTCCTTATCCTACCCCTCCCCTCTTGAGTGCTTATATACCGCAACACTCGAATAAAAAAACGAGGCTTGATCAGAACCTTGTCTTGCCTCTGTTCTTCGCGTTCCTTGTTTGTTTCATTCTCTTAGGTGGTTCCTGCGTGCCCTCGTTGCTGCCCCGTGGGCCGGGGCACTTATAAAAAGTAAAAAACTTAGAATCCTTTACTTCATCACCCATGTAAGTGTAATGAATTATAGAATTCTGGTTAATTGCTTGTCAATCCCAGCATACTCTAAGCTCCAATGATGCTTTCTGAAATTTTATATCATAAAAGTTAGGGTTAGGGCAGCAGTAGCTTTGGAGGGGAGGAATGTGTGGAGGGCTTGAAGTTTTATTTTTCCTAGTACTAAAATAATCATGAAAAATCAGAAAAGAATGTGGTCCAAATAAAAAGCAATGATTTTAAACAAATTGTAGATTGTCCATTTGAGCTTTGTGCTTAGTACATTCATTTATGAACAACACAAGTTTTGTTATGTTAAATTTATATCTTCGCCATAGGTCCAATAGTTCTAGAAAGAAAATCTATATATATAAAAGCCTAAGCGACTGTCGGAAATGAAACAACCAAATGGATGACCAAACAGGCTGCGTGGGGCTACCAGGCCAGCAGGAGGGTTAGTGAGGGCCAACCAAATGACTGAGCAGCAGACTGCATGGGGTGACCAGGCCGGCAGGGGGTGGCAGTGAGGGGCAGCCAAACGACTGAGCAGCAGGCTGTGTGGGGCAACCAGGCCAGCAGGAGGGGCAGTTGGGGGCAACCAGGCCAGTGAGGGAGGCAGTTAGAGGTGACCAGGCCAGCAGGAGGGGCAGTTGGGAGAAATCAGGCAGATGAACAGTTAGGAGCCAGAGGTCCCGGATTGTGAGAGGAATGTCCGACTGCTGGTTTAGGCCCGATCCCCAGAATCGGGTGGGCCTAAACCGGCAGTCGTACATCCCCCAAGGGGTCCCAGATTGGAGAGGGTACAGGCTGGGCTGAGGGGACCACCCCCCCCGCCAGGCCTCTAGTATTTACATAATCATGTTATAAAAATTGTATGTATTTTCAATTTTCAGAATCAACCTACAGACCAACATGGAAGATAAACAGAAGATATTATTTTTTGTATTGTCAGGATATATTTTTATATTTTATATTATGTTTATGTAAATATTTTCTTTCTAGAACTAAATAGTATGATTGTACTTATGGAGAAGATATAATCTTAATACAATAAAATTTGTGTTGTTCATCATTGAATGTTTTAAGCACGCAGCAAGCTCACAAACCCCTTAGTCTTTACTCAAGAGACTGGGTGGTGGTGTGACATAGCTCAGCAGATCCAGGTTGTAGGCATGGTTAAGCCTATTCCTGCCAGGTGCAACAGGGGTTTGTGAGAAGGAGAAAACACAGTTGTAGGGCACAATGGACTAGTTGAAGAGTCTGGGAGTAGCAAGAGCACTGAGAACCAACGCCATAGGCTAAGCATGAAATAGCAAAGTCTTAAGTTGAAAGGTGTTGTGGGAATGGGGAGGCACAGCCAGATGGCAGAAACAGTGTGAGAGAAGACTCAATATTAGATGTAAAGGAAAAAGTAGAGGGAGGAGTCAAGGATTGTGTTAAGATTTTACACTCCAGTGGGTGGGAGAATGGAAACATGATAATGGAAAATGGTGAGGAGGAGAAGAGTGTAAATGTCCGCCAGGCAGTTGGAAATGCAAAAGAAAAGTTTATAAAGGTATTCAGAACTGGAGAGATAGAAAACAGATTTGGAAGTTTTTCATGTATAAACCAAAGGAAAAGCCTTGGTATAATAGTAGTTTCTACAAATCATATTCCAGTGAAAAAAACACTCTACTTTCATCGAAAAGTTTATGTTCAGCAACCTGTGTTGGCTCAGCCAGTTCCATTGCCTTCCTTTAGGCCCAGCAGGGCATACCTTAGCACTCAGAAGTTTTTACTGAATGAATATGTGGAGCCATACTGGTTGGCAGACCCTGAAAACAGCAATTTGCACTAGGTGAGATTCATCAATTTTGAGAAGTCACCCACTTACTTAGTCACCATGTGGTGATTCAGCTTTGCTGCACTTTAGAATCACCTAGGGAGCTTTTAAAAAATTCTGAGGCCAGGTTACAACCAAGATCAATTAAATCCCCCCACTCCCAGTTGATTTTAATGTATATCCAAAGATCAGAAACACTGCCAAATATCCCCATTTGTATGGAAAGCACAGTTGATGTTTACCTTAACATGATATTGTCCTTTAGGGAACTGCCCTTGTAAAGTTTGTCTAGGCATTGTCTCCACATGAACCTCCCATACTATATTACAGAAGGATGCAGGAGGTGAAGAGGAGGAGGAGGGACTGGAGGGGGAAATAATCAGATGGGGAAGAAAAGAACCAGGAAAACACCAGGTCATGGACATTGAGAGAGGGGACTTCCAGGAGCGTGAATTAGTCATCAATATCAGTCACTGGTGTCAAATGCTGTCACAGTTTAGGGGTGGCAAAGACTGAAGAGAAGCCAGAGAGTGTGTCCCACTGAGTTCCAGTGTAGTGGTGTGGTGGGAAGCCGGATGGCAAAACAAGTAAGGAGTGGGACACTGAAGACTCAGTGTAGCAGTGTGGACAGAAGCAACAGACTGTGCATGTGTCTCACAAATGTGCTCTGATTGACCTATTCATTGTATCGTCTATAGTGTTCAGATATTTAAAAAAATAATTTTTAACATATAAATTTAGGGAGGTTTCATATAAAGCATAGTTTGGTTTCTCTTGAAAAAACTGAAAGATCTGACAACACTGGACCTTCAACTTGTTGGCAATAATTGGTTACCCACCTTAGAAATAACACTTTCCCCTGACTCACCCCTCAGTCCCCATCCCAATGGATATCCTTTCCACATAGCTCAAGTCTCTCATTTGCATGACATTCCTGGCCTCTTAGGCAAGTGAATTTGGGGCTTGGATTTGATCTAAATGTCGGTTGAGTGGTTTCTTAGAGAGAGAGAGAAAAGAGGAGCCTTGAGCACCATTGTAGGGGAGCAGGGAGAATTCTGTGTGAGGCTGTCATGGGGGCTCAGGGAATTGGAAAGGTAGGAGGAAGGTGGAGTAAAGGAACCACTTCTTGGGGTTGGTCTGGAATAGGAAGAACCCAAAAGTGGGGAGGGAAGGAGGATGCATGACAATAGAGGTTTGGGGGAGGAGAGAAGGGTGATGGGAGCCTATTGGTCTCAGCATTACAAGTTCTTCACTGTGAGTTAGGTGGAGAACACAGTACTGGGTCTGAGTAATACCAGAAGATTGGAAGCAATCATAATAGGAACTAATGAAAAGAAACTTGAACTGGGTGTGGGGTTTGGGAATCTGGTCCTAAAAAGTACTGCTAAATATAAAAGGATTTCTGGTGATTTATTTAGAAACAGCTTTTCCTCATTTATTTGGAGACAACAGTTTCTATTTGATAGAAAATCATATTTTGTAGCTTTTGCAGTTTTACGTTATTTTAAAACCCATCTTTTAAAAATATATAATTTCAAGGCATAAGTCCCATATAAACTATTGGCAGTATAATAAAATAACTAGTTTTATGTTTACATTTTATGGAAACTCGATTGTATGTTGAAAAGTTTTCTGCTCCATTATTTTCCAGTGGTAGTGCCATTTTTATTCAATCATGTAAAGAAATGGTTTAAAAGCCCTTCTGCCAAAATATTCAAATGTTGTGGTTTAATGCCAATATTTCTGTTTGACTGAACCCTTTCAGATAACAAAAGCAATTTGTTTTTATTGAATGGAACAAATGTTTGTTTGTTTGTTTCTTAGGGAAATTTTTTTTTGTTATTCAGGTCTGCTTATTTTTAGGGATGGAAGGCATTATATAAGCTGAAATGGTGTTGCATCAAAGTTATCTTCCATCAATTTGTTTTACACCATTCATTTTTAGTTGATGCTGGCAGCTCCTAGGTTGCTCATGGGTAAATTTGTTTTGCTGATTTAAGTATTTGGAGATTGTTGCATGGAGTCTGGAGAGCATGACAAATTCTGCGTCTGTATTTGAGGAGGCGATGGCTTATAGAGGAGGGTAAAAAATTATATTGCTTTATTTAAGACTTTATGAATGAGGGGAAAATGAATTTTCATAGTAAGAGTATACATCTCTGTCTTTTTCCTATTCAGAATCGTGTTACATAACTGTACCATTTAATTTTCTTCATAAAAAGGGAAAAATTTCAGTAATTTACAAGGTAGTTCATAAATAGTTAACTAAATTATGTAATTTGAAGGATGTTGGGTATTGGGGGTTGAAGGGGCCAGTCAGTCCATCTCCCCTCTGAGGTCTGAACTGACTTGGGGAACACACAGGAAGTGGATACTGAGAATAAAACAGAAAAGGACATAGGGATTTTATGATGGATAAAACTGGAGAATGTGGCTTGGATATAGGGTCAAATGGACTTCTTCCTTCCCCTACAAGTTTAGCTGGCAGGACCTTCATGGGGGATGGGTTGGGCCTGCAGAGTGACATCTGCCATCTTCTTGAAGCAGTATGGCCCACTCGCATCCTTTGGGCTCAGAGAACCTGAGTGAAAGGCCACTCCTGTATAGCAACCTTGAACCCAATGATTCACCCAACAGTGAAAAGAGGACCAATGGACATCAGGGTCTCAGCACAAAACAGAAAAATTGCTCCTCCTACTGGAAGCCAATGAGTAAGAACCAAATAGCTACAGTGCCTACAGCTAGAGCAGAAATTCTTGTTATGTGAGCCAGCAAGAATATGAGGATGTGAAAGGCAGGTTCTACTTACACCAGAAAATTCAATTCCTGCTTAGTACCATACTGTGCAAATTAGGGATTATTTTCCTGTGCTAACTATTACTTCTTTTATTCCTGTGACTCGTTTAAAATGAATTTGATAGAGGGAGGAGATAGTCTTATATAAAGCCATGAAAAGCACCATACTGTGTATCAGGTAGCTTGTTTACATTTTGGGAGAGTATAACAGCATGAGACGTGGAATTGTTTGTCCCTTTCTTCTCTTCCTTCCCCCCATCACTAGTGAGGCAGGTAGAAAATCCACTATCCTCTGTGCCCTTAGCCCAGTGGTTGGCAAACTGCGGCTCGCGAGACACATGCGGGCTCTTTGGCCCCTTGAGTGTGGCTCTTCCACAAAATACCACGGCCTGGGCGAGTCTATTTTGAAGAAGTGGCGTTAGAAGAAGTTTAAGTTTAAAAAATTTGGCTCTCAAAAGAAATTTCAATTGTACTATTGATATTTGGCTCTGTTGACTAATGAGTTTGCCGACCACTGCCCTAGCCTAAGACCAAAGCTCCTTTCTGTGCTTGGTAACTGGGTTACAGCATAGTGGGGATTATACTCTTGCCCTGATTGAGTAGTTGCCCATAATATTAAAAAAAAGAAGGTGAAATTGCTTACTTGTGAAAAAATGTAATTTTATAAATATATTTGTTGTCAAAATTTTATTTGACAGTACACGAGTGTAGTGGCTACACAAAGTACTTATGAATGATGATCAGCCGCGCTCAGATTTATGCTGTCTCCTACTCAGTCTCCTGGCCCCAAGAATAGCCTTCTTCAGTTCCCCTTCTACATTTCACCAGAGAAAGCTACCAAATCATATGAAATATGAATAGCAAGAGAAGGCTAATTATAAAGTTCATAGTGGTTACCTTGGGGTAGGTGGGTAAGAACTGTCAGTGGTAGAATTAGGGAAGGTCTCATTGCATCATCAAAGCCACTGGCATTTTCAGATGGGGTGGCAAATACATGCATATTCATTAGTATTTTTCTGCCTTTCACAGGTATTATTTATACCTTTAATAGGTATTTTATCATTTGAAATTATAAAACTAATTAAAAAGTAATCCAGATTAGCTTTCTTCTTGGCCCTCTGAAGCCTTTGTTTATCAGAACTCCATATATGCTTAGCATACAAGGCTATATTATTCAATATTCCAATTCAATTACTTAAGGCCTCCATTCCCTAAAAAGAGCAAAAGGATCTGTTAATTTACATAACAAAGGGCATGTATGCCCTTAACTTTGGGTCTGGCCACACCCAGGAGCTCAAAGGGGAGTGTATATTCTCTTATTTCTATTTCTGTCTCAGCTATGTTTCTCTTCGCTTTTTAGATTCAGTTTCTCTTACCACACATGACTTCGTCTACCTGGCTAGGTAACATAGTCACATGCAACTCCAGATCACACTGTCCTTCTAACTCAGGATCCTAGAATAAATACGCATCTTTTCTGATAGCGTGGGCTGGCTACATAATTTGTGGGGCTTTTTGTTAAAAAACCAGGAAAGAATGTCATTAAAGTACTAAAATATAAAGTGATTTCCTTTCTTCTCTATTCTCTTTTTCAACTTGTCATGGTGTTTTAAAAGAGTATTTAATAGCTTTCTAAGTGAAGGAAGACTAAATTTTTAAATTATGAGCATGAATCTTACTGTTTGTATTGTGCAATACCAGTTTTCAGTGCAAATCTAAGATCATATTACTCATCATGAAAGCACTGAAATTGCACACATTTTATACATGCATTTGTATTTTGCTCTTACTAGATTCATGCAAATGTACAAAACAAAACAAACTCAACTGTTGTTTTTAAAAATCCTTACTTGAGGATTTTTTTTTTATTGTTTTGAGAGAGAGAAAGAGAGAGAGAGAGAGAGAGAGGAGAGAGAGAAACATCAACTGGTTGCCTCTTGTACTCGCCCAGACTGGGGATCAAACTCACAACTTAGATATGTGCCCTGACAGGGAATCAAACCAGCAACCTTTTGGTATACAGGACGACACTCCAACCAACCGACCTACCCAGCCAGGGCCAAACTCAACTGTTTTTATTTCACCCCTTGGTATACTCACATTCTACCAGTGCTCTTCAGCTTACTGATAAGTAACAAAGGACTGAAAGGAAAAGGAACTATGGGTTGCCCTATTTTTTCTTTCCTTCATGTTAATCATTTTCAGTGGGTTTGTTAATAAAGGGAAGTAACACAATTAAGAAAGGATATGATGGAGAGTGAGGGAACCATAGAGGAGAGTGTAGACATGTGTGGTGTGTGTGTGTATGAGCTAGGGACAGTTAGATTCTGCAGGTCCTCCAAGGGGCTGCCAAACCGGGCAGTCTTAGACGGCGGAGCCCCGCGCACAAAGCAGACACTTCTGGGCGGCCAGTGCGGGCACAGAGACCACGCCATCTTGAGAAACAGAGCTGCTTGAGACTAGGATCCTGGCCTCAGCACCACCCAGTTGCGTCTCAGATGCAAACCAGGACCCTGCAGCCACTGGGGACAGAGAACTGCAACCACAGCTTCAGACCAACAGACAACAAGAATCCAGACTTCCCGACTGCAGATTTCTGTGAGACAAAGAGCCTATCCCCCTCCCTGCAGGATCGCTGATAGCGCCATAGTAACTGATAGACCCGCCCCTCGCTGGGCCACAGCGCCCCTACGGGAATTTGAGCTTGGGAGCGCGTGCACAGACCACAGCGCTGCTACGGGAATTTGAGCCTGCGCACGCACAGAGACTGGAATCTGCTCCCCACAACGCAATCGGGCGACCAAACCTGAAGCCCACGCAGGACGGCAGTGCCACCTGACTTCAATTCTGGGCAAGTGCACACAAAAGTCTGTTTTCCACAGCGCAGGCACACTACAGTGCTACTGTGCAACCCAGTCCCCCTTGGTGACCGGGACCCAGATTCTCCCAGCAAGAGGCAGCACTGAGCACCACTGACTTGATTCTGTTTCTTACTGTGTGCGCCTGGGATCCCTGACTCACAGCGCATTCACACTAAGAGCCAGTGACTCCAATTCTTGGTGCATGCGCACACGGGGACCTTGATTCTCAGCGAGAAGCCGCACGAGGCAACAGAGACTCTGATACTCGATTCTTGGTGCAGACACAGGGAAACTCTGACTCCTGGCATGCGCTAGGGGACTCATTTTTTGGCACATGCCAACAGTGCAGTGCAGGCAGGGTCCATGATTCTAGGTGCGCACACGAGACCACACTGAACGCTGGGAACACTGACCCTGGGCAAGCCTGGTTCCCACCAACCCATGGCAGCCACATGTCCTAGTGTCGGAGCACTTCAGTGACACTCGGGTGGTGCGAAGCTCCCACGGCACACGGCCCAGGTCCACGCAACTCGAAGTTTGAACCTTCTGGTGATAGAATGGGGAGACGACACAATCCCCAGAGGAAAGAAAATGAGGAATCGCCAAGAAAGGAAATTAGTGAAATTGAAGCATGCAACATGACTGAAAAAGATTTCAGAGTAATGGTCATGGAATTCATACATCGGATGGACGAGAAAATCAACAACCTATGCAAGAATCAGGAAGAAATGAAAAGTGATATAGCTACAATCAAAAACACCATGGAAAGTTTTAACAGGAGACTAGAAGAAGCAGAGGACCGAATTAGTGAGTTAGAAGATCAGGTACAGAAACAAGCCCAATCTGAGCAGCAACTGGAGAAAAAAATTAAAAAGCAGGAGGAAAGCCTAAGGGAGCTTTGGGACAACATGAAACGAAGTAACATATAATAGGGCTGTCAGAAGGACAAGAAGAGCAGCAAGGATTAGAAAATCTATTTGAAGAAATAATGACAGAAAACTTCCCGGATATGGTGAAGAAAAAAGTTCCACAAGTACAAAGAATCCCAAGCAGGATCAACCCCAAAAGACCCACACCAAGACATGTCATAATTTCAATGGCAAATATTAACGACAAAGAGAGAATCTTAAAGGCAGCAAGAGAGAGACAGAGGTACCTACAAAGGAACCCCCATTAGATTATCAAATGATTTCTCAACAGAAACATATCAAGCTAGAAGGGAATGGAGGGAGGTATACAAAGTATTGCAAAGCAAAGGAGTGAATCCAAGAATACTCTATCCAGCAAGACTATAAATCAAAATTGGAGGGGAAATCAGGAGCTTCGCAGACAAAAAAAGGCTAGGGAGTTTATCACCACCAAACCAGCAATGCAAGAAATGCTAAAGAAAATACTGTAAAAAGAAGAAATAAACAGGTAAGAAGGAACACAGACACAAAAATAGATATGACTACAAACAAGTACCTTTCAGTAATAACTTTAAACATAAACGGACTAAATGCTCCAATCGAGTGGCTGAATGGATAAGAAAACACAACCCATTATATGCTGTCTACAAGAGACCCACCTCAGAACAAGGGACTCACACAGATTGAAAGTGAAGGGATGGAAAAATATCTTTCAGGCAAATGGAAATGAAAAAAAAGCTGAGGTAGCAAGACTTATATCTGACAAAATAGACCTCAAAGTGAAGGCCATAATAAGAGATAAGGAAGGCCACTTCATAATACTAAAGGGATCAATACAACAACAGGATATAACCCTGATAAACATATATGCACCCAACGCAGGAGCACCCAAATACATAACAAAACTACTGGAAGATATCAAGGAAGAGATTGACAACAATACAATCATAGTAGGGGACTTTAATACACCACTGACATCACTGGATAAATCCTCTAGACAAAAAATCAGCAAAGACACAGCAATCTTAAATGACTCACTAGATCAGATGGACTTAACTGACATCTTCAGAGCATTGCATCCCAAAGCCACAGAATATACGTTCTTCTCAAGTGCACATGGGACATTTTCAAAAATAGACTACATATTGGGTCACAAGCAAAGTCTCCCAAAATTCAAGAAGATTGAAATCATACCAAGCATCTTCTCAGACCACAATGCCATAAAATTAGAAATAAACTACAATAAAAACATTCCAAAAAATTCAAACACTTGGAAGCTGAATAGCATGCTATTAAATAATGACTGGGTTACCAATGAGATCAAAGAAGAAATTAAAAGCATCCTGGAAACTAAATGACAACAAAAACACAACAATCCAAAATCTATGGGACACAATGAAAGCAGTCCTGAGAGGGAAGTTCATAGCTCTACAGGCCTACCTCAAAAAGCAAGAAAAAATGGTAGTAAATCATCTAACTCTACAACTCAAAGAATTAGAGAGCAAGAAGAAAAGCCCAGAGTGAGCAGAAGGAAGGAGATAATAAAGATCAGAGCAGAAATAAATGACATAAAGACCAAAAAAAAAAAAAACCAGTGAAACCAAGAGCTGGTTCTTTGAAAGGATAAACAAGATTGATGAACCTCTAGCCAGGCTCACCAAGAAGCAAAGAGAGAGGACTCGAATAAACAAAATCAGAAATGAGAAAGGCGAAATAACAACAGATCCCACAAAAATACAAAGGATCGTTAAAAAATACTATGAACAAATCTACTCCAACAAACTGGACAACCTGGAGGAAATGGACACATTCCAAGAAAAATACAACCTTCCAAAACTCAATCAGGAAGATTCTAGTAATCTCAATAGGCCGATAACTATGGAAGAAATGGAAGCAGTCATCAAAAAGCTCCCAGCAAACAAAAGCCCGGGGCCAGATGGCTTCACAGGAGAGTTATACCAAACATTCAAGGAAGAAATAAAACCTATCCTTCTCAGACTATTCCAAAAAATTCAAGAGGAAGGAACACTTCCAAGCACATTCTATGAGGCCAGCATCACCCTAATACTGAAACCAGATAAAGACAACACAATGAAAGAGGATTACAGGCCAATATCCCTCATGAACATAGATGCCAAAATCCTCAACAAAATTCTAGAAAATCAGATACAGCAGTACATCAGGAAGATCATACACCATGACCAAGTAGGATTTATCCCGGGGATGCAAAGATGGTACAATATCCGCAAAGCAATAAACGTAATACATCACATAAACAAATTGAGAGATAAAAATCACATAATCATTTCAATTGACGCAGAAAAAGCATTTGACAAAATCCAACACCCCTTCTTGATAAAAACTCTCAGAAAGGTGGGAATAGAAGGATCATACCTCAACATAATAAAAGCCATATATGAAAAACCCACAGCCAACATACTCAATGGACAAAAACTAAAACCATTTTCCCTAAGAACAGGAACAAGACAGGGATGCCCACTCTCACCACTCCTGCTCAACATAGTACTGGAAGTACTAGCCATTGCAATCAGACAAGAAGAAGAAATAAAAGGCATCCAAATTGGAAAAGAAGATATAAAACTCTCATTATTCGCAGATGAACATAGAAAACCCTAAAGACTCCATCAAAAAATTATTAAATGAATTTGGCAATGTAGCAGGATACAAAATTAATGCCAAGAAATCTATGGCATTTTTTACACCAATAGTGAACTTATAGAAAGAGAGACTAAAAAAGCAATCCCATTTACCATCGCACCAAAAAAATTAAGATACCTAGGAATAAACTTAACTAAGGAGGTAAAAGACCTATATGTGAAGAACTACAGGACACTGAAAAAAGAGATAGAGGAAGACATAAACAGATGGAAGAACATACCGTGTTCATGGATTGGTAGAATCAACATCATTAAAATGTCCATACTACCCAAAGCAATCTACAGATTTAATGCAATCCCCATTAAAATACCAACAGCATATTTCACAGACCTACAACAAACTTTCCAAAAATTCATCTGGAATAAAAAAAGACCCTGAATAGCCACAGCAATTCTGAGAAAGAAGAACAAAGTAGGGGGGATCTCAATAGCAGATATCAAGCTGTAATTACAAAGCCACTGTTCTCCAAACTGCCTGGTACTGGCACAAGAACAGACATATAGATCAATGGAATAGAATAGAGAACCCAGAAATCGACCCAAACCACTATGCCCAATTAATATTTGACAAAGGAGGCATGAACATAAAATGGAGTCAAGACAGTCTCTTCAACAAATGGTGTTGGGAAAATTGGACAGATACATGCAAAAAAAATGAAACTGTAAGACCCCCAGAGGGAGACCCTTACTCTATCTCACGGATCGACGGCAACCCCAATCATCCGCAGGAGGCGTCACTTGATGCAAACAGCAAGAGGCTTTATTCCAGCGCGCTGGGGCTCAACTCGTAACTCACACGAGCGAGGAGTCGAACCCCGAGCAGAAAGTCTTACAAGTATATATAGGCAAAAACCATACATCGGGGGGTTACACATGTGAGGGGGGAAGAGAGGACAAAGTCACCAGGAAATTCCAACAGGGCTCGTTAATAACATGTTTAATGACAGGGCCTAAGTTTTCAGTCAACAGTCCCATCTGCTAATCTCATGTCCTGCTTTTCTTATCTGTCAGAGCACTATTTGCTCTGTCTGCTCTTAGCTCGGTGCTGTTTCCTGGGACAGGTTTAAGGGTCTTGTTCCCATCACTGGCGAAGGGGGAAGACCTTGGAGATTTAAGATAAAACGAACAGCTGTAAAAAAAACTTTACTCTTTCAGTTAGGGTTTGCTTTTTTTCCTGAAGCTCCATTTTCTATTGTTGCTTTTTAATCTCTGGAGTTAAGAAGTTCAGGATTTGCCCAGATAAGATAAAGTAAACAAAATTCTTTACCTTTCATTCCCCCATTTGCTTTTTGGTAAGTTCTAATCATGGAACTTCTGTCTTTACATACTCTTCCCCAAGGCTGTCTCCCTGTCGGAGTGACTGGTAGTGCTGCCTGAGCATTAGTACCTGTACAGCACTTATTCTCTCCCTGATGAAGGTGACTAGGCGATTTAAGATGCAGGGTCCAAAAGTGAGAATTAAAAGTAGTATAATAAGGGGACCCATCAGGGAGGATATGAGGGTGGTGAACCAAGGGGACCGGCTGTACCAACTTTCAAACCACCCTTGATGTGCCTCCCCATCTCGTTGTCTTGTTTCTAATCTTTCTCTAAGTTTGGACATGGAATCCTTTATTACACCGGAGTGATCTATGTAAAAACAACATTCTTCTTTTAGTGCAGCACATAATCCACCATCCTTGAGGAATAGGAGATCTAAGCCCTGCCTATTTTGTAGTACCACCTCGGATAAAGAGGTCAGCGACTCTTCCAATTTTGTGATTGATTGCTCTACTGCTCTTAGATCTTCATTTACAGCTGCCCGTAACCCCTCGATATACTGAGGAGTCTGAACGAGCGCGGCCGTCCCTGTTCCTACTCCGGCCGCTACCCCCAGACCTAGCAGGACGGCTAAAGTGAGCGAGACCGGTTCCCTCTTCTGTCTACGGGGTCGTAGGTCGAACTCAGCCTCGAAAGAGCCTGCCTCATGGTAGATAACTCTGGGCACCAGCTGTACGAGGACACAGTAGTCTTTGGCGGTGTTGAACACCGATGAGGAAACACATGGGGTCAGCCCTGTACTGCAGGCCCACCATCCGCCTACGGGGGGGGGTCAGATAGTAGTTGGTAGTTGTTTGGGGGCTTCCTATGGTCCGATTGCACAGATGCTTACGGTTTGTAGGAACTGTACCTAAGCAAGTGCCATGCCCAGAGACTTCTGTAAGGGTAAGTTTACTGTTCGACCCCCAGCTACAGGAGTCATGGGAGGTGGTATTGTTAAAGGTCCCTGAGAAAGCAATCCCCTCGTAATAGGGAGGGCTTGACACTAGACATAACCAGCAAGACTCAGTCAGGTTAGGGTTGGAAGCATTGAGAGCGCTGATAGCTCCCTATATCAGATTAAGGAGTCTCTGCCCTGTGCTCGGTATCTCGGGTGTATTTACTAGGCCGGGGACTGAGGCAGCAGGAGGCCACGGTGGGCGGCGGCTGCAGCTTGCAGTCCGGGGACTGGGGAGGCCAGTAACTGGGTTGAGCCGAGCTGTATTATCGGGCCTATTTGTTGTGACTCGGGGAACGGGCGGTCTGATATGGGCGGTTGGTGATCGTCGTTCAGATAGTACTAGGTTAGGCCCTACCTGGACGGCGGTCGGGGTTTCAACCTTAAGCTTGATAGAGAAGGTAAATCCATTGTCCCACCCTGACATATAGAAACGGAATCCCCATGTTCTCCCTTTTATCCAAACTCGAGCTTGTTTCCCTTTCTCTGTGAAGGAAATATTTAGGGGGTTTGACCCCGCCCCAGTACTGCTCCTTTTTACGGTTATCAAGTCCCAGGAGGAGGTGGGATGCCAGTAGGCCTCTCCAGTAGTCTCACATGCCCATTGCTTACAGTAGAAATTTTCTACCCCCCCGCATCTCTTGGCCTCGCTCCTCGATCTCCCATCCAGGGACAGACGTAAAACTGTGTTAGCCGCATCGGGCGTTGGGCAGGCGAATTACCACAGCCAGGGGTGTCTGCAATATGCTGGCCTCGGGATGTGGAGCCTTGGGTAAGTGAGCGCTTTGCCAAGTAGTGATCAGAGTCTGATGGAACCTCTTCATAGGTTATACTGGGGATATCCCAATTGTCTAACCCAGCTATTAAGGCGCAAATGTCTGGGGCTAGGGACGGCCACCAGGTCCAAAGGGGGTCCTCCTTGGTGGTGCTCCATATTATATCTCCAGTCTGGGAGAGGACCTGCCATGTTAGTTGTTAGGGGCATGAGGGTTAGGACTACTTATCGGCAGGAGGTGTGTCAACAGGAGCAGGAACACGGTGAATGCGGAGCTTGAGGGGGTTGTCCATTTTCTCCACTTTCCACGCTGGGTCTGGTGGTGGCGCGGGCTTGACATGTGAAGCGTGGATCCAGGCGGCGAAGCCATTGACCTTCACTGCAGTCGGTGTTGTGAGCAGCACTATGTATGGTCCTTTCCACCTCGGTTCCAAGTTGGCCGCACGGTGGCGCCGAATGTACACCGAGTCTCCGACCTGGAACTGATGAGGTACTTGCAGGTCTCCTGGCTTGTAGGCCTCGGCCAACCGACTCCACACCTCCCTCTGCACAGTCTCAAGGGCTCTCAATCTGGCGTACAGAGATTGAGAGGAGTAAGATTCTGGGGAAGGGAGGTGCTGGATGGTAATGAGTGGGGGGTGAGTCCCATAAAGAATTTCAAAAGGAGTTAGCTTGAGGGAGCCAGGGGTATTGCGTACCCGAAACAAAGCAAAGGGAAGGAGGACTGTCCAGTCTGTTATGCCAGTCTCTAAGGATAATTTAGTCATGACCTCTTTTAAAGTTCTATTCATTCTCTCTACCTGTCCTGAGCTTTGGGGCCTATAAGCACAATGTAATTTCCAATCAAGCCCCAGGATTTTGGCCAGTCCCTGACTTACCTGGGCAACAAACGCAGGGCCGTTGTCTGACCCGATTACCTTGGGCACCCCGAATCTCGGGAAGATGTCTTCTTAGTATTTTCTTGGCCACCACCTGAGCAGTCGCCCTCTTGGTAGGGAAGGCTTCAACCCATCCTGAAAATGTATCTATGAATACCAATAAGTATCTGTATCCATACCTGGCTGGCTTTACCTCAGTGAAGTCTACCTCCCAGTAACTCCCAGGGCGGTCTCCTCGGAGCCGCTTGCCCTGAGATAGCTTGCTGGGCTGGGCGTTCACCATCTGGCAAGGCTTGCATTCTTTTACAGTTGTATCTGCGAGCTCCCCTAGTTTCATGATATAATACGGTGAAGACTGGACTAAAGTTTTTAAATGTTTTGGGCCCAGATGAGTTAGCTTATGAAGGTGTCTAAGAAAAATGATAGCCTGCTTTTCAGGGAGGATTCTTTTTCCTTCTGTAGTTTCCCGGATCCCCTCTGGAGTCTCCAGGCGAAATCCTAATCTGTCCATTCTCTCAAGGTCTGATTCTGAATATTCAAAGTTCCTGATAGAGGGATATACCGCATCCTCAGGGTGAGACCCCGGTTTTTCCCCAGACAAAGATAGGATGTTGAGTCCCTGAGCCACCCGCTTGGCTTCTCTGTCAGCCCTTTGGTTCCCTCCGGCAACCCTGGACCCTCTTTTCTGATGTCCAGGACAGTGAATAATGGCCACTTTTTTAGGAAGGTGAACGGCCTCTAACAGGCTTAGAATTTCTTCTTTATTTTTGATTTCCTTCCCTGCCGAGGTTAGTAGCCCCCGCCTCTGGTAGATGGCCCCGTGGACATGGGCAGTAGCGAAGGCATACCTGCTATCAGTGTAGATGTTAATCTTCTTCCCTTCTGCCAATCGCAGAGCCTGAGTCAGAGCTAGTAACTCGGCCTTCTGAGCCGACGTCCCTTCGGGTAGGCTGCTTGCCCAGATAATTTGCTCATCATCCACTACCGCCGCCCCGGCCACCCTTTTACCTTCTATTATGTAGCTGCTTCCATCAGTGAACCAGGTCAGCTGAGCGTCTGGCAAGGGCTTGTCTCTGAGGTCCCTTCGGGTCCCCGTTTCTTCTGCCAGTATCTCTTGACAGGTATGCAGCACACCCTCCTGGGTGGACGTGTCAGGTAGTAGGGTAGCTGGGTTGAGGATGGCAGGCGGCCCGAACTGGATCCTGTCTTCATTCAGTAGGAGACTCTGGTAGTGTGTCATGCGGGCGTTGGACAGCCACCGATCAGGGGGCTGTCTGATGATGCTCTCCAAGGAGTGGGGGGCAATGACCGTTAGCTTCTGTCCCATAGTTAATTTGTCAGCATCTTTCACTAATACTGCCACTGCCACCACGGACCTCAGACAGGCAGGCCAACCACTAGCAACGGGATCTAGCTTCTTGGAGAGGTAGGCTACCGGCCTCTTCCATGGCCCTAGAGGCTGGGTCAGCACCCCTTGGGCTACTCCCCTTCTCTCGTCCACAAATAGGACGAAGGGCTTTGCTACGTCCAGCAATGCCAGGGCTGGGGCTGACAGTAATGCCTTCTTGATGTCATCAAAGGCTTGCTGTTGGCCGTTACCCCACTCAAACGGGGCACCCTCTCTAGTCAGAGGATAGAGGGGAGCTGCCAGGGTAGCGAACCCGGGGATCCACAAGCGGCAAAACCCCGCAGTCCCTAAAAATTCTCGCACCTGGCGGGGTGAGCGAGGAATGGGTATCTGAGTCACAGTTTGTTTTCTGGCCTCCGTTAGCCATCTCTGCCCCCCTTTGAGGGCGTACCCCAGGTACGTTACCTCCTTTTGGCAGATCTGGGCCTTCTTGGCGGAGGCCCGATATCCTAAGCGGGCGAGTTCTTCTAGCAGTAGTCCCGTGCCTCGTTGGCACTCTTCCTCAGTGGCCCCGGCCAGTAGTAAGTCATCTACATACTGCAGAAGTGTTACCTGGGGATGGCTGGCACGGAAGTGGGCTAAATCTTGGTGAAGAGCTTCATCGAAGAGGGTCGGAGAATTCTTGAACCCCTGGGGTAACCGGGTCCAAGTCAGTTGTCCTGTAGTCCCAGAGTCAGGGTCCCTCCACTCGAATGCAAAGATGTTCTGGCTGGAAGGGTGTAGTCGTAGGCAGAAGAAAGCGTCCTTTAAATCCAAGACAGTATACCAAATATGATCCGGGGGGAGAGAGCTCAACAAGCTGTAAGGGTTAGGTACAGTGGGGTGGATGTCCTGTACCCGCTTGTTCACTTCCCTTAAGTCCTGTACTGGGTGATAGTCTCCTGTGCCAGGCTTCTTAACAGGTAACAGGGGAGTGTTCCATGGCGACTGACACTTCACTAGGATGCCCTGCTGAAGGAGGCGCTGGATATGGGGCCTAATTCCTTCCCGGGCCTCCTTAGTCATGGGGTATTGGCGTACAGCCACAGGAGTTGAAGTGGCCTTCAGCTCTATGACTACGGGCGGCCTTTCTGCAGCTAGTCCTGTTCCAGCTGTCTCGGCCCACGCTCCCGGATACCTGTTCAACCAGTCATTTATGTGACTTTTCTCTGCTCCCTGTTCCTCAAAAAGTCTGTGTTCATCATCTAGGCGTATGGTCAGGGTGGTAGTCATTCTCTTGCTTTGGGTCACCTCCGGGCCATCAGGGGTGAAGGTAATCTGGGCTCCCATTTTGGTTAGGAGATCTCTCCCAAGTAGGGGTGCAGGGCACTCGGGGATGACTAGAAACGAGTGGGTTACCTGTCCCGTTCCTAAGTCTACCATTCTTCGGGTAGTCCATGAGTACTGTTGGTGCCCTGTGGCTCCTATGACCCACGATTTCTTGTGGGAGATGGGTCCAGACGGTTCGAGTAGGACCGAGTGTTGAGCCCCAGTGTCTACTAGGAACTCAACTGGCTTCCCCTCCACCTTTAGTGTTACCCTAGGCTCGGGGAGGGGTTCCGAGCCCCGTCCCCGCTAGTCTTCTTCTTCCTCCAGAGCTAACACTTTCTTGGAGGACCCGTTCTTCTTCTTCTTAGGGCACTCTCTAGCCCAGTGACCTTTTTCTTTGCAGTAGGCACACTGGTCTTTGTCTAATGGGGTGCGGTTGCCCAGGTTACCTGACTTTTTAGCCCTGCCCTGGGTTTGTTCCTGGCCTCTCTCACCTACTACTGCGGCCAAAATCCGTGTCAGGTTCTTCTCCTGCCTGCGATCCCTTTTGCTTTCTCTTTCCTCTCTTTCCTTAGCCAAATTAGTGGGGCGTCTCGCTGCCCCACGGAGGCCGGCCACTAGAGTCTGGCGATAGACTGTCTGTCGCTCCCTACCTTCTGCCGTGTTGAAATCCCAGTCAGGTCTGGAGAGGGGGAAGGCAATCTCGATGATGTTGGGGAGCTGGGTGGGTCGTCCATCTGCTCCTGGTACATTCTTCCTTGCCTCCAATAAAATCCTCTCCCGCTCCTCAGTTGTGAAAAGGGTCTGTAGTAGCTGCTGGCAGTCATCCCAGGTGGGCTAATGAGAGAACATCAAAGACTCCACCAGCCCGGTTAAGCGCTGGGGGTCCTCTGAAAAGGGAGGGTGATTAGTCTTCCAGTTATACAAGTCTGCGGAGGAAAAAGGCCAGTACTGGAGGGGCTGAAGAGGAGCTGGTCCACCATCCGTCGCCGCCGGTGGGGGCCCGTAAGCCCTCAGGGGGAGGGCGACGGTGGTGTCGGGAGTCATTCTGCGGCGGCTCCTGGTGCCCTGCGCAGGCCCCGGCAGAGACTCGTTAGGGGGAGCAGAGGGGGCAGCTGCAAAAGCCGGCGGTGCTTCTGGCTCTTCCCGACCCCCTACGGGAACCGGGGCAGGAGGATACGGGGGAGGTGAGTCAAGGAGAAGGAGGTCAGACTGGATTTCTGGATAAATCTTCTTGGGGGGGGTGGTCCGAGTGACTGGATTTCTCCCCAGAACTGGGAGATTGGACGGCTAGAACTTGAGTGGCTGGCCGGGGCTTGGGTTTTACAACCCAAGGTCGAACCCAGGGGGGTGGGTTTTGCACCAGGTCCTGCCAGACCACGATGTAGGGCTGCTGATCCGGATGGGCTCCAGGTTCTTTCTGAAAAACAATCTCCTTAACAGCAAAAATAACAGATAGGTCAAAGGTTCCTTCTGTTGGCCATCCTATATTAAAAGCAGGCCATTCTGAGGAGCAGAAGGTCCGCCATGGACTTTTCTTGATCTCAACTGATAGGTCGCGACCTCTTCCCTTAACTTCAGTCCAATGGTCTAATGTCAGACTAAGAGAGGTTGTCACAGTCTGTCCCATCGTCAATTCGTACGTCGTCAGAAATACAAATAACAAAAATATTACAGACACGAGGACCCACTTACTCCACCTTGTCCGCCACAAACACGCAACAGAATCAGATGGGCGCGATTTTGACAATCTCTGATCCAACAGTAAAACCCGATCAGTGCCCTTACAGTAGGAGACTACCAGGCGTCCCTGGCTCTCCTCCACCCTTGGGGCGTCCCCCAGGGCTGCAACCTGTGGCCCTCCAGGCACGTCTACCGACCACTGTTCGGCCACTCTCACGAGTCGCCGAACGGCTGCAAAACCGAAAGCGCGCACACAGGACCAGACTCACTAGCAAAACACAAGACAAAGACAGACAACCTCGGGGTACCCCTTCTTACCCCCAAGGTCGACTCCGCAGATGAGGGGGGGCCGTCAGATCCCGGACGAGCCCCCCAAAATGTAAGGCCCCCAGAGGGAGACCCTTACTCTATCTCACGGATCGACGGTAACCCCAATCATCCGCATGAGGCGTCACTTGATGCAAACAGCAAGAGGCTTTATTCCAGCGCGCTGGGGCTCAACTCGTAACTCACACGAGCAAGAAGTCGAACGCCGAGCAGAAAGTCTTACAAGTATATATAGGCAAAAACCATACATCGGGGGGTTACACATGTGAGGGGGGAAGAGAGGACAAAGTCACCAGGAAATTCCAACAGGGCTCTTTAATAACATGTTTAATGACAGGGCCTAAGTTTTCAGTCAACAGTCCCATCCGCTAATCTCATGTCCTGCTTTTCTTATCTGTCAGAGCACTATTTGCTCTGTCTGCTCTGGTGCTGTTTCCTGGGACAGGTTTAAGGGTCTTGTTCCCATCACTGGCGAAGGGGGAAGACCTTGGAGATTTAAGATAAAACGGACAGCTGTAAAAAAAACTTTACTCTTTCAGTTAGGGTTTGTTTTTTTTTCCTGAAGCTCCATTTTCTATTGTTGCTTTTTAATCTCTGGAGTTAAGAAGTTCAGGATTTGCCCAGATAAGATAAAGTAAACAAAATTCTTTACCTTTCAAAACTAGACCACCAACTTTCACCATACACAAAAATAAACTCAAAATGGATAAAGGACTTAAACATAAGATGGGAAACCATAAAAATACTAGAGGAATCCACAGGCAGCGAAATCTCAGACATATGCTGAAGGAACTTCTTTACTGATACTGCTCCTAAGGCAATGGAAACTAAAGAGAAAATAAACAAATGGGACTACATCAAAATAAAAAGCTTTTGCACAGCAAAAGAAACCATCAACAAAACAACAAGCAAGCCCACTGTATGGGAGAACATATTTGCCAATGTCATCACCAATAAGGGTTTAATCTCCAACATTTACAGGGAACTCATACAACTTAACAAAAGGAAGATAAACAATGCAATAAAAAATGAGCAAAGGACCTAATAGACACTTTTCAAAGGAGGACAGAAGGAAGGCCAAGAGACATCTGAAAACATGCTCAAAGTCACTAATTATCCGAGAGATGCAAATCAAAACAACAATGAGGTACCACCTCACAACTGTCAGAATGGCTATCATCAACAAATCAACAAACGACAAGTGTTGGCGAGGATGTGGAGAAAAAGGAACTCCTTTGGACTGCTGGTGGGAATGCAGACTGGTGCAGCCACTGTGGAGAACAGTATGGAGTTTCCTCAAAAAACTAAAAATGGAACTCCCATTTGACCCAATTATCCCACTTCTAGGAATATATCCCAAGAAACTAGAAACACCAATCAGAAAAGATATATGCACCCCTATGTTCATAGCAGCACAATTTACCATAGCTAAGATTTGGAAACAGCCTAAGTGCCCATCAGCAGTTGAGTGGATTAAAAAACCATGGTACATCTACACAATGAATACTACGCTGCAATAAAAAAGGAGTTCTTACCATTTGCAACAGCATGAATGGAACTGGAGAGCATTATGCTAAGTGAAATAAGCCAGTCAGAGAAAGATAAATATCACATGATCTCACTCATTTGTGGAATATAATGAACAACATAAACTGATGAACTGGGACAGATCCAGAGACAGAGAAGCATCGATCAGACTACCAAACCTCAGAGGGAAGATAGGGGAGGGTGGGGGAAAGGAGGAGAGATCAACCAAAGGACTTGTATGCATGAATATAAGCCTAACCAATGGACACGAACACCAGGGGGGTGAGGGCATGAGTGTGGGGGGGCGTTGGAGGGTTAATGGAGGGATGAGGACACATATGTAATACCTTAATCAATAAAGAAATTTAAAAAAAAAAGAAAGGATATGATGAAGTTATTTGGTCCTGTTTCTTAAAATGCCATTGATTTCTTTCTGTATTGGAAGCAAGCTCTGGTACAGGTGGATAGCATGGCTTTCTCTGGCTGTCAGCACCCCCATTTATTCAGTTTTAATGCTTACCTTGTACTCTCTTTGAATCTCACAGAACTGCCTTACATAGTAGGCCCATGGAATGTTGTGATCATAGGATATCATGAGTGCTGTATCACAAATAGAGTATGTATTTCTTTGATTATGTGCATGCCTTATTATCTCATTTTGAGCACAGGGGCTTTTGTGACTGAATAAGTCACACACATAAAGCTGGACCTGCTGATAGCCCCGAGGAGCATTCTGATTGGACCTATTGTTAGCCCTGATAGGCATTCTGATTGGACCCGCTGTTAGCCCTGAGGAGTATTTTGATTGGGTCTGCTGATAGTCCTGACAAGGATTCTTATTGGCCCAGCTTGGGTTGTTCATCTACTCATGAACCTATTACCTGGGCTAGTATATGGAACACTCTGATTGGCTAGACCTGGCTCACTTGTCCACAGCTGGGGCTAAAAGTAGTGTTGTCAGCCTCTCCAACTAGGAGCACTCACTCAAAAGACCCAGCAATAGACAGACAACATATGTTTACTGTAAGGAGTTTCACAGCTGTTAGCTCTACTTTCATCTCATGCTAGTGTTTTATTCCTCAAAACCCCCACACTAGTGTTTCAGGGACCTTTTTGTTATTCCTAGGATATGCCCAATTCCTGCACGACTGTGCTTTTGTACATGCTCTTCCTTTTGGGAACAGATTTCCTCCTCTCATGGAAAGCTTTCACTAATTCTTTAACACTTAGTTCAAATTTGCTTCCTCTTTGGGGTCTGCCCTGACTTTTGCTGGTAGAATAGTTGCTCAGACCTTAAACTTTTACAGTTCTTTGTTTATGTCATGGCTGCTTCTATCCCAAAGTAGTTGCTTTCTTATTTATTTTCCCCCACTATTCTCTGGGCTCCTTGAGAGCAGGGACTGTGTCTTAATCCTTTTTTTCCCCAGTGCTTAGAATAAGAAAATGACTGTCACATAGCAGATCTCCATGAAAAGCCAGTGTCATAAAATAGTGTTTTCAAGCTGCCTTCTCTAATATTACAAAAGTATGCTTTTATAAAGGAATCCGTATTTGAGATATCATTGGGGGCATCAGAGAATTTTCAGCTTCTTCTTTCTCAAGCACTGGGCTTTTTCTGAAACCAATGAATTGCAAAACTTAGAGAAGTAACATTTTGAATTCAGATAAATTTTCAATAGTCTATATCCCAAGGTCAAGCACACTGTCTATGGGTGGGTGCCGTGGACAGGCAGTGGACACTATTTCTCAACTTGCCCACTGGGCAGATCAGCCTGGGCTCTGCGAACTCAGCAGCTACGTGTATCATGAGTGTGAGGCTGGTCCTGTGTCAACTTTTTTTTTTATAAATATATTTTATTGATTTTTTACAGAGAGGAATGAAGAGGGATAGAGAGTTAGAAACATCGATGAGAGAGAAACATCAGTCAACTGCCTCCTGCACACCTCCTACTGGGGATGTGCCCGCAACCAAGGTACATGCCCTTGACCGGAATCGAACCTGGGACCTTTCAGTCTGCAGGCCAACGCTCTATCCACTGAGCCAAACCGGTTAGGGCCTGTGTCACCTTTTGTCTTGATATTTGCTCTCACATACTTATGCTCATTTGTAGCTGTCCAGGGGGTGCAGGAAAACAAAGGATATGATCCTATGGTTACCTTTAGACCCCTGTCCAGCTCTGCATATGGAGAAGGTCCATGTCGGCACATGCAAGATGAAAGGACTGCTGCTCAGAACTCTGCCTTCGGAAAAACGCTCCAGGGAAGGAGGAGCCACTACAACAAGGCAGGCAATTTCCATGTTAGAAACAGGGGTGAGCAGAGAGTCTGCAAGCTCCTCTCAAACTGAATGTATGTATTTCCTGGGTCCCAACAAGAAAAAGACTTTAAAAAATGGAACTAAGGTATACAAAATGAAAGCAATAACAAGAAAATTACATAAAAATCAATTATCCATAAGATAATGGTATGAATGTATGAATTAGGCTGAAGAATAAAAACAACAGAAAGAAATATTATAATTCAGAATTGCGAGAAGAAACCTTTATCGTCACAGTCTCTCTGTTTTACTTAGCAAAATTGTGACACTTTTTTTTTCAGCCATACTTTAGATTTAATCTTTAAATCTTGACTGTTCTCCAAGGAAATGAAAGTATACAGATCATTTTGTACAGTTCTACTTGAAATACTGTTTTCTCCAGATAAATCACACTCTTAGCTATTATTTGTGGTTTGATATTACGTTAAAGTGCAGACATGGCTCCATGTTTTGAACTTGTTTTCTGTTGCTCCATAATGAAAAAACAAGCCAGTAAAAGAAACCCTTAAATGTAAACGAAAATAAAATTGATAATTAAGAGACTGTTGGAAATTAAAAACATACAAAAATTGAGCAGGTTTTATGTCTTCTTTTTTTCTAGCCTTGAATACTTTTTTTTGCCAGTTTATTCATTCATAAAATGTTCACTATCCATCATGCCTGTAAGAGAACAGCAAACTATGATTAATGCACCTTATAAACATTATATTTGATTGGTCAGGATTCTGTATCATTATAGAAAAATTTATCACTTAAATCAATATGGAATTGAGATGTATGGTTAGGATATTTAAAAACCCTCTGTCTCTAATCATTATTTGGTGATTTTTCAAGTCCTGACAGAAGATGAATGTTTTATCAGTCAATGACGTCTGATTCAGGGGATCTTGTAACTAATTGCCCCCAAGGAAAGAAAGTTCACTAATGAAGGTTGTTATAAAGGGTAAAGGAAAGAATATGACAGAAAAATTAGAGGTGCCAGAAAAAATAGGCTGTAAATGTATAGTAATGAAGGTGAAGTTTTCTTTTTACATGGCAATAATAATCTATCACCTCTCACACCCTTCTGAGATGAAAATACCTAATTGGCCTTGGAGATAACATTTGCTAAATGCAGCACCAGATTAACAGGTAGTTAGAAATGTGTTAAATATGTTTAATTAAATTGATACTCCTGCATTTTCAAAACTTTAAAGCTTCCTCTTAAGTGATTGTGTACATTTGAAGAAATGTGTAGCATTCTTTCTGGAAAATGGAAATACTCTAAATCCAGTTATAATAAAAAACTCGCATTGACATAAATGAAGAACAAAAATAATAGTAAAGTTACTTTTTAACCTTTTGATACTTCATAACCTGAAAAAGAAAGAGAATTCTTGGGGGAGGAAAGGAGTTGAGGTGAACAGTTGAATGCTCATATGTATCCACATGCATGTGGAAGTACAGACAATCAATGAAATATACAACATTATTCTATTATTAAATTAACATGTGCCTGAATGCCAGTAATGCAACAAAGGGTTTCTATTTCCAATTTGGCTATCACTTAGCCTGTTCTTCACAGTTTGGAAATCTGTAATTTAAGTGATTCCTTTATTTATACAACCAAATGTAAGCGCTTGCTTTGTGGGGGCTGTTCTGTTTAAGAAATTATGTTTAAGGGGAAGGTTAAATTCCCCAATTCCACTTGGTTCTGAGTACACAGTGCTGGTCCGTGGATACATTTAGACTAATATGTGCTCTTCAGAAAAGGGATTCTGAGCCCTCCTGATTTTGCAGAAATACCTGGTAAAACAAAGTTAAACATGTTTCTTCAGCATATGACTTCTTAGAGCCTAAGTGCATTCTGACACTAAGAGGAGGCTGTAGTACTTAATACTGACCTAAATGTTTTGACCATGAAATCTAGCCTGCAGAATCCTTGACTGTAGGAGGGCAGAATATGTAGCCTAAAACCACTTTCCTTATTTGTTGAGATCATTGTATACCTCAGATGAGGGACAGAATCTGAACCGTGAGTGAGGAGCTGATACCTATCTGATATACCAGGTCATGGAACCAATACCCAGGAGTCCAAGGGGCTTTCCCTGCCACACAGGATGGGCTCTTGAAGGAGTGGATGGCCTGGGCAGGTATCCCAGACAGCACAAAGTCAGGAATGCTAGTGGCTGCTGAGGTGCATGGGACCTTTCCTCCATGTCACATTTTGACTGTTTTCCCAGCTTCACAGAATTTATTCTGTAGTATTTACATTCACTACTTTTCTTTTTTTTTTTTTACATTAACCTATCAAGTAATGATTAAAACATCACTGAATAGATGGTGAGGGCAAACCAGGGTCTGATCTTAATGGAGAAGCTGCTGGCCAATTCCTTTGGTCTGTGGAAGTTGAAGAGCAGCTCCAGAATGATCTTTCACTCCGTCTGTGGACCTTTTATGCACCATATACTCAGAGCTCTCTCATCCAACATACCACCTAGATACACTTTGAACTGCTTTGAGTTCATTACTACCCATTTTGTATACCCTTTAGCAATACATTAAATGTTTTCTGATGTTTCTCCAATGTTGTTTCTGCTCCTGGTGGAGATATTTGTGGCCGTAATTTGTGTCATTGGGCTGCCTCTAAGCGCTCTCAGTAACCTACCAAGAGCAGTGGTGGCAGGCAGCCAGCTGCCTCAGGTGCAGTCAGCCAGAGGGAGTATCGTCTGTAAAGAACTGGAAAACAATAATAACATCAGGTTGTCTGCTTTCTATTGTTATCATGCTCCATCACTTTTAAACAATGCCAGTAATAAGAATACTCCTATCTGTAGGAGCAGATGCCACTCCCCACCAATGACTTGCTATTAAAAACTTGTGTTGGAGAAACTAAGCATCCTATATTTTTATATTTTATGCTTCCCCCTCCTACCCGTCTCAAGGACAATTAAACTTCTCTTATTTGGTAAAAGTGAATTATTTCAAATTAGGAACCTTATGCACAAAAATCTAAAACCAGTTTCTCATTGAGTTGCTTCATCTTGCTTACTCTACTGAAGAAAAAATACCGACGCAATAAAAAAGAACTAGGTATAAAATACAGTATATCCTAGGTTTTGTTTTGTTTTAAGAGAGGCAGTGTCATATTGTAGAATTTATCCTGACACAAAGACCTCAGTTGTAGTGGTGGCTCTGAAACTGATGAACCATTGAGCCCTCATGGCATCAACGTTCTGGCGCTCAATTTCCCTATTTTAAAAAGATGAATGAAGGAACTAGGCAGATTATTTTGCAATATAGTCATTTTGACTAATTATGCCAAATTACTAGTAAGATGATGTCTGGATTCAAGGAATACGCATTAATTATATAGCCATCACAGCCTTGCTCATTTTCAGAAACAAACAAACAAATATGTAAGTTCTACCGACTCTAAAGTACTAAACTCTGGGCATTTAAAGATTATCTCTCAAATTTCTAGAACTCTTTAATGGGAAGAGAAGGAATTCCTTCATGACCCAGAAATAACTCTCTTGCATACTTTAGGAGTCCCCTCCTGCCCCCCACGAAAGTCCCGATGTCTACAGATAGCAGATGCTTTAAAATCAGGCTGAAATTAGTCTACTATGAAGATTGCATTACTTTTACTGCCTCTGTGCCTTGTCTCACTGTTTTAGTTAAAGTTCTCCCAGATCTCTTTTCTATCTTGGAAGCCTCTAGAGCAGTGATTTTCAACCATTTCATTTCATGGCACACACAAACTGATTACTAAAATTCTGTGGCATACCAAAAAAGATAATTTTTGCTGATTTAACAAAAAAGTAGGTATAATTTTCAGTCATTCACACTGGATGTCTATTGTTGTGTTGGCTGTCATTTAAAAAAATTGATAATCTGAGGGAAAAGAGGTCAGTGCCCCTGACTAAATAGTCAGGTATTGCAGGTTTTAAACATTCTTGTGGCACACCAATTGAAAATCATTGCTCTAATCTAAAGTATACTAAAGCATTGAATATCCATGGTGGACATCATTGAATATTTCTTGTTTTCACCTGAATAATGGGTATTTTAGACATGGTTCCCAAAGATATTTGAATATCAGGTGCTTTTTCCAGTGATCAAAAAAGACTGTTTTTTCTTCATTCATTTATGCATTTATTTAAAAAAATGAAAAAAAACTATTGCTTGTCTACTCTGTGCTAACTCCATTGCCTGGGCTGCGATAGAGCAGGGAGTAATTCTCTGCCTTTGAGGAACTTGCCTCTTCTCAGGGGATGGATGGGGCTAGGAGAAAACAGATGGAGTCAAGATGTGCAGACGTAGTTTTTTGATTAATTTAGAGTCCTTGCATAGTAAACCATTTATTCCAAACATTGAGCACAGCAATATGCAAGTGATGTACTTTTGGGGGTCAAAAGTTCCAACAAATATTTCCAGCTGTCAGTTAGACCTTATAGTCCTGATTAGACTGAGCAATCTGCCTGTCTTTCAGGTCAGGCCAAACTCTCCCTGGGCCTGCCCCTTGTTTCTTTCCCTAAGCCAACGAAGTCAGAGGCTATTTTTTCCATCTACTATAGTACTGTTTCCCAAACCTGGCTATGCCTCAGAATCACATAGGAAATCACTTGAGTTAAAAAAATGTATATATGTGTCTGTACTATATATAATGGATGTATAGGTAATACATATACTCTAAATTTCTGGGATATACTTAGATATACTCCAACTTTCTAGGAATGAGGGACCTGAGATCTGTATTATTCATAAAGTGCTGCAGATGATTTTATTTAATCTGGCACCATTTTTCAAACCAGATTTAGGAACTACTACCAGATTAGTCTTTCTAATGCAAGGATTTCTTCAACCTTCTCTTCTGAATGCTCAGGACTTCACAGTATGAAGTATAAGGTATTGAGAAGTCTGCCTACCTTTCCAACTGCATCTCTCTTTGCTTCATTACTGCTTCCCTCTGTTTCAAACTCACCTACTAACTTTTGGATGCCATCAGCATTCCTGCTTCTACATCTTCTCTGCACTTTTCTTCATGTCCTTAAGGTGCTCTTCCCTCTTCTTAGGTATGCATTCTTTCAAAGCCGGCTCAAGTCCCACCTCTGACCTGAGAACCTCTCCACTTTGGCAACCTGAGTGCCTTCCTTTTTATAGCCTTTATCATTTGGGTTACCCATTCATCATTGTGTTATAGTCCTTTGGGACCACAAAGTCTAGTTCAACTCTTGGAAAGGTTTCTAAGTGACTGGTGCACATGACATGTCATTTATAGCATTTCATGAATGATAAGTAAAGGACATTTACCAATACTTTTTAGAAACTAGTGCTGCTATTTGGTATTTAATTTTGTGAATTCAGTGAAGGCATGTACCGCACCTATCTTCATCACTAAAATCATGTTCAGTGCCTCTCCTATAATTATTTGTCGAACAATGTTAGGAAAAAGCCTATGTTATTGTTTCAAAACCTTTGGTGTTGCTTTTTGTTCATTGTTCGGTGCACGTTATAATGAGGGTCTGAAGCTTTGCTTTGCACTCTTCTGTTCTCATTATTTCCTTTTTAGCACACAGCGGGAGCTTAAGCTGCCCACTTGACACCATGCCTGGTTTCTGTCCCAGAAAGGAGCTGTTTATCATGACTTCACAAGGCAAGTAGACTAACCTGAATTATCCAGTGATTAAAGTAATGTATAAACCTTGAGGCGATTCCACCGTGAACATTCTATCAGCTTAAAAAACTCACTGTGCTCCATAAAACTGATCTTATTGGCTCTCTGGGCTTGTTTATGGTTATGGGTTTTAGGGCAACAGTGAGGATCTGACCCTGGTTCACTAGACACTTCTAGTTTATATTCTTTACAAGCACACACTAACTTAAATTCTTCTGATTTTAATTTTGTCCAAGCCTTATAATATACTCTGTCTTAATTGGATCTATTCTTTCTGATAACTATATATCTGACATTCCATCAATTCTCATAGTGAATCTTCAAGGAAAAAAAAACTTGATAAAGCAATAACCTGTGCGTATTTGGATTTAGAAAGCATCTTTTGCTTTTAACTCTGTAGTTGTAAATATTGTTTGGAAGCCCAAATACCTTGTGTAAAAGACAGCCAAACCTTGCTTATTTTGGCACAGATAGTTACAGGAAGCTGAAAATGGTTCCTTCACACATTTTACTAAACTACACAATGAACACACTTTGATTCTAAATAGACCATTGAGATTCAGGCTGTTTTACCCTGAGCTGAAAGCACAAACCCGGACATTTCTACTGGCAGCAAGTAAAAGGCTCAATAATTATTTATTGAATGTTTTTATAAATCAGATACCACAGGAGGGACTGGGGTACAAAGATGAACAAAATAGGTATATCTTTGTCCCATGCAAGTCACAGTTTATTCATATAGACAGATATTAAGCATATACTAGTAATAATTTAGTTATTATTGTAATAGTGGTATAAAGTAAATATCTAGTGTATAGTGAGATAATATAATTAGAACCCCAACCTCATCTGAGGTGATGAATTAGGGAGAGGAGTAGGAAGTGGGTCAGAAAAGGCTTCCCAGCATGGGTATTATTTAATACTAGAGGCCCAGTGCATGAATTTGTGCACCAGTGGGGTCCCTTGGGCTGGTCTGTGGGATCGGGCTGAAACTGGCTCTCTGACATCCCTGAGGGGTCCTGGATAGCAAAAGGGCGCAGGCCAGGCTGAAGGACCCCACCGGTGCAAGATCGGGGCTGGGAAGGGACATGGGAGGTTGGCCAGCTGGGGAGGGACCACGGGAGGGCTCCAGGGTGTGTCCGGCCCATCTCACTCAGTCACGATTGGCTGGACCCCAGAAGCAAGCTAAGCTACCAGTTGGAGTGTCTGCCCCTTGGTGGTCAGTGCACATCATAGCGACTGGTGGACCAGTCGACTGTCTTCCCCCTGGTGGTCAGTGCATGTTATAGCAAGTGGTTGAGCGGCCTTAGCATATCATTAGCATATTATGCTTTGATTGGTTGAACAGCTGACCGGTTGACTGGGCACTTTCTATATTAGGCTTTTATTATCTACTAGAGGCCCGGTGCATGAAATTCATGCACGGGGGGTGTCCCTCAGCCCAGCATGCATGCTTTCCAATCTGGGACCACTTGAGGGATGTCGACTGCCCGTTTAGGGATCGGGCCTAAACGGGCAGTTGGACATCCCTCTCACAATCCAAGACTGCTGGCTCCCAACCGCTTGTCAGCCTGCCTGCCTGATTGCCCCTAACCACTCCCCTGCCAGCCTGATCAACGCCTAACTGCTCCCCTGCTGGCCTGATTGCCCCTAACTGCCCTCCCCTGCCAGCCTGGTTGCCCCCAACTATCCTCCCCTGAAGGCCGGGTCGCCCCCAACTGCCCTTCTTTGCCGTCCTGGTCACCCCCAACTTTCCTCCCCTGCAGGCCTGCTCGCCCCAACTGCCCTCCTTTGCCAGCCTGGTCACCCCTAACTGTGCTCCTCTGCAGGCCTGATAGCCCCCAACTGCCCTCCCTTGCAGGCCTGGTCCCTCCCAGGTTCCCTCCCCTGCTGACCTGATTGCCCACAACTGCCCTCCCCTGGTGGCCATCTTGTGGCAGCCATCTTGTGTCCACATGGGGGCAGCCATCTTGTGTGTTGTAGTGATGGTCAATTCGCATATTACTGATTTATTAGATAGGATAATAATAAAAGTGTAATATGCTGGGGTTGCGAGGGAAGCTGGGGTTGCAAGGGAAGCTGGGGTTGCGAGGGAAGCCAGTGCTGGCTGCCGGGGGAAGGAAGGCCTACTCTTGCATGAATTTCGTGCATTGGACCTCTAGTATAGGATAAGATCTGAGAAAAAGAGTGAGAATTAAGACAAAGAAAGGAATTGCCAATTCCACAAATATAAGAATAATGAATAATCAATTATATTCACCTAATCCTATTTTATATTTATCCTGTCACTGGTATCAGGGGAGAAGGATTGTATGATCTCTAATTCCTGGTTAAAATAACTATTATGAAGAACAAGAATGCTGTTAAAGAAACTGTGAAGGTCAGGAGGGGAGACAGAGATTGTAAATGTTCCCAAGGAGAAAATGCCTGTTATAAACATCACATGAGGGTTCTAACACATTCTAATAACCATTTACACTAAACAGAAGAAAAATTTTCTATGCTATATTTCTTGACATATGTGGCTTATAACATACTTTATCATTATAGCTAAAATTTTACTTGCTATATTAGCATTTTGGGTGTTTAACAAAGGAACTGTTGCGTTCTCGATGTGTCCAAAATAATATAAGACAGAAATAAAGACAGAAAGAAGGAAAATCAGACAGAAAGCAAATAAACAAGGTGGGTAAATTTGACACAAGTTATTTTGTGAAAAATGTGTCTAAAATCAAGTAATACAATTTTTCAGAAATGTTGAATGCTAATTATGAACTGGAATCATAATATATTGACAAGAAAAATAGTATTGATTTTTTTTAGTCCCTCAATTTGGAGCCACTGGTATTTTAGGTGAACCTAAAATAGTGTTCTTATGTGAAATTTACTTTTGTTTCCTCCCAGTTATGGATGCTGTACCAGATCTAAGGGCCAAGAGTGAGCAAAGTAACATCGCAGTTGTAGTCAGATGTTAGCTGGGGTGCAGTCAGCTGAGCTAACCACTGGGTTTTTGCTGTTGAGTTTAATGCTAATAGCAACTTTTTTATCAGTGGGAAAACTAAGGCTCAGAGAGCTTAACTAATTTGCTGAAGTATTTGAACCAGGATTGAAACACAGTTCAAAACCCATTTTATTTCTTCTAAATTAAAGAGAAAGTGTTTTCCCCAAGAGAAAGAAAGCTGATTTTCTTTATTATTCTGGATTAGTGGTTGTCTATAAAATGTTGAAAGGCCTCATAAAGGCAAATTTACGTCTGGTGTGTGGTTCAAAGAGAATTTTCTTAACTAGATGGTAAAATGTTCCTTAAAAGAGCTGAGTGTAGAAACAGAACTTGGATTGCTAATGACTTTTTTGTTCATATTTACTTTAAAGTTTTACTTTCTTTCATTACAGATGTAAAGATGTTTATTTTATAAAAATAGAAATACATAAGAGCATAAAATAAAAACTCCCAACATGACACTACCTAAAGACAACCATTTTATTAATGCCAACATTTCCTGCTAGCATGCTTCCTATGACTATATATTTCTAGTGATGTGTTCATAATAAATATAAAATTTTGTGTCATTTTCACTTACCATTATAGGATAAGACTTTCTATCTCTTAAAACTATTCATATTATTCCATTGTGTAATCTAGAAACAAGCAAGTGAAATATTCATTTTATAAATCAATTATTATGACTCATGTTTAGAACTATTAAGGGAAATATAAAGTGCAATAAGATTAAACATTTTCTTTCAGTGAAAACTTTTCTAAAAAATAATTAAATTGTTTTATATTAAGACATTTGAAAAATGAGATAATTGATAGTAAACTTCATAGGTCAGGCTGTGTATATTTTATCTATAACTTTGAAGAAAATTTTGATCCAGTTCTTAAACTTTACTGTAATTTGGGATAAGGCATTCTCATATTTCTTGCATCTGAAGATATATTTGGTAGAAAGGCTTTTTTATTCTTTGCATTTTGGTTAGATAAAGCAAATAACTAGTGATTATAGAAAATAGCAAGCATATCCCCTTTCTTGACTGTTAATCAGTAAATATTTTAACCCAGGAAACCTGAAGCATCAGGATCCATTTCACATATACATTTCTACCTATAATCCGACATTTCCTTACCTGGCTGAGTTAAGAACATAGTTTCTAGAATTAGATAACCCGAGGTCAAAGTCTGATTCTACTTCTTAGGCACTTTACGAATTTGAATAAGTTGCTCAACTCAACCTCCGACCTCATTTTTCTCACCTACAATGTGGGCATAATAAACATTACTTACCTCGAGGGCTCCTGTGAAGATTAATGAATCACACATATAAAACATTTAGAATGGTATCTGGTACACTGCCAGTGCTGAATAAATGCCAGCTATTATTACTGTTATTATCATGTCCTTCTATTTCATTTGGTAACAAAGGTTTTGTTAACTAGATCTTTGGTTAACATGCCATTTTCAGATTAAAGCCTGATAAATTCCATAACGCCTTTGAGGGCACAGAATCTATATCCCTCAGGAAGGCTACCTGTTGTTTTAGTTCATTACCTAGTGTCAGGTGTCTATTTTTAGATGTTTATTTCTGAGATAACTGTTTGGTTCATTTGTTAATTTGATTATCAATAAAATAATTTGGGACATTGGAACTCACTAAATGGGGTTGAGATATCTGTCAAGTAATGGAGCTGATTGTGTAGCTACTTCTAGCACATTCTGCTCAAGCTCCACTTGGAGGGAAAAAGAAAAGCATGAACTGAGGTCAATGATTATGCTAGTTTGGTAATGGAAATGTGGGATATAAGTTGGCAAATGTAGGTTGGTACTAGATTATTGAGGGCCTTGAATGCTTGGGTAAAGCCACTGGATTCTGTTCTTTAGATTATAGAGAATGATAGGATGAAAGTAAGACATCTTTCCAAGGACGCAGAGTATGAGTTACCAATCTGTTTATACCACAAGTCCATCAGTTCTTGTGTTCTTAAATTTAATTCATTCTTAGAGAATGTAACACATTCCCACTAACAGCCAAGAAGCCTAGTCACTGAGGAAGATAATTTTTGGGCACATAGTTTTTCCACAATCCTCAAGTCTTCATATGCACATGGCTACCTCTTCTGTTTCTAAAATGTTGGGCCGGGCTATGAAGATTTATTTTTGTGACATTCTATTACCATTGAGATTTGACTATTTTAAAAGCATAATTATGAGGAATATTGTTTTGTAGTCTCTTAGTGATAATAAAATTTTACTGTTTTGAATAGTTACTTGCTAGGCTATACTGCATACACATGTAAAACAGATGCTTTGTATTTCCCAAGTAATCAGAATCCTTGAGAGCTGTGCCCAGCGGTAAGTAGCTGCCTTAGTCTAAAAGGTTAACTCTTTTATCAGCTAAAGAGGTTCTCAGACATCTTCTAGAACAGAATTGTCTATGTAATAGAGTTGATGGCTAATGAGGGGAAACAGTTTCATTAATAATAGAGTGCAGGAACTTCTAGGCAATTTTAATGAAGTTTAAGGGTAAGAACAAAATGCCAGAAGGAAATTGTTAAGCTAAAGTCTAATTTTTATTATGTTTTGCCACAAATTATATGGAGATTTTATGTATTAACCAAGACAGAAATTAATAATATCCAGATCTGTATTTCCACAATTTATTCATGCCCTATTTTAGCACTTCCATATCGTGTTGTGATTGTTTTATACCCACCTTCCCCACTAGATGGCCGATCCTTCACGTTGAGGGTGGGCCACTTATCTTCTAGTCCCCTGCACCTGACATAGGCATGGTATGTACCCTGTTTCCCCGAAAATAAGACAGTGTCTTATATTAATTTTTGCCCCCAAAGACATGCTAGGTCTTATTTTCAGGGGATGTCTTATTTTTCCATGAAGAAGAATACGGTACACATTTATTGTTAAATGAAAATAAAGGAAATTTATTACCTGTATACGGTACGGTAGTACAGTAGTTGTCAACACAAACCAGACAAACTGTGAATCCTACAGTATCAAGAATTTACTCATTTATTCAATGACAATCATGTCATCATCTTCTGGAACATCATCATAACAAGCCAATTCCTGAATTTCCTGGTGAATTTCTTGTGACTCCATTTCTTTCAGAATCAGTGGACCAAATCTCTCATGTTTAGCAATAGCACTGTCTTTAAATGAGTGCTTCTTGTCAAGGTAGCCTGCTCACAGTGCATTTGCAATGCAACTGTCAGTGATTTTCTCCCATGAATTCTTCACCCAAGTCACAACTTCTTGCAGTTTAGGTTTCACAAAGTTTCCACGCTGATTTCTCTCCATTCTATTTTCAATGTAGTCATTAATTTCCATGCGCAAATTGTCTTTGAATGGCTTGTTTATTGCAATATCAAGAGTCTGGAGATAGGCCGTCATTCCTGCAGGAATCATTATCTGATCTATTTTTCTTTCGTGCAGAAATGTCTTCATGTCTTTAGCGCGGTGATTGCTGGCTGCATCCCAGACTAGCAGACCTCTTTGGCTCCCTCGCATAACAAGCGGCAGCATTAAATCGACCCACTTCCTTATAACTGCTTGTGTGGCCCAGGCTTTTTCAGTTTCAAGAATAAAAACGCCCAAAACACGTTCAATCTTTTCTTGCCCTTAGAAATGATTAAAGGTGGGATTTTAGTGCCATCCAGACGAATTGCCAAAATACAGGAAACACGTGCACTTTCGTAAGCAGTGGAGGGAATGTACGCTAAGGAGGCACCCTGCTGTTCAATTGTTGTTTGAGATGGTTGGCCCATAAACACTGCAGTTTCATCCATAGCAATCATGTTGGAAAGATTGTATTTAGAGAAGTCAGCATCATCAATAAAGGACTTGAATGCAAGTGCTCGCTTCATAACTTGAGTATCTTCCAACCTAAACAATGTTGTAGATCTTCTTAAAGACAGTTCACTTCGCTGAAGGAAATTATCCAGCCAGTGTTGTGATGCTTTGAAGTCTTCGGGGGCTATGTCAAACTGTGGTGCCATTGCAAGGGCAAATTCTTGAATCTGAGCCCTATTCACAACCAAAGCCTTTGCTCTCCTGTCAACAACCCATTCACAGATCAGGTCTTCCAGCTCGGAAAATAATGGTTGCCGACCTGATCCACACTTGCGCTTTTTAGTGTGGATCACTTGTTCAATGAGGTTACCATACCCTGCTCGCCATTTTCGGACCAATCAGATACTCAACATCTTCTCTTTGCAGAAAGCAGTAAGATTTTGGCCCCAAGAGTCTTCCACGATTCCTTTCTTGTACTCCACGGAGTAGCTTTTTCTTTTTGCGCTCATTTCTAGGGGTAAAAAGAATTGGGGTATCAAGGTGGGGTGAGGGGGATCACTCAAAATGACACAGGGGGGATCAGAGGGGGGAATCAAAATGGCACAGGAGAATCAGAGGGGGGATTACCATTTTAGTAACCCCTTTTGATCCTCCTGTGTCATTTTAAGTGATCCCCCTCCCCTCACCCCTGTACCACTGAACACCTTCACCAGACATCCCCCCTACCCCTTTATCAGACATTTACCCTCTGGGGCCTGCCTGGGGACTGTCACTGGGCTTGCTGGGGCCTGGATCTGGGCTGGAGCAGGGTCTGCCACTGACTGAGAACCTTCAGTCATCATGAAGGCGGCCGCGAGCATCAGGTAGTGTCACCAGAGACAGACCAGCACTCACCACCTTCGCCGCGTCCCGTCTGCTCTAATCCTCCTGTTCTTCTACACGCATCTGCGAAAGTCTCCTCCTCTCTCCCGCCCCGCGCTCACTCCGACCTCCGCTCCGCCTCCACACAGCAGTGACGTCAGGACTCCGCGTAACATCACTGGTTGCTAGACGCCAGTTGGGGCGGCCCTAGCGACCAGTTTACGGTAAATTAATTTTCATTCTGAGACAGAGCCTGGGGGCCTTATTTTCGGGGGATGCCTTATATTTCACTCAGAAGGAAACCTGTAAGTAGGTCTTATTTTCGGAGGATGTTTTATTTTCAGGGAAACACGGTAGCATGTGCTCAACAAATGCTTGATTCTTGTTGAGTGAAATCAGTGTTTATAAAAGTCAGTGTAAAGTAGATGATTGCCACCAGTTAGTGTAGCTTAAAAGAAAATGGCCCGGCCTGCATGGTTCAATGTTTGAGCATTGACCTATAAACCAGGAGGTCACGGTTTGATTCCAGGTCAGGGCACATGTCCGGGTTATTGGCTTGATCCCCAGTGTGGAGCATGGAAAAGGCAGCCAATCAATAATTCCCTCTTATCATTCATGTTTCTATCTCTCTCTCCCTCTCCTTTCCTCTCTGAAGTCAATAAAAATATATTAAAAGAAAAAAAAAGAAAGAAAGAAAATGAACCTCATAATAGAGAGTCAGGTTTAGAAACAGTATTTCACGGGATATGTCAGAATGACCAGGGCCAAAACCAACACTTGGGATTTTCTCTACAAAGAGAAGAATACCAAGCACCTAATGTCCACAAGTTATGTTTTTAGTGAAAAGTAGACATAAATAGAATAAAAGATTGACAGATGTTGTTTTAGTTGATCACTGATACAGACCTAGGAGTGGATCTCAGGTGATTCAGGGCTGATTTCCTTTGCAGGTAGCAAAGAGGAAGCAATGAGAGCAGAAGCTGCTGTGGCCTTGTCACATATCAGAGTTCCTTGGGTCCCCAGAACTTTTGGGTGACAGGGTGACTCTTTCCTTTAGCTGGGTTGGGGTTGGGCTAGAGAGCCCATGTGAAAACTCTCAGGAATGCTTGCCTCAGCTGTCATTCCACAGAGTATGTTTTTGGGATCCAGACTATTCTTGGGTCACATCCTACTCTGTGGTGTGATCATACATGTCTGTCTCTAGCTGTGTCCATAGTTTAGGTATAGAACACTTGTGCTGGGCAATGAGAGACAAAGGAAAGGGAACTATTACTGTGCACTCTTAACAGACCAAAGCTACATTCACTAATTTTTTCCATTTGATTCCATCTCTACGACCAGCTTTAGTTCCCATCTACCTTAGCCTCCTAATTGGTCTCCTGAATACTTAGGCCTATATCCAAATCGTATCAGTCAGGAAGATCTCAAGATGCAAATTTGATTCTTATTACTAACACCCCTTGACTTCCAATGCTTAACTTCCTGAAAAATTCCCACTCTCTCAGGATAAATTCTGAAGCCTCACCCTGGTCCCATGCCCTGCATGGCATGGCACTTGCATACCTTGCCAGCCTCAGCTCCTACTATGCTCCAGTGTCCAGTCATTCTGTCTGATGCAACATGCTCCCTCACTACAAGGCCCTGGCACATACAGCTCCTTTCCCCTAGATCCATCTCCCCAGTCTTTTTTGCCTTTTTTGCCTTGGGTCCCCAGAACATTTGGGTCACAGGGTGGCTCTCTCCTTTGGCTGGGCTGGGGTTGGACTAGAGAGCCCATCATTCAGCTGTCAGCTCAAATGTTCGTTCTCCAGGGAAGATTCCATTGATTGACTATGCTTTCATAAAACTGTTCCCTTTCTTCAAAGCACATAGCTCAGTTTGTAAGGATACACTTACCTATGTGATTATTGGATTAACATTCATTCTTCTCCCCATTAGACTCTACATTTCATGAGTGCAGTTTTGTAGCCTCAGTGACTAGTGCAGTGGCAAACACACAGTTGTTGCTCAATAAATATCTCATTACTAAACAGAAACATGGCAACTATCATCATAACCAACACTTGCAGCTTTCAGACACTCTTCTGCGAGTTATTTATGGCTCATTCAATCCTCACAACAGCCATATGAGACAGATTCACAAATGTTATGCCCATTTTACAGATGAGGAAACTGAGATGGGGAGAGAGAAAGAATGCCCAAGGTTACACAGTAATGGGCATTTGCTCCCAGTTTTCATGCTTTATACTTGTCTGTCATATGACCTCTTGAGGTGAGGAGTCCTGACACTGAATTTATGAACTAAGTGTTACCATTTCCATTGTACAGATAAGTAAACCAAAGCTCAGTGAGTTAATTTACCCAAGGTCACAAACGTGTTAAGTGGTGAACCCAAAATTGGAATGTTGGTCCCCTAAAAACAATGCAGTTTCTTTTGTTGCAATCCTTCTCTGGGTGTGTCACAACATATTGAATAATAAATTTTCTGGTCTATAGAAAATAACTAGAAAATTACTCATTAAGATATGTCACCAAAAATAACTCATATTTTTAATGAGCACCATATATGTGAGTTGCTCTATGATGTTCTTCATGGGGATTGCTGCATTGAATCCTGACAAGGACCTTGCAAAACAGAAGCACACCAATGCCTTTAGGAGCTTCATAAAATTGGACTGTGTGAGTCCAGGGAGCAAGTATTCCCCCAAAGAATCAGAAGATAAAAAGCTAGAACAGTCTGCTATTTGTGTGGCTGGATGCTGATGGCTGAATTAATTTTCGAAGCTCACTTGAGGTTACAGAGAACGAAATACCAGTAAGAGATGTTCAAGAGGGAGAAAAAGCTCATGATTTATGTGTTTTCCTTTTTCCATTTAAACAGTGCAGACACTGATCAGGATGGAAACCACGCAGGGAAACCCTGGTCTGAAATGTCATTTCATTTCAGTCTCTTTAGTGTTCCGCAGTGTGGTTGCAAGATATGCTGAAATGGAAATTTAGTGCTACTGTATTCTGAGATGTATTTACATGGTATTTTTGTAGTCTCTGCATGTACCTTCTGCTTATTACTGAATAAGCTCAACATTCATCATTGTTGATTCCATCGAAGAGTGACATACTGACATTGGAAAGATGAAGCAAGATTACATCTCAGAGTAAAACATGCAGCCCCGAAAATGGAAACTCAGAAGTAAATACTGATATCTGTGAATAAAGAAGCAATTTCCAGGGTTTGCTTTACATGGTTCTTAAGGAGCCTATTACCTTTATATCTGTGTATGTTATTTCTCACAATTGTACAAAACTAGTGAATGCTTGTTTAATACTTTCAGATAAGGATGAGGTTTTACTGAGGACTAGATTCTTCCAGAAAAGATAAGAATAACAAGAAAAAATGTGACAAATTATTGCCTGCATTAGTATCAGGAATGATCTGTTCAGAGCTGTCACTTGGTGGTATTTGCCTCCAAATTATGGGCTAAAAATATGTCAGGATGTGAATGGAAATATCTCTTTTCGAGAGAAGCACATTCACGTTCCATATATGATATGAAACATGCCTTTTGGGCCACAGAGTCTTGTTTTTTAATTCTTTCTTTTCCTTCATTAATCTCTTCCCTTGGCTTCATAATTACTTATAATGAAATAACATGAAACTGCATTTGATATTAAAATGGTGGAAACTTCTTTTTCTTTCTTTATTTTTTCAGAGTAGAAAGCTTTTTTTCCCAGACAGAAAGATTTGCTGCTACCTGTATCTTTGGGCTTTACCAGCTGATAAACAGCCCATGGATTATACAAACATAACCGCATTTCCATTATCTCTCCTCGACAAATTACAGCCTGCCACTAGAACTGCCATAGCAGACAGCAGGCATTTGGTTTTAAATTGTCTTCTTTTTCTTAAATCCTGAAAACAAGGCCATGATTCTTCATATTCACTTGAAATAGAAAATGCTCAGGCTGAATACACACAAGGAAATTGCAACCTGGCTCTCTCCCTCTCCCGCCTCCTCTCACTTACTGATACCCTTCGCTGCATTGCAGTCCCGCAGAGCTCCCAGGGAGCCCACGGGGCGGGGAGGAGCTGCACCACCACCTCCTTTATAGCCAAACCACAGAGCCTCGCTTGAGGTCCTCTTTTACATTGTATTTTGATTTTATAGAGCTGCTTTCGATAAAGAGAAGACACACACATTGCAGAGATGTGTGCAGCATGACAGTTTTGTGAGAATGAAAGAAAAACCTAAAGGTTATTCAGTTACCTACAGTCTTATCCAATGCTGCAATTTTGGGAGGGGTGGTGGGAAAAAGGAAAGTTCTCATTTCAATATGTGATGGTAGATCCAGGAAGCTGTTTCAACTTGAATAATTTGCTTAATTTTTCTTGAAGAAAATATTTAATAAAAGAGTGCGAATGTGCTAGTACTCTGTGCTCTCTCTCTCTCTCTCCTTTTTATTTTATTATGAGCTAATACCATACTTTGAAATAATTTTACCTGATGTCTTTTTGAAAAAATATATTCATAAGTGATTCTTCTGCTTTGCCAGGGTCTTTGGGACTGTGGGCTGGGACCCCGGAGGGAAGAGATGCCTAATTTCACACTTTCCAGGTTATGAAGGAGGAACATCCTAGCCTGGGAGGTTTCCTGGGAATGGGCTAGCTGCACCCCTGTCAGTGCAGGCAGCCCAGCCACTCCCTGATTTGTGGTGAGAGAGTATGAACCTCATTGGGTTCACCACTGCGGAGACCACCCACAGAAGGCAGTTTAAGTGAATCCCTTTACGCTCTGAGCCTCAGTTTTCTATTCTGAATAACTGGAATTTAAAGCCTATACCCCCACTCCCCCCAACTCTGAAAATTAAGTGAAATACTTTCTAACACAGAATGATCTCTTCAAATAGAAGCTGGTTTTGTTTTTGTTGTTGTTATTTAAGGAGATGGAGATTCCTCTCCTTACTTGCCTCATCTAAAACAGATTTGAATCATCTGTCTGGGCTGGCTGCTCCTTCTCAAATTCTTCTCCTTAGCCATTATCAGAAGGGTGAATCAATATTTGGTGTGTTGTTAACTCCAGGAGGAAGGTCCTATATCTTTTAATTCATCACTGTTTCCTTGCAGCCCAGTGCCAAGAACCTTCTAGGCACTCAGCTAGTATTTGCTGAGGCACAGTGAGGAGTTCCTCAGGAAGCTCATAGTCCACTGCTCCAGTCTCTTGTTCTATTTCCTCCTTCTGGTTGGGGCTGTCCTCCCACAGACTTAAAGATGTGGAGATATGTTGGGCAAGTATGAATTTTAGTCTGGAGCAGTCTGGTGATTTTACATCTCCCTAAAATATCCCCCAGTTTTATTATAGTCTAATTTTTTTAACACCTATATTCCCTTTAGGAAATCAGGCCAAATGCCTTTACTAAATCATTTGGTTAAAAAAAAATGCCCCAAGGAATGAAAGATTTGAGTGTTTTTATACTTGTTCATTGAAACCAGACCTCTGGCTAAAAGCACTTGCATGTTTCATTGCTGACCTCTCATTTGAAGCTAGTTCCAGTGGAGCCTGGATTGTTTTTAGAAGCTCACAATTAACCTCAAGTCATGAAAGTGAGAAGGAAGTGATGCAAATGTTCATTTGAGTCAGTTCATGCTCAGAACTTACAAGGACCTGTGTAATGGGCTATATAGTCTATTAATGGAGCACAGCTTTGGTTTAATGGATTTAAAAGTAATCTTTATTAATATTAAATTATTTATGTAGAAATTTTAATAAAGTATACAACTTTTATGAACTGTGGAATTACTGTAATGCTTTGAAAGTTGTTCCTTGTTCTGTCTTTCACTGATTCAGTATGTGATTCGGCAGAGAGCTTTGTGATTTTTATATTTGAGTGTTTAAAACTAAGAGAATATGCAGCACTTTCAACTGCATTTTTGAAGAACTGCAGAGCAAAATGAAAAACATTCTGGAAAGTGGTTTTGGAAAAACAAATATAAAGGCTAATATATACGTTTTGTGCTGTTATATATGCATATAGGCACACATATATGTTAATATGTGTATACATTTTTTTCAGCAGAGTCCTTTTTGGGTTATGAAATATCTATACTAAATAATATCTGTAACACATATTCAATACTATTAAGCATAGCAATAAACAGATAGTCCTTAACATGGATAAATTGCAAAAAAAATTTTTTTTAATAAACATTTTATTATGTTCTTATGAGCCAGGTAGCAATTGGGACTTCATTTGAAATGTAAAACAGCCAAATGAATGATGTTTCGTTTGCAGCATCCAGAAACAAAGCTTGGTAGAGTAGCATTCTGCATTGGAGGATGAGTGGCAGGTTGGGTATTGCTGCCTTGTTCTTCTGACCTCTCCTCCCCCCCCCCCCCCCCCCAGGCATAGAGAGAGCACCAATGTCAGTGTGGTCACTCCATCAGGTAACCAGGCAAGATTAGAAGACCTGGAGAGTTTCTTTAACTCATGTTTAAGACAATAAAAGTATTGAGAATTACTGACCCCATACTGTGGAATGTGAGTTGCATATACCCTGTACTTTATTATACCATTGGTTTACTTGCAGTTATATTAAACAAAAATATCAGATGGTATACCAGGGACCTCAGCTATTCATTTCTGGCCCCTCCTGACTGGGAACTGATGATTCATAATTTTGTATCTCTAATCACCATGGAAACTGCTTCTGTTCTGGCCTGGTTCCCATGTCCCCTGTCAGTGGTTCAGGTTCTCCACATTCTCTTCTCTCTGTGCTCTTCTGTGCCATTCATGTGTGCTGGAATCAAAACCCTCCTGCTATCAGAGCTCTTTTTACTAATTTACTATCTGTAGTTACCCAAAGAAAAGATTTGATTTCTTGTGCCTCTATTATCCATATTACTTTTGTGGGTTGCTTGCTCTGAGTTACTGCAAAATGTTTGTATCCATTATTATTTGAATATTACTTTTCTGCCTATTTTCCCAGTTATATATTTTTTCTATTTGCATCTAAGTCTTGTTTACCTTTGTGCTAAAGTGGAGAGGTGGTCTTGGGTTCTTTTGATTTCTTGCTATGAAGAGCAATTTCCACATTGGGTTTGAGTTGGTAATGGTTCATCTGGTGGACATGTAGACACCATTACACTTTGTTATAATGGGGTTTTACTGTTTATTAAGGGTTTGTATAACATGTCTCCAGTCACAAAAGCTTCAAAATTCTCATGAGTCAAGATAGATATTAGTTCTGTGTGTAGTATCTCCATGTAGATAATGAACATAGACAGGTAAGTTCAATATTCTGCTTCACCCATGAATACAGATTTTTGATAATATGTGCATTTTAAGATGCTTTACTAGTTTGGAGAAATTTATTCTAGAAATAACTACTTCCTCTACTTTTCTGAGATTGAAAATAGATTTTGATTTACAGAGACTTTGAAAGGCTGTGATCTGAGTGAGAATACAAATATGTTGTGCCCATGTTAGAGCTATAACCTCTTTGCCTTAGTGTGGTCTCTAGAACTATAAAATAAGCTTAATGTCAGAAGTCAATTGAGAACATATGTTCTCTGTTAATTGCATGTTTATGAATAGACTCCAAATAAAATGTTAGAAGTTTTTCTCCAACTCTCTATTTTAAATTGAAATTCAAAGGGCAATTTTTAAAAGAAAACATTTTATTTTGAAGTAATTTTAAATTTATAGAAGACTTGTAAAGTTGATACAGAGTTTCTGTATATCTGTAACCCTGCATCGTCTAATGGTAACACCTTACATAACCATGGCACACGTATCAAACCAAGAAATTAACATCAGTACTATTAAACTATAGACTTTATTTGGATTTTGCAAGGCTTTTCTCTTGTGAAGGACAAATTCTTAAATCATTTTTATTTAGAGTACAGAATTATTTTATTTAAAAACAATAGAATTATACCTTTAAGAAATTTGTCAGTCTAATGTAGACATATGCATAACTGGGAGCTTTTCAGGGAAAGTTAATGAATAATGTTAAATAATTTTAAAAGATGAAAACATTAAAACATTCAATATCTTATTTTTTTTCTTATTCTGACCAATATATTCATTATTCTGTCTAATGAATATAGCATTAATTATATGGATATTTCTTTCAAATGAATGTAGTTTCACTTTTCTGACAAGTCAGGAGTGAGGCTGTAAGGAAATTTCTATAACAATCTTTTCATCCTGTAATCTTTAAAATCAGTGACTCACAAGATTTTCCCTTGTAACATATTGAATTTTGCATATTGTGGAAATTACTTCCAGTTTTCTTGAAAGATAGAATAAGTTTTGTTTATAAAGAGTACATAAAAAGCACAACTAGCAACCTGATGAATAAAAAGATAATTACAAAGGTGTATGGGGAAATAGTGTAATTAATTTTCTTTATAAAAAGATTTTACATCAATCCTATTTTTTCAATTTATTTGGTAGCTTAGCAACATTAATACATTTTAGAGGACCATTGCCTTGGTCCCACTTTGCCATTTTTGTGCTACTTGTGCTTGGTAACAGGCATGATACCTTGGATTGCTGGCTTTTCAGATGCGTTGTTTTCATAAATACCTGAGCACTAGGCTCAACAGAATATCAAAGGATAAATGAATTTCTAACTTTAAAAAGCTCCTGATGACTTAATGTGCTAGAGAGTCAGAGAAGGAATCCTCTCTGGGGCTTTAATAGGATTGAGGCTTTCCTCTCATCTTTTCTCAACAAAGCAAATACTATCTAACAATGTCAATATAAAGTGAAGTTTAAGTACATACGAATATAAAATACTTCCCAAACTTTAACCCTAGGAGATATGTTGTGATTTTCAATAAGAGCTTTAAAAGGTAAATGCTGGAAAGGATACTCAGGAAGTTGAAAGTGAGGGTAATCAGTGTGAATGTTAGGGGCATAGATTGGAATATCTGGGCCTGAGCTTTTATTGAATCTGGCAAGGGAAACCTTAAAATTGGAATTACATTTCTTCTTTTGTAGATGAAATACAGGGTAGGGCAAAAGTAGGCTACAGTTGTGAGTATGATAAATAGTTTATTCTGGTATTATTATTTATTCTTGTATTATTTTCCATACTCACAACTATAAACCTACTGTTGCCCCACTGTGTATATCAAGGAGAGGTTTACAGGAAAAGCATGTTTTCCCATTGCTTCCCATACAATTCCGTTTGGAAGGTAAATTTTCAGTGGTGGCGGGAGGATCAGTGTTGTTCGGGCCAAATTCCAATTTAAGTCTCCTTACTTGGCATTCAGTGGTGCCAGAGCAGGGAGTTTGGCCTTAAATCTATGGCTATTCCCAAAAGGAAGCCTATTTAAAAGAACTGTTGGTGATGAAAGGTTGGCATCCCTATTGATTTTTATGTAGGCCAGTGTTGTGGAGAGATTAAAACAAAGAGCTGGAGGTAGGGGAGTTCTCTGAGGCTTCTTTCTTTTGGGTTGGTTCTGTTGAACTGGTCCCTCTCATGGTGAGGCCACGGGGCAAGGGAGGGATGCTTTCCAAGGTCGTTTAAATATGTTTCTTGTCTTTATATTTGGAAGTTCTCCGTAGTCCAGAACTGCCTCTTTGAATTTGCAAAGCTTGATATCATTGTGGTTGCCGTGGTCAAGAAGACCTACTGTGTAGTGCCTTGTACTAATAGCCAGTGGCAGTGTTATATAGGGGCTGTCTCTTTTGATTAGTATTCTACTTACTTTGGGATTATAGAAGCAACCTTGTACAATGTTCCCGAGAAATTCCTTAGCTTTTCAAAGACAAGCAATGAGGTGTTATTCATTTTGATATGGGAGCTCCTTTTTGGCTCACCTAAGTAGGCTTGAGTTTATGTTAGAGAAACAATGGTGATTAATCCAAGAGTAGTTCAGTTTGAATCACAAACCTTAATTGATATAATTTTCTTTGCTGGTATTAGTTGGTAGTTTATCACGTTTTATTTACCTCTGTGAGTTGTGGAGTCCAGCTGGGAACTTCAGGGGGCTACCAGGGAAAAGAGCTGCTAAAGGAGAGATTGGCTTTAGTACCCCCAATTGGTGGGTGGCTGGTGATGTGCTTCTGTTCTTTAGATGGAGTGGATGCAGTATCCCTGAGCTTGGGGATGCTTCAAACTAACCCCATCACGTTTTGAGCAGTTGAGCAAATAATTAAAATTATAGGCAACAGACACTTACCTAGGGTTTGTTAATATCCCCTGTGTTGCTATTATGAGATTATATTAAGAATAAAATGTAATTTAATGGCCAACTGTTATTATTGTCCTCTAGCTTGCTACCTTTGCATGCAGTCTCATCCCAGTCCCTTCAGCAGAGGCTCACGGGGAGACAGCATATCTATATATATAAAAGCCTAAGCGACCAAATGACTGAATGACTGAATGACCGAACAACTGGTCGCTATGATGCACACTGACCACCAGGGGGCAGACACTCAATGCAGGAGCTGCCCTCTGGTGGTCAGTGTGCTCCCATAGCAGGAGCATGGTTCAGCTGACCGACAGGTGCCAGACACCGGGCTCACGGCTGGTGAGCACAGCTGCAGTGGCACGAGCCTCTTCTGCCTCCGTGGCAGCACTACCAAGCAGGCAGCAGCAGGAGCAGTGGGGCCGGGATGAGCAGGACCCAGGCTCAGGCTCCTCCCTGGCCGCCTGCTGCTTAGTGCACTATTACATCCCTTGGGGGATGTTGGACTGCCTATGTGGCCTGCGGGGATTGGGCCAGCATCCCTTGTGGGGTCCCGGATTACGAGAGGGCGCAGGCCAACCTGAGGGACCCCACTGGTGCACGAATCCATGCACCGGGCCTCTAGTTATTATATAAGTAGGACTGACTGGAAGCAGAAAATGTCAAAAGGAGGCTGGTCAAAATTTGAAAGAACTTTCTTGGTGGCTATATCAGCGATTTTTAACCAGTGTGTGTGCCACGATAATTTTTAAAACATGCAGTACCTGACTATTTAGTCAGAGACACTGACCTCTTTTCCCTGAGATTGTCAAATAAAAAAATAACAGCAGCCAATGCAGCAGTAGCCACCTGTTGCGAATTAATCATATTATACCTATTTTTTGTCAGATCGGCAAAAAAAATATAACATATTTTTTGGTGTGCCGCAGAATTTTAGTAATTCATTTATGTGTGCCATGAGATGAAAATGATTGAAAATTATTGGTCTATGTGAGTTATGTATTACTCCAAAATTTAGCAGCTTAAAACAACCACCATCTATTATCTCACAGTTTCTATGGGTCAGGAATCCAGACATGGGAGTCACCTCCTCAGTTTCTCTCATTAGACTGCAATTTAAGTGCTGGCTGGGAATGCAGTCTCATCTGAGGGCTCAACTGGGAAAGGATCTGTTTCCAAACTCACGTGTGTGGTTGTTGGCAGGATTCAGTCCTACTTCAGTGTCCTGCCCCGTGGGTCTTTCTATAAAGCAGCCCACAGCATGGCATCTGACTTCTATCAGAGTGAGCAAGTGAGTAAGAGAGGGCATGCAAGACGAAAGCCACAGTCTCCTTACGAATTAACCTCAGAAGTGACATCTTATCACTTTTTCTGTATTCCATTCACAGAAGCAAGCTTCTAGGTCCAAACCATACTCAGGAGGGAGGATTACACAAGGGCATGAATACCAGGAGCTGGAGTCATTGAAGGTCATCTTAGAGGCTGCGTACACTTTACATTGGGGCTTTTCCTATTTCAAAGAAAAAATGAGTCACTATCATTTATGTAAGTTGTTATCTGTGTAGAAGTCACTGAGTAGGTGAAGGACAGGTCTGAAGTAAGGTTATTACTGGGGGAAATGTGGCCAAACCTAGTGGTGCATGCTCTGCAATTGTGTTTGAACTTCCTATTTCTTCAGTGTTGTAACACTTTCAGTAAACATTTTTCCTTCACTGAGGTCGAGGACCTACTTGTTAGTCTGAATCCTATGTTTTTAACCTATCGTATCCTTCCCCATATTAAGTATAATTTATAATCTCATTTTTGGTTGTTTTTTTTTTTACATAATTCTATAAGGTAATTGGATTTTTAAAATCTGAGAAATTAATTCAGAATGATATTTTAGTAAATGATGCTTTTTAAATGCCTTCACTTATCTAGGTCATAATTGTATTTTGTCATGGAAATTCCCTGTAGACTTCTCATTCTTCAAGTCTTCAAGCCCTTAAATGTCACTTCCTCAGAATGGTCTTTCTCCACCATCCTCCTTAAATAGTCCCATACGCTTCTCTGTTTTTAATTCTCCACACCATTCAGTTTGTTACCTTCCTAGCACTTCCCATTATTTGAGCATGTTCACCTCATTTCTGTATTTATTGACTCTCCCCTCTCACTAGAATTTAAGCTGAAGAAAGGCATGGATATTATCTCTTTTGTTTATTGTTATATCATTGATGCTTAGAACATATCTTAGTCCATAGTAGGTACTTAAGAAATATTTGTTGAATGACTAAATATGGAATTTCAGGAACCAAAGCAGGAATAGGGAGAACTGTCCAGGGAAGCCTTTAGGTTCTCTTTCCACCACACCTCAATCCTTCAACTGTTAGACTCAAATAGTTGTAGAGTAGATTATGCTATGACATTACTGGCCCTTTGAGTCTGAGAAATTCAACTGTAACATGGTCCTAATATTAGCTGCTTTAGTTAGGAGGCTCATAGAGGTGTACTTCTAGTTTTAAAAGCAATAAATGTGTGATTCTTTTTTTTCTTGACCGACGAAAAAGAAAAAGAAAATGTAGGCTTTGACAGAAAGAGCACACAATATTTGCAATTCAAGTGTCTTCTGATTTCTACAGTGATGTCTCCTGCTATCAGATGTGATGACCATATTCTAGGGATCCTCAAATAATTGTGGGACTGCATGGAAAATGACAAAGAATAAAAGCAAATTATAAGAAAACAGATTCCAAAATATCTGTAGAAGGCGATTGCTTAAGGTTGAGGTTTTTTTTAAAAAAATTGAGGATCTTGCCCTGAACAGAACGATGGTTTAAATTTTTTTAAAAAAAATCTTATTCTTTCTTTGCTTTGGCTTAATTTTCCCTCAATGTAAAGCATGACTTGATAGTTGTGTATTGTGGTTTAATACAGCTCATCATTGTACTGCTTTTCCATTGCAGCAAAGTGGGTTGAAAGCTTGAGGGATTTCTCCTGCAATAATTCCCAGATCTCATTCCTGGTCAGCACCGTGCAGCTCATTTCCATTAGCAGATAGTCCTCCTTTTTCTTCTTTGCTTCCAGACTCATAATTCTATGCTTATCTGCACTGAACTTAATTTGCATTTATTAGCTGGGTAGGTACTTGAAATATCTAAAACCCTTTTATCTGGCTGCTTTGTTTCTCATTATTTGCTGTCTCTTCCAATTTAGTATTAACTGCAAACTTGAAATGTTTCTTCTGAAACTGTTGTTCAAATTCTTTGCATACCAATGTAGAGCCTGGAACTGATGTTTGCTGGGGTTCCAGTCAGTAACCTGGTTCTGCCTTGAAAAGCTGTAACTTTTCACATTTTACCTTTCTCACTTGACTGACGGGGGAATGCACTGTTTATGTAGATTGAGACATTTGCTTTTTGGTTGAACATTTGGACCAGTGAGCTCTGCTCTGGCAGACAGTGTTCAAAGGAACACAACAATGAACAACACAGGGGCTGCTTGCCCTCGTGGAGCACAGAGCTTGTTTTGTATAGAGAAATGAATATACTGCCCATATCATTTTGCTCTCTACCCAATTCCCCAATTTTGCTGAACTTCCCCTTTTTAGGCTTTGGGACTTCATTGAATAATATTATACAAAATGACATTATGAAACACAAGGTTATTTTAAAGACGTTTTAAACTCTTAGAGTCCAGGAAGTGAGGTAGAACAGCAAACCGAGGGTTTTGTGAAAGCACTAAGGGAGGGGTGAGGTCAGGCTGCAAGGGCCACCCAGTGGAGGAGTCAGACTCAGATTTCAGGAGCCATTCAAGACTTGGAAAGAAAGGGGTGTGAGGAGCATTTGGGAGCACAGGAAGGAGTTAGCCAGGAGGGTACTTTTGGCTCCTGGGAATTGTGTTTGCTAGCATACTATAATATGAAAGGTTTGTTTCTGTTCAGGACAGCAGTAGTAATGTTGTTCCTTAGGGTAATGGGGGAGGAGGGTGAGACTGAAGAGTCAGCAGACACTGGATTTGAAGGGCTGTGTGTGCTCTATGGAGACATTTGGACGTCATTGTAAAGATCATCATGATCCACTGAGTGAGTTTAAATGAGGTGGGCAGATATGAACAGATTTGAAATTTAGAAAGTGACCCCTCTTATATAAGTATGGGTCATAGATTCTAGAGGCTCGCTAAAAAATTGTAACTCCTAGAAGTTACTTAGATTTCTGACTTGAGATAATTGATTAAGAGTGGCACCACCATTCACCATAGAAAAGAATGGAGAGGAGGAGCTGGCTTGTTAGAAGAAATGAAGTCTTTGTTGAAAACAGGTTGAGTTTGAAGGGCTATTAGAATACTTATGACCGGACAGTTTAAACAACAACTACTACTACTGGCTAATATTTATTTATTTATTCAATAGAGAAGATTTTTTTAGTGTATTTCTTTATAGATTTCAGAGAGTAAGGGAGAAGGAGAGAGAGATAGAAACATCAATGATGAGAGAGAATCATTAACTGGCTGCCTCCTGCATGCCCCCCACTGGGGATCGAGCCTGCAACCCAGGCATGTGCCCTTGGCCGGAATCGAACCTGGGACCCTTCAGTCCGCAGGCTGACGCTCTATCCACTGAGCCAAGCTGGCTAGGGCTCAATAGAGAAGATTTATTAGGCAAGCAAGAGAAAGTATACTGGAAGAGAAATTTCAAAGAGCTGCCCTGGGGAGTGGGCTCAGGGCTCCTTTAACCCTTTGGAGGGGGCTTAATGGCTCTCTGCTTCAAACACGTAGGGGCTTCTGTTCTTGTATGGAAGATAGATGGGGCTTTCCTCTAGCCCCTTGTTCTCCTCTAAGGTGGGGGTCTACCACGTGGCTCACCACGTGCAGAGGAGAAGAGGTCAGGAGAATCCCACCTGTGTGACGGGAGGCATTCTAGCGTGGGGGTCTTAGGGGCGAGGTCCTGATTAACGGTACTTATCTCCAACACTTGCTCTACCAGTTTTTTCCATTGCCAGGTGTCTGGGACATTCTGCCCTGGTGACCTTCTGTAACTGGCCCATGGTCCTTGCTCTGCTCATGTCTGTCTAACTGCCTACCACAGTTCTATAGAAAGTAATGTCTGGTTAATATTTATTGAATATGTATTAAGTGCCAGTTACTTTAAATGCATTATCGCATTTAACCCTTTGAATAGCTTTCTTATCCTATTTCTAGATGAGAAAATGAAGCCTGGAAAGATTAAGTACCTTGTCTAAGGCCACTGACTTGAGCTTAGCAGAAAGGTCTGGATTGGACATGTACATTTGGCATATTATACAAGGATGGGCAAAAGTAGGTTTACAGTTGTGAGTACACAAAACACAAAATATTCTTGTATTATTACTTACTAGAGGCCCGGTGCAAGAAATTCATGCACGGGGGCGGGTGTCCCTCAGCCCAGCCTGCACCCTCTCCAATCTGGGACCCCTCGAGGGATGTCCGACTGCCTGTTTAGGCCCGTTTAGACATCCCTCTCACAATCCAGGACTGCTGGCTCCCAACTGCTCACCTGCCTGCCTTCCTGATTGCCCCTAACCGCTTCTGCCTGCCAGCCTGATCACCCCCTAACCACTCCCCTGCCAGCCTGATTGATGCCTAACTGCTCCCCTGCCAGCCTGTTTGCCCCCAACTGCCCTCCCCTGCAAGCCTGGTCACTCCTAACTGCCCTCCCCTGCAAGCCTGGTCCCCCCCCAACTGCTCTCCCCTGCAGGCCTGGGTCCCTCCCAACTGCCTTTCCCTGCAGGCCTGGTCCCCCCCAACTGCTCTCCCCTGCAGGCCTGGGTCCCTCCCAACTGCCTTTCCCTGCAGGCCTGGTCCCCCCCAACTGCTCTCCCCTGCAGGCCTGGGTCCCTCCCAAATGCCTTTCCCTGCAGGCCTGGTCACCCCCAACTTCCCTCCTCTGATGGCTTGGTCACCCCTAACTGCCCTCCCCTGCAGGCTTGATCGCCCACAACTGCCCTCCCTTGCAGGCCTGGTCCCTCCCAACTGCCCTCCCTTGCTAGCCATCTTGTGGTGGCCATCTGTGTCCACATGGGGGCAGGATCTTTGACCACATGGGGGCAGCCATCTTGTGTGTTGGAGTGATGGTCAATCTGCATATTACTCTTTTATTAGATAGGATAGAGGACTGGTTCACGGGTGGGGGCCAGCTGGTTTGCCCTGAAGGATGTCCCGGATCAGGGTGGGGGTTCCCTTGGGGTGTGGGGTAGCCTGGGCGGGGGGCCTGTGGTGGTTTGCAGGCTGGCCACGCCCCCTGGCGACCCAAGTGGAGGCTCTGGTATCTGGGGTTTATTTATCCTCTATAATTGAAACTTTGTAGCCTTAAGCGAGGCCTGGGTCTGCCAGGGTGTGCGGAAAGCTTGGCTTCCTCCATCGCCGGGGGCAACCCTAGCCTCCTGCTCTTTCCAGCTCTGTGGCTGCCGCCATTTCTGTTAGGGTTTATGTATCTTCTATCATTGAAACTTTGTAGCCTTGAGTGGAGGCCTAGGCCGGCAAGGGCAGGCGGAAAGCTTGGCTTCCTCCATTGCCGGGGAAACCCAAGCCTCCCTCTTGCTCTCTGTGGCCATAGCCATCTTGGTTGGGTTTATTTGCATATTCACTCCTGATTGGCTGGTGGGTGTTGCTTGTGGGCGTTGCTTGTGGGTATAGCAGAGTGATGGTTAATTTGCATATTACTCTTTTATTAGATAGTATTAGTATATATTTTTCCATACAAACAACTATAAACCTACTTTTGCCTACCCCTGTATTGGTCGTTGACATGGAAGAAGATGGAAGCCTGGGAAGCACAAACATATTGGGGTCCTGCAGAGGAAGAGGAGGCTGTAAGGGAGGAAACAGAGGAAGACAAAAATCCAAGAGGGAAGGTGTCCTGTCAGGAACACTGGTGCTGCCAGACACCAGTAGTGTCATTGATGATAATCTATTTATCGTCTTGAATCTCATCTGTTTTTCTCTGTCAAATGGGTGTAGTATTACTTTCAAACCTCTCTCATGTATTAATCAAGATAGAACCTATCAAGCACTTAATCTGCTACATGGCATATAGTAAGTGCTCAGTAAATGGTAGTGGCTGTTATTTCTTCAAAGCAGAAAGCGATGAGTTTTAAGAAAAAGAGAATAGACCCTGCTTTTAAGTGCTGCAGGGAATTAGATTAATAAGGGAGACAGCATAGTATGTAGGATAGAAACATAGTAGATTCCAAGATTTTTGATAACTGAAAACAGCAGGAAAGAATTTCCCTCACTCATGCATCTGCTATGAATTTTACATTACAGAGAACAAATATCTTGGTATCAGTTTTCCTCAAAATCAATCACAGTGCATCCTGTGAATTATGAATGCCAATACTCATGAAATGAAATGTTGACCATTTATAATTACTTGAAAATATAATTACAATGAAAAAGTTTTAAGGACAGCCTTAAAACCTGCTGTACATCAATGATAAATCAGAGGGTTTGGCAAATGACAAAGGTAATGTTCAAGATTTAAATTTCCCTTTGTTATAGCACTCTTTCACCATCCCCCTTCATGGTGTCATTTTACAGAGGCCCAGGCACTTCAGGACCCCAGAAATGAAAAGAGAGATTCAGATTTGAGTGACCATTTCACTCCCGATGGAATTCTTGACATTGGGTAATTTCTTTTACCTCCTCATTATAGATTTTTTTCATCTGTGAAATCTGAAGGACAAATTTAGATTAAATATAGAATCTCCCAGTTTTAAAAATTATGACAACTAGTTAACAAAAATTTACTATGGGCCAAACAAGTAATATTTGAGGGCAGACCTTGGTTCTTAGACTACCAATTTGCAACTTCTGGTTCACACACATTTTCAATATAATTCTGAGATTTTAGTAAGAAAGGATTTGAGAACCCCTACTGTGTGCTCAACCCACAGAACTGTGCCAGGCATACTAAAGATGGGAGGTAGTTTGAGGCAAAGCTTTTGGCCTTGAGGGAGTTATACTGTTATTGGAAAGATAGGATTTACCAATGAGAAACGGAGAATACAGATTTCTGAAAGAGTGGAGTTATAAAGGCATTGAAAGTAATTAATCCAACTTTCCTTTTTATAGTTGAGAAATCTGAATCTCAGAAAGACCAAATGTACAGGGCCAGTGAGTAGCAGAGCTGTTCTTGAACAAGGCTTTCTGAACCCTGGACGAGGTCTTTCTGGTGTATCTTCTTGTGATAATGATGTTGTTGGAGTTCAGAGGAAGAGAACAGTTGGGGCAAAGTCTTCATTAAGGATACATGACTGGAGTCAAAGCCTCGAGGATGAGAGGAGGGGTAACTATTTATTTGGTGTGAGGGGAAAACATGGAATAAAAGCAAAAGCAAAACCAAATAAAAAGTTGAGCAAAGATGCTGTACTAGGATGTATCAGTTGGAATCCAGCCACGAAACAGAAACTGTACCATTTATTTAGCAGGAGGAGTTGCATATAAAGTATTACTAAGCAGGTATTAGTGAACTGAAAAAGCTCAAGGGGATGAAGAGGTGTTGAGAGTCAGTAGCCGCAGAAAGCAGCAATCATCTTTAGGGTGGAACAAAGAGAAGTTGGGATTCTTAGAATTTAGAATTTTGGAAGAGTTCCCAAGGAAATAGGACTCAACCCTCAGAAAGAGGACTGGTGCTGGCATCTCTGAGGGGGCATGACAAGGCTGACTCTGGGATCTGAAAAATACCACCAACCAACCAAACAAACAAAATCCCAAACCCAGCAAACCAGAACTGCCACTGCAACTAGAACCAAGTGATTGCCTCCTATAGGGCAAAGAACTCTTCCTGATGCTGACAGATTTGGGGAGCAAATAGGAAAGAGCAGGATCATTTTCCTTTTCCAGTCCTTTCTCCTGAGGCCCCTTACTGGCAGAACCCAGCTGGCAAACAGAAATGTGATCTTCAGAGAACAAGTTTCAGCACCAGAAAGCTAAGTTGAGAAGGATGAGTGAAGGTGAGAGACAAAAGCTTTTTCATAAGCCTCACAGTTGGGCAGCAGGGAGGTATGTGATCAGAGGGAATGCTCATGTTTTGTGTGGTGGGAGATAACGCCACAGCAGTTGGCTGGTACAGATAATAGACAACATGCAATGGTGCACAGAGCCATTTAGACTTGAATTTCACACTAGAGAGAAAGATGGGACTCTTAAGTCATGATTGTATGGTAGTTATTCAGTTATGTCCCTTAGCAAAGCCATTTTTCTCTATAGTTGAGAAGATGGGCAAATGGATGTTGATTTTAAGGGAATGGATCTTTCTCAGGAGCCACTAGAAGGAAGTAGTAATAAGTCAAGTCTTGAGGCCTGGGAAGAAGGCTTTGGTTAGCGAGAATTTACGAGGTAGAATTTAATGTCCAACTCCCATTATTCTATACATTGACATATACATTTTGCCTGCTAGTCTATTGGCCTCCGAAGGGGGAGGGTATGTCCCATTCACCTTTGTATATGCTGGGCTCAGAAGATTGTCTGAAACATACTAGTCCTAAATATATTTTAAGTAGCTCTGCTGATACGATGTTTGGTAAAATATAAAATCTTTGTGACAGAGACCATGCTGTGTATCTGTCCAGGTAAGGCTCAGTCTCACTACAGCTAATATGTTTTAATTATTGGTAGTATAAATGGATTGGATACAATGCCATATACTATAAAAATGTGGCAGACTTCACAAAAGTGTCTTGTATTAGTCAGCTTTTGCTAGTAATCTTTCTGTTTAATAAACAGATCTTAAATCTTCAAATCTCAGTAGCTTATGAAAGAAAGAGGGTTTGTTTTTCCTCATGCTATAGTGGCTTTGGGTCAGTGACTTGGCTTTGCTTCATGCTTCACTCTTATCCAGGTTGGTGGTTAGATTTTAGTCTGCTCCACATGCTGTCTTCCTTCTGGGGTCTAAAATAAACGAGAGGCCCCTACGTGGAACAACCTCATTCTCATAACAGTGGGGAACAGCCAAACTGAACTAAATCAAACCATAAAAGCACACCGAATAATTTGTCTCAGAATGAGCATGTGTCCCATTTGCCAAAGAAATCATGTTGTCAATTCATGGAGTTACCAGTTGTCGGTCAAACACTAATCTAGATGTTACTGTGAAGGTGTTTTTTAGAAGTGATTTATGTTCACAATCAGTTGACTTTAAGTAAAGGAGATTATCCTCAATAATATGAGTGGCTGTATCCGATCGATTGAAGACCTTAAGCTTTAAGGTCTTCTGGAGAAGAGGGAATAAATCCTGTCTGAATTGCCAGCCTGCCAGCCTGCCCTGTAAATTTCAGACCTGCCAACCCCTACAGTTGAGGGGCCAACTGACCTCTTAAGATAAGTAAGCCAATTCCTTAAAATGAATTTCAATCTCCCTCTCCCTCTCACCCCCCTTCTCTCTCCCCCGTCTCTTCCTTAATCTCTCTCTCTCTCTCTTCCTTTATCTCTCTCTCTCTAGGTCTATGGATCTATTGGTTCTATTTCTCTGGAATCCCTGACTGATAGTCCTGTAGTTTTTGTTGTTCTGTTTTTTTTGTTTTATTACTTTGCCCAGCATAAAGCAGAGGTAAAATATTCAAGAATAATTCTCTAGTATTAGGAGGGCTTATTTTTAGAGAGTGAAATTCTAGTTATTAATAGAGTCAAGGAGAGAAAATAGACCAGATCCTGAACCAGGCTCTCATATCAATAGCAGAGTTCAAAGCAGAAGGATTAGTAAATGGGTGAGTTAGGTGAAAATGTCATAGGTTCTGAGTGGCAATTTGCTAAAAGGAACAGTTCACAAACCTAAAACAAATACCTGAACTTGTGAATAACATTCTGACTATATTATAACAGCTGGCCGTTATCAAACCAAAATCAGATTTAATGAAGTGATTTTGTGCTCTACCTTGTTCATCCTTCTTGGTAACTTACACAATGTCTGTGAGTGGGCTTTTTGTTTGTTTATCCATTAATTTAATATTTACTGAGCATTGTTATGTGTATAACTCTGTCCCAAGGATGGAAATAATTAGGACATAAAAGATAGGTTGCACCTCCATTATGGAATTTGCATTCTAGTAAATGAGTTAGATGTGAGACAACTTGCAGATACCATTAATTATTTAGTTACTAGGGGCCCAGTGCACAAATTTGTGCACCTTGAAATGAACTGTGGGCCATGAGGCTGTGGTAGGCCTTGACCCATCCTTTGCGCCCCCACTCAGCCCCTCCCTCCAAGGCCCCGGTCCCCTGTCTGCCGGGATCCCTGCTCCCACTGCCGCTGCTCCCATGCTTTGATGGTGCAGGCCCCACTCACACCTGCTGACAATGCAGTGCTATTGGGGCAGGTGCTGGCAGCAGGTGTGAGCACCAGGCGGGACTGTGGCACATGGAAGCAAAGAATTTTCAGTAACCACCATAGGCTTGCCCTTATGACAGTGACCAGAGCCCTGACTTGGTCTGGTGCCCCTGCTCACCTGCTCCACCATCCTGCCGTGGCTGCCACCCGCCACATTCCATGCTCTGCAGCCTGCTGCTGATGCCTGCCATGTTCCACGCATGCCCCCAGGTGATCAGCGCACCTCATAGCGACCGGTTGTTTTGTTGTTCTGCCATTCGGTCTATTTGCATATTAGGGTTTTATATATATAGATGACTGAGACAAGTGCTTAAAGAAGTAGAGGGTGCTGTGAGTGCCTATAGAAGGAGATCCTGACCCAGCCTGTGGAAAGTGATGGTGAGCGAGAGCTACAGGAAGAATGGGGCTGGTGGGGCAGGAGAGGCAGGAGAGGTGTTTCAGGCAGAGGGAATGTGTGTGAAGAATCTGAAACAGGAACTAGATGGACTTATGTTGAGGCCTTGAAAGGAGGTGGGTGCAGCTGGAGCTTAGGGAGCCAGAATGGAAAAGTGAGGTATGGGGCTGCAAGGGTGGCAGGAGTGTCAAGCTGTGTAAGCCCAGTAGCAACCGTTGTCTGTTTCCTATAGCAACTGGAAAGTCATTGCAGATTGTTAAGCTGAGGCATGAAGTGGTTGAAGTAATGAAGTGGTGTTTGAGTTACAAATATGGTCATTGTACTAAACAGGATAGGGAGACTGGAACATTTGATGATTCTATATAATTGTCTTAATTTTAGAGAATAATTTCTTTCCTGGTGTGTGTGTGTGTATAATTCTTTGTTGTTTTTGATCCATTTGCTATAAATAGAAAATCTTAACATGAGCAAAAACAGAGCTCAAATTTATGGTGAATAAAAAATGAAAAATAGTACCACTAATCACAAATAAGGACCACTTATTAAAGAAATGCAATTAATATTTTAGGAAAGTGAAAGAAAATTTTTCAAAGTAAGGATACAGATTGAATTATTGAAAGTTAGTAATACATGTAAGGATTCCCAAAATATTTCTCCAAGGCTGCCACTTTAATCATAAGCCATCACAATTCTTCACATTGTCCATAATGGATGGTTGAATCATATGTAGTTATAGCTAATCAAAAACCATTACAAATGTATTTACTCTTTTTAAACACTTTCCTATTTCATTACAAATGGCCGATTGAACACGTCCACATCCATTACGTACTATATTTCCATTCAATTCACTATTAATATTTCTTGGACAGCTACAATGTAGCTTTTGTGCATTATAAATATTTCATCATCTCTCTGTGCTAATCTATATCTCATTTGCTTGCCAAAACTTTACCTGCGAAGTGCTTATTAAACGTTGATAAATAATATTACAGCACCTGATATGAAATATTGCTGTCTTGCAAATTAGCTTATTGATAATGAAGTATAAATACTGGATAATGCAGATTAAAGTATCACCAACCCTAAGGTTATTGATAAACCTTAGGGTTGGTGATACTTTAATCTGCATTATCCAGTCTTTATACTTCATTATAAGCAATGAATATTGCTATGTCATTGAATTGGGGGAAATGAATCACTTCCAGTGAAATCTTCACCAACTTAAACCATTTTCTTGTTCTACAGAATTAATTAGGTGCCTGTTAGTCTGTGAGAGAGGGCAAGTAGGAGTAACAGCATTCTTTTCCATCTAGAAACTTCTCAGACTCATTGGAAGTCTTCGGCCTACTGTGCCCAACTTTTCGTATACATTCTTATTTTTATTTTGAGTCTCTCTTGCCAAAATGGACATCATTCTGTTCAGTATTTCCAAAGTTAGTGGCTTGGATTGTTTCATTACGAGTTGAGATGGACATTTAATAACTTATGGCAAGTAAAATCATGGATGAGAAAAAAAAATCTCTTCTATGTTTTAATTAATAGAATCATAGAATGTTAAAGTTGAAAGGTAATTTTAAAAATTATTTAACCTGGTGATGGTAAATTTGTGCTACACAGGCCCTCACATTTTCCTTCAATGGTAGACATTACTAATTGAGGACAATCCTCTTTTCTGTGGGGCCTGAATGTAATCTGAGAATCTAAACACTTTCTTCCATTACCAGATTACCATTAATGGAACTTCAGGTGAAATCTATTTACTGTCTCTGATCATATTTAGCATCTCAGGCAAGGAAATGAAAGCTCTTAAGAATGAAATGATTTTGCCAAAGTCACTCTTATGGTCAGGGACAGAGCTGAGGTCCAAGCCTTGGTCTTTTGAATTCTAAACTAGCATTGTCCTATCATTCCCCATGCAACTTTTTTTTCTCTATATTTTTACCCTCCAAAAGCCCTTTCAAATGACCGTCTTTATTTTCTCATGCTGTTTCAATGATGGAAATTGGAAATCTTTCTTAATTTCCCAAATTAAGTGTTTGAATTGGGTTGTAATTTTTTTCTTCCCAGGTTTGGTGTTTTTCAGGGAAGGCTGCAGATGTAGTATGTATATTCAGCAGTATATATGGTGGAAAATATTTTAATGTATCACAAGCATGCATACCTGATATAAAATTATATAAAATGTCAATTATACATTACTACTGTTCACACTAGAGCCACTTATCTTAATTCCAAATTTGAATTCATTTTCTAATTGAGCAACTGAATGAAAGTTTTCCTTTTTTTTTTAACTAGTGAAAAATTTTCAGGGAAGACAAGCATAATTAATTGTCTTCATTATTTACAAGAAAAAAAAAAGAGACAGACTTTATATAATTCCCTGAGAAAATTTGAGACTATAGGGAGAAAGTTGTTACCTTTTCTTTACAGGAGGATAATAAAAGAACTACTCTGATTATATTTAAATAGATGCCCAGTGTGGTACCAACTTTATGGGTGCTGAGAACTGTAATGGGCCTCCTATTAAAAATCACATTAACCCTCCATTGACTCTAATGACTTCTGTCTTTTGAGAGTTGGATTTCTTTCTTTATTCCATATGGGACTTATTATCCTGAGGGAAAGTTAATAAGATCTCTTCCAGGCCTGCTTTGCCATGAGTCTTGTTAAATTCCAAGACTAATAGGAAATGAATTGAGCTAATAAAAAGATACCTAACAGTTAAAAATCTTGGGGAAATTTTTTGAAAAGACAGTTAGTCATAGCATTAAATAACAACCTTAAACATTAGCTGTGGAACCCATAATGATTGCTTGTCCTGTTGATGCATGCCTATCCCCTCCTTATCTGTACTAGCTTCATGATTAACTATTTGGGATGGCATTCATGGAGCTAACTAAGAAGTTGCTTGTCAGCACAAAGTGCTGGTAATTAACTTCCTAAGGCACCTCTACTGTTGGGCAAAAAATAGGCTTGATAAATTTATACCATGTCATACCATATGACAGAAGCTCATCCATCCTCTGATTTCAAACAAGGTATCAGAAACAGGTTGAGTTTCTTGACAAATATAACCCAGAATTGACATTTATATAAGACAGATTCATTTTATAACAGTGATGACTCACTTTGAGAAGAATGTATAGTAACAAACTTCGAAGGTATTTTGAGCTGACTAGGAGTGCAAATTCTTATTATTTGACATTGTTTCCAGGAACTCTTGGTAAAGTGAAGTCTAAGTCAGAGGAAGCCTAAGGACTTTCAGTTGCTCCTTATGGACTGACTCCTGGGGAGCTCAGGTGAGGGAGAAATGTCATTTCTGCGATTTGTAATGGGTTGGTTGGCACAAACGGCATGATAGGAATCTAAGGAAAGTGATAAAATTCTTTTCTATCTTTTTAACTAAAAAAAAAAATATGATGCAATTATTTTTAAAGGAAAGTTAACAAAAGTAAACAGCAAGATTCCTCTCATATTTCTTCTCAGATTCATATATTACTAAACACAAATAATTAAGTGAAGGTTTATGTTCTTTAAAAGGTAGCCTTGACTGGTCCATTTCTGTGGATACTAGGGCTGCTTCTTGAAACACTGTGTTTTCCTCTGAATAGAGATGGTATGAGTATAAGTTGCTAAGTGTTCAACACCAACATGAAGGTACAAAAAACACTGGATTTGGAGTCAGATGACCTTCATTCAAGCCTCAAATCTGTTACTTTGTAGTTATATACTTTAGGACATGTCACATAACATTCTCCATCCTCAGTTTTTCTCATATTTAAAATGGAGTCAATAATACCAGCCCAGCCCTAACCGGTTTGGCTCAGTGGATAGAGCGTCGGCCTGCGGACTGAAAGGTCCCAGGTTCGATTCCGGTCATGGGCATGTACCTTGGTTGTGGGCACATCCCCAGTAGGAGGTGTGCAGGAGGCAGCTGATTGATGTTTCTCTCTCATCGATGTTTTTAACTCTCTATCCCTCTCCCTTCCTCTCTGTAAAAAATCAATAAAATATATAAAAAAAATAATAGCAGCCCAACTTATTCCATAGGCTTGGATGTCACATGAGTAGAGATCTTTCAAAAAGATAGGTGATCAGTCAAGAACTGGACAATTTTAATCAGAAAGGGAGTTCCGACTGAATTTGATTTTTATTTGAAGAGTGTAGTAAATTTCTCTCTACATTTCTTTTCCACTGACCCTTGTTTGTAACAACCACTGCACTTCTTAAAACGTTATCTTGACTGTGAGATCTGAGAAGCTAACTTAGTGACCTTGAGATCTAGAAGCTAACTGACCCTGCTGTTCATTCCAGGAGTGATTTCACACTCCCTCTTTGGTTCTCTTGTATTTCTTTATTGCTTATGCCTTATTATAAGCCATGTTTTATATGGACCCACAAATACAGAGGAATCAATAGTTCAATATCTTTGGTGAAGTGGATACATTAATATAACATTTGCAGCAATGGAAGTTACATAGTAGGTATATTCCATTTTTGCGGTCAGTTATACATTACAGCCATACAAATAACACAAGTCAGGAGTAAAAGAAAACTACATGTCCAAAGCTCAATCTCAAATGCAAACACCATAGTTACTGTGGTAAGGGACTTTTTTACACACCTTCATTTACTTATTATTGAGTACACATTGACGATGGTGGCAATCCATACAGCAATGTCACATGACTCTTGCTGAGCATGTCCAAGGTGCCAGGCACAACACTAGGTGTTGACATGCATTTTACATTTACTCATCCTAACAACCCTCCCAGGCACTCCTTACATATTTCCTATTTTACAGATGAGGGAGTGAAGCTCAAAGAGTTAAATAACTCACCAAGACACATAGCTGGCAAGTAGAGATGGCAAGGATATGAAGCCAGGCTGAACTGATTACAAAGTCCAAACAATTCAGAGCTGTTCACTGCATTGTCATACCCTCCCCCCCAAATATAATGCCTTTTATTTATATTCCAGGATACTAACTTCTTGTGTAACTCATTGGAATCTGAATCTTCTTCATTGTGTTATATTTATTTAATGTTTTTAATTTATTGGAATAACAGAAAGGAAAGAAGGAAGGAAGATAAGGAAGGAAAAGGAAGAAAGAAAGAAGGTAAAAAGGAGAGAAAGGCTTATGTAGGTTAAATCAGTTTTTGAGGGTTTTAGTTCTTATTTCTTGACAGGATGATATACTTCTGTTTTAAAAAATTATCTGTACTCCTTCTGTAACCAATTTGTTAATCATGTTTTGGTGCCTGATTTTTGGGCACATATCCCAGAAACTTTAAGGCAACCTTAACAAACACTAATAAGTCTGTATGCAGAAGTAGCCTATTATTATTCATGGGCAGTATTACATAGAATTAAACTTTTGGAAACTGCACCAAACACATTCAGCTCAACATGAAAGTAAGCTGAATTTCCATTTGGTTTGCTTCTCGCTGAGCCTTCAAATTATAAAGTGAAGCAAAGCCAAAAGATTAATACAATGAAAACAAAGATTGGGAAATTAAATGACACGATACAATTTTCTGCCTCATTGGGCTGGCACCAATAATATGCAGAGGAAAGTCTGCTTAGTGTTGGTTAGCTGCTATATAAATGCAGGACAATCACTCTCCTTCTTGAGGGAGACTATTTTCTTGAATCATACAGTCATTGACTCTTCCAATTACCAGAATCCCCACGCACAGTTTGACTTTATTTTTTTTAACTTTCTGCTCTACCACAGTATTATTATTATTATTATTTACATAGGTACATGCTTTTCCATTATCTGAAATATTTTAATGATAGCTCCAGGGCATCCATAAAAACCTGGAGCCTACTGCCACACTCGTAATGAAATAATAATAATATTTTATAAAATGGATCTCTATAGGTACCTGAAGGCCATAATAGTCTGTCTTTAAATCATGCCTATCAGAGAAACATTAGCTCATGGTTGATATCTCACATTCGGGCTTCTATTGGCATGCAACCCATAATGCATCATTGCTGATCATTGTTAAGATTCCTTCTAAAATGATTTGTGTGATAAGAAACTGCTTTAAGCTACCCCTAATGTTATTTGAAATTACTTTTATCACAGTTGTGTTCAAAGGCTGTCATGTCTATACTACCCAAATTCTCCAGATGATTCAAACATCCTCTAGAGAATTAAATTGTTCATTAACTTTCAAATTTCCCTCTAACACTGCCAGACAATATAAACCAGTCAACAGCAATCCATTTCCTGCCAGATATGGAGCATCAGACTTGATCTGAAGAAGGTAAAATCAAGAACAGACTGCTGCAAGTCTCCAGCCCCTTGTAGAGAAATTGTTCTCTCCAGTATCACTTCTGGTCATCTGCAGGTACCAGATGGAAGCCAATAGAGGAGTTACCCACCAACTTCCCCAAGACCCAAAGCCTTCAATGGGATTCTTGCTCTTTTCTGCCTAAGGCAAATCCTTTCAAAAGGGAAAAATGTTGAAAGAAAAGAATATTCACTACAGAGGCTAAGCAACTCTCTATTTGGTGGAGTTGACTTAGTTATTCCACTCTGGAATTTCCTATAAATACTTATTTTTAGAAGTCAATTTTAGACCTTTTTCCCCTTCAAGATTTCTTAAGAGTCTCTAGAGATATTGATTTCCAATTTTCCATGTAAACAATCAAAATGCTCAAAAGATGTGTAAGTCCTTACAAATAATGGTTAGTGGAAATCACAGCTGCTAGGTGGTCAGCCACAGAGGGAAAGAGTTGGTATGGGTCACATGGAGTAGAGTGCAGTAGAGAGAGAGGACCCCTGTTGCTACTAGATTTTATTTTGCTTTCTTTTTCACTGTTTTGAATTTTAAAATTAGTAGCCTGGGGTTCACTCAATTTTTGAAAAAAAAAAAATTGTTTTTATTTTCTGGTTTCCTTCAAATTTGTATCTTGCTTGCCTCCCAAATACGATTGGGATGGAGATAATGAAAAGCTGCTTTGGGGTCATCTGCTTTGAGGCTTTCTGATTTGGTATTTTTGAAACATGAGACTAAAACCCTGACACACTTGTAATTAAATAATAATAATCTATTTTATAAAATGGATCTCTATGGGTACTTGAAAGCCATAATGAAGCTGAAAGATTGAGCTTCTCATCCTGGCTCTTCTCATTATTATGTTTTTATCTTCTTAATAGGAATAAACTACCTTTACTCTAGAAAAGAATACTTCATATTTTGTACAAAATTCTAAAATGAATTTAGGAGCCCCATTATTTCACTCTGAGAAACTCACTGAAATGTGTAATCTTACCTTTTTGGGCCAAATAGAGTGCACAGAGACTAAAGAATTTCTCTTTGGTTTGTTATTAAAATGAAAGCTTCAGGTTTTCCTCACTGCCTTTCTGTTTCTGGAGATGGCATGGCATGAGTGAGCACATGGATTTTGGAGTATGACTGCCTTGATTTGAATCTGGTCTCTACCACTTATAGCTATTGACCATGGGTCAATTACTTCACCTCTGCCTGCCTTGATTTCTTCAGCTATAAGATGGAAATAATGTTAGGACATTTATCATAAAGTCGTTGTGGGTACAAATTGAGTTAATACATGTACAGTGGTTAGAAAAGTCTCTGTCTTTCATCCCAGATATTTTTCCTGGCTTAAATATCTTAAATAATAAAGTAGTTCAAGAAAAATAAAGGTTAATAAATGGATGGTGGCAAACCCTTAATGATTAGTAACAGTTTCTGGGCTGTGAATGCTCCTTTTGATTTTCTTTATCCAATATTTCAGAGACTCTTGATGCTTTCATTACCTTGGTAGAAGAAAAAGAAGGAATGAAATGCAAAAGTACAGTGGGCAGATTTTTAATAGTCTCCCTAGATCAGCCGTGGGCAAACTATGGCCCGCGGGCCGGATCCGGCCCGTTCAGCTGTTCTATCCGGCCTGCGGATCCGAAAGAGCGGAGGGTTCTCTTGCTCTCCCCTCCTCTCCTTTACTTTGAATTTATATTAGTTCACACAAACACTCCATCCATGCTTTTGTTCTGGCCCTCTGGTCCAGTTTAAGAACCCATTGTGGCCCTCGAGTCAAAAAGTTTGCCCACCCCTGCCCTAGATGAAGAAACATTACAAGTGCTTCAGTCTTTAATGTAATCTGTTGTTGCTGAACTTAATCATAAATTCACTAGAGGCCCAGTGCACGGAATTTGTGCACTTGGGGAGCGGGGGAGTCCCTCAGCCTGTCCTGTGCCCTTTCGCAGTGCTGCCGCAGAGGTGAGAGAGGTTCCCATCACCACCGCTGTGCTCGCCAGCCGTGAGCCCAGCTCGGGGCTTCTGGCTGAGTGGTGCTACCCCTGTGGGAGCACACTGACCACCAGGGGGCAGTTCCTGCATTGAATGTCTGCCTTCCTGCTGGTCAGTGCACATCATAGCGACTGGTTGTTCCGCTGTTCAGTCAATTTGCATATTAGCCTTTTATTATAAAGGATTTTGGCTTCATGCACTTTTTTGGTTCAGTTAAAGAGAAGCATGATCCTTGGTGTATTGACAAGGAAAAAAATTTTCAAGGCACCTAAATGTTTCTACAGTGCTACAAATTTGTTCTCTTAAGAAAAAAAAAATGATGTGTATGGAAAAGAGAAATAAAATAAGTATAGATTTTGGGACATTTCTTAACTTTCGAGACCATATCTAACTGTGTTTTTTGGCTATTACTAAAAAGCTGTTGTATGGAACTGATGGTAGAAATTGCTAGGATTTCCTTGACTTCAGCTGAATTTTTGCTAAATAATTTATCTCCAGTGGTCTATAAATTGATGTGGATGACCCTATTCTCAGCCCTGAATAATTCACTCCTATTGAGACATTTCCCTGAATGTGTTGATTTTTCTGTTTCTATGACAATGATGGAGTCAGCAGGATTTTTTTTTTCTTGAAAATGTAAAACTATGGGCAGAGTTTAAAAGCCTATAGAATTTATTTTTATTTACTAGGTGTACCGGTTAATAATGCGGATTTTTTTCAAAGTGATGCAAAGCAAAGGTCTGAATCCAAGAATACTCTATCCAGCAAGACTGTCAATCAAAATTGAAGGGGAAATCATGAGCTTCGCAGACAAAAAAGGCTAAGGGAGTTTATCACTACCAAGCCAGCACTGTAAGAAATGTTAAAGGGAATGCTGTAAAAAGAAGAAATAGAAATGGAGGAAGGAACACAGGCATAAAGTACAGAAATGGCTACAAACAAGTACCTATCAATAATAACATTAAATGTAAATGTATTAAATGCTCCAATCAAAAGACATCGAGTGACTGAATGGATACGAAAACATGACCCATATATATGCTGACTACAAGAGACTCACCTCAGAACAAAGGACTCACAAAGACTGAAAGTGAAGGGTTGGAAAAATACCTGTCAGGCAAATGGAAATGAAAAAAAAAAAAGCTGGGGTAGCAATACTTATATCTGACAAAATAGACCTCAAAGTGAAGACCATAACAAGAGACAAGGAAGGCCACTTCATAATTCTAAAGGGATCAATACAACAAGAAGATATAACTCTGGTAAACATTTATACACCCAATGCAGGAGCACCCAAATACATAAAAAAACTTCTAGAAGATATCAGGGAAGAGATCAACAGCAACACAATCATAGCAGGAGATTTAATACCCCATTAACATCACTGGATAAATCCTGTATACAAAAAATTAGCAAAGAAACTTCAATCCTAAATGACTCACTAGATCAGATGGAATGAATCGACAACTTCAGAACATTCCACCCCAAAACTACAGAATATACATTCTTCTCAAGTGCACCTGGGACATTTTCTAAGATAGAACACATATTGGAACACAGGCAAAGTCTCTCCAAATTCAAGAGGACTGAAATCATATCAAGCATCTTCTCAGATTACAATGGAATAAAATTAGAAATCAACAATAGTAAAAACACAAAAATTCAAACACTAGGAGGCTGAATGGCATACTATTAAACAATGAGTGGGTTACCGAAGAGGTCAAAGAAGAAATAAAACACATCCTGGAAACAAACGACAATGAAAACACAACAATCCAAAATCTTAGGGACACAGTGAAAGCAGTCCTGAGAGGGAAGTTCATAGCATGACAGGCCTACCTCAAAAAACAAGAAAAACTGGTAATAAACCATCTAACTCTGCAACTTGAAGAATTAGAAAGATAGCAACAAAAAAAAAGCCCAGTGAGAGCATAAGGAAGGAAATAATAAAGATCAGAGTGGAAATAAATGACATAGAGACCAACAAACAAACAAACAAACAAACAACAACAAAAACAATACAAAAGATCAAGGAAACCAAGAGCTGGTTCTTTGAAAGAATAAACAATATTGATGAACCTCTAGCCAGGCTCACAAAAAGACAGAGAGGACCCAAATAAACAAAATGAGAAATGAGAGAGGTGAAGTAACAACAGACCCCACAAAAATACGAAGAATCGTAAAAAAAAATACTATGAGCAACTCTACTCCAACAAACTGGTCAACCTAGAAGAGATGGACATATTCCTAGAAAAATATGACCTTCCAAAACTCAACCAGGAGGAATAAAAAAATCTGAATAGGCCGATAACTATGGAGGAAATTGAAGAGTAATAAAAAAAACTTCCAACAAACAAAAGCCCTGGACCAGACGGCTTCACAGGGGAGTTTTATCAAACATTCAAAAAAGAAATAAAACCTATCTTTCTCAGAAATTTTTTTTCAAAAAAATTCAAGAGGAAGGAGCACTTCCAAGCTCCTTCTGTGAAGCCAGCATCACCTTAATCCCAAAACCAGATAAAGACAAAACAAAGAAAGAAAATTAGAGGCCAATATCCCTCCTGAACATAGACGCCAAAATTCTCAACAAAATTCTAGCAAATCGAATCCAGCATTACATTAGAAAGATCATACACCATGACCATGTGGGATTTATTTCACGGATGCAAGGATTCTACAATATCTGTAAATCAATAAATGTGATATACCATATAAACAAATTAAGAGATAAAAAAAATATAATCATATCCATTGATGCAGAATAAAAGCATTTGACAAAATCCAACACCCTTTCTTGATAAAAACTCTCAGCAAGGTAGGAATAGAAGGATCATACCTCAACATAATAAAAGCCATATATGACAAACCTACAGCCAACATCATACTCAATGGGAAAAAACTAAAACCATTTCCCCTAAGAACAGGAACAAGACAGGGATGCCCACTTTCACCACTCCTGTAGAATATAGTACTGGAAGTACTAGCCATTGTGATCAGACAAGAAGAAGAAATAAAAGGCATCCAAATTGGAAAAGAAGAAGAAAAACTGTTCTTATTCAAAGATGACATTATATTGTACATAGAAAACCCCAAAGACTCTATCAAAAAACTACTAGACTTAATAAATGAATTCGGCAATGTAGCAGGATACAAAATTAACACCCAGAAGTCTATGGCTTTTCTGTACACCAATAATGAACTCACAGAAAGAGAAATTAAAAAAGCAATCCCATTTACCATTGCAACAAAAAAATTAAGATACCTAGGAATAAACTTAACCAAGCAGATAAAGGACCTGTACTCAGAAAATTTCAGGATGCTGAAAAACGAGATAGAGGGAGACATGAACAAATGGAAGAATATACCATGTTCATGGATTGGTAGAATCAACATCATTAAAATGTCCATACTACCCAAAGCAATCTATAAATTCAATGCAATATCCATTAAAATACCAACGGCATACTTCAAAGACCTAGAACAAATTCTCCAAAAATTCATCTAGAATAAAAAAAAACTCCGAATAGCTGCAGCAATCATGAGAAAGAAGAATGTGGGAGGGATCACAATACCAGATATCAAGCTATACTACAAAGCAATTGTTCTCAAAACTGCTTGTTACTGGCACACGAACAGACTTGTAGACCAGTGGAACAGAACAAGAGAACCCAGAAATCGACACAAGCCATTATGCTCAATTAATATTTGACAAAGGAGACATGAACATACAATGGAGTCAACACCATCTCTTCAATAAATGGTGTTGGGAAAAGTTACACCATAAAAATAAATTCAAAATTGATAAAGGACTTAAACGTAAAATGGGAAACCATAAAAATCTTAGAAGAAGCCATAGGCAGCAAAATAGCAGACATTTGTTGTAGCAATATATTTAACAATACAGCTCCTAGGGCAATGGAAACTAAGGAGAAAATAAACAAATGGGACTACATCAAAATAAAAAGCTTCTGCACAGCAAAGGAAACCAGCAACAAAACAAGATAGCCCACTGCAATGTTACCTCTGATAAGGGTTTAATCTCCAACATTTACAGGGAACTCATACAACTTAACAAAAGGAAGATAAACAATCCAATTAAAAAATGGGCAAATGACCTAAATAGACACTGAGGACATTCAGAAAGTCAAGAGACATATGAAAACATGCTCAAAGGCACTAATCATCAGAGAGATGCAAATCAAAATAACAATGAGGTACCACCTCACACCTGTCAGAATGGCTATCATCAACAAATCAACAAACGACAAGTGCTGGAGAGGATGTGGAGAAAAAGGAACCCTCCTTCACTGCTGGTGGGAATGCAGACTGGTGCAGCCATTGTGGTAAACAGTATGGCATTTCCTCAAAAATTAGAAAATGGAACTGCCATTTGACCCAGTAATCCCACTTCTAGGAATATCTCAAGAAAACAGAAACACCAATCAGAAAAGATATATGCACCACTATGTTCATAGCAGCACAATTTACAATAGCTAAGATTTGGAAACAACCTAAATGCCCATCAGCAGATGAGTGGATTAGAAAACCATGGTACATCTACACAATGGAATACTATGCTGCTGTAAAAAAGAAGGAATTCCTACGATTTGCAACAACATGGGTGGAACTGGAGAGCATTATGCTAAGTGAAATAAGCCAGTCAGTGAAAGAAAAATACCACATGATCTCACTCATTTATGGATAATAAAGAACATTATAACCTGATGAACAAAAAGATAGATACAGAGGCAGAGAAGCATTGAACAGACTGTCAAACTATGGCGGGAAGGCTGGGGAGAGTTGAGGGCGGGGAGGTAAGAGATCAACCAAAGGATTTGTATGCATGCATATAAGCATAACCAATGGATGCAAGAGGGGGTGGGTGGGGGATGAGGGCATGTGCCCGGGGGTAGGGGAGGCTGTGGAAGGTCAATGGGGAAAAAAAAGGAGACATATATACTACTATTTGTAATACTTTAAATAACAAAATAAAAATTTTAAAATATAAGCCAGTCAGCCAAAACCGGTTTGGCTCAGTGGATAGAGCGTCGGCCTGCGGACTGAAGGGTCCCGGGTTCCATTCCGGTCAAGGGCTTGTACCTTGGTTGCGGGCACATCCCCAGTGGGAGGTGTGCAGGGGGCAGCTGATCGATGTTTCTCTCTCATCGATGTTTCTAGCTCTCTATCCCTCTCCCTTCCTCTCTGTAAAATATCAATAAAATATATTAAAAAATATATATATAAGCCAGTCAGAGAAAAACAAGTACCATATGATCACACTTACGTGTGGAATCTAATGAACAAACAAACAAACAAACAAATAAACAAAAAAACCCCAAACAAAAAACTTTGTCAATTTTTCTGAAGGTAGTTAACATCATCGATATTTTTACACTTAAAAATGTCGAATTTCATGCCCCAAAAAAGAGCATTTGCTGGAAGTTTTAATTCATTACTTTATTTTGAAGAAAAGTGCTGCTGAATAATTTGGGAAGCTTATGGTGAACATGCTCCATCTCAAGAATCTTGTGAATGCTGGTTTAAACCCTTTAAAAGTGATGATTTCAATGTGAAAGACAAAGAACGTCCAGGTCAACTGAAAAAGTTTGAAGATCAACAATTACAAGCATTATTGGATGAAGATGCGTGTCAAACTCAAAAACAACTTGCAGAAAGATTAAACGTTGCTCAGCAAACAATTTCTGATCATTTACAAGCAATGGGGAAGATTTTAAAGGAAGGAACATCAACTGAACGAAAGACAAATGGAAAACCGAAGTCATCAGTAAAATGTTGCTTCAACGGCACGAAAGAAAATCTTTTTTGCATCAAATTGTGACTGGCGATTAAAAGTGGATTTATTTTGAGAATCCCAAATGCACAAAATCATGAGTTGACCCAGGTCAACCATCAACATCGACTGCAAGGCCACATCGCTTCGGAAAGAAGACAATGCTCTGCGTTTGGTGTGATCAGGAAGGTGTGGTGTATTATGAGCTTGAAACCATTAATACTGATCGCTACTGACAACAAATAATCAATTTCAAACACGCTTTGATCATAAAACAACCAGAATGTGCCAGAAGACACGGCAAAGTAATTTTGCTTCATGATGACGCACCATCACACACTTCAAAACCAGTTAAAGACACGTTAAAAGATCTTGCCTGGGAAGTATTAACCCACCCGCCATATTCACCAGACCTTGCTCCTTCAGATTACCACTTGTTCCGATCGATGGCACACGCACTTTCTGAGCAGCACTTCAAAACATATGAAGAAGTGGAAAATTGGGTCTCTGAATGGTTTGCCTCAAAACAAGAAAACTTCTATTGGGACGGTATCCACAAATTACCTGAAAGATGGTGGAAATATGTAGCTAGCGATGGACATTACTTTGAATAAAGCACTTTTGATGTTTCTCTTGAAATTATTGAGTTTTCTTTGATTACAAAATTCGCATTATTAACCTATATACCTAGTAAATTAAAATATATTTTAATGATTACTCTAAAAATAACTAATAAAATCAACACTTGTTTTTGGCATATGAAAATATACTTTAACTGCAATTTCAAAATGGGGGTTCAAAAAAGAGAATGCCTTTTTTTCACTTAATTCACACTCCACTGAGTCACAGAAATAGTAATTTTTAAGTAAGTGACCCCAGGAAACACAAGGTCAAACTACCCTAAAGTTATTTAGTATCGTTTATAAAATTTAGACTTTTACTTTAATCAGAACATCAGTCATCGAAGGGTTAAAGATGAGCTTGGTTGAAAGGAGGAGGGGACTTTGGAGGCCATTTCCTCAAGCTTTTAGCATTCATGGCAGATTGAGTCACACCAGTTTTTATTAAATGATGCATAATTCAGTGATAAATTGGTTTAGCGCTGCCTGTTACAAGTCAGGTCTGAAGGTTTACAGGGGTCAGTCTAGAGGCACTGTGGCTGTTTCATGTCATTAGTTTTCATTCAGTTGCAATGTGTAACCACTCTGGCACATGTCTTTCATTAGTGGGTACAATGCTCGCTTTGTGTGTGAACATCCTTAGATGGTAAAAGCCAATTTAGAGCTTTCTCACCTTCCTTTTATGTGAGTGGATTCCATCAGACCCACATGTGTGTGGAGCTAAAGGTTTTTGTGATGGGGTCAGCCTCATTTCCCATTTGCATTGCATTCTGCCCAGCTGACTAGAGGCTTTCTCTGAAGTTAATGGGTGTTGAACAGTAGATAAGACCATCGTGTCAACTTGCCAAACTTCTTCCTCTCTGGAAGTCAGAAAGCTCTTGAAACACTATTTCCTTTATAAAGCTTTCTTTTGCTAAGTGGAAGACAGGGTGAGTTATTTTTTCCCATTAACTCAGGTACAAAAACCAGACTGTTGTTTTCTACCAGTACATATACCCCTTGCCCGCCCCCTACTGGTTCAAATAAGAAATTATTTGAATGTAATTAGATTTTGGTAAGGTTTCTGTGTGTGCAAATAGTTAACTGCATGTTAAATTAGTTCCTTGTGGGAATATACATCAGTAATTAATACAAAGCTAGGGATTGAAAACATTTTGTAGGGAGTCAGTGGTTAACAGTGAACACATGGACATTTTATAAAATAGATGATGTTTTATATCTCTCAATCTCTCCACTTTTTTCTTAGAATCGTTTTTTCTGTTGAGATAGACTTGTTTTGGAAGAGAGTACTGTAGCTGTGGTAGGGCAGATTCTTTAAGTGAGTAAGTTGCTCATCCTTTTAAGTTCAAAATATGTATCTGAATACCCAGGTTAATGGAAAGAATAAAGCTTTGAGTTTGGACCAAGAGGAGTTTACATCTGGGCTCTATCACTTCTTGTGAATGTGATATTCTGGTTGTTGTAAGTATTAAGTGAGATAATATATTTAAACATGCCCTAGGAGGTGTACTCATTCATTCATTCAACAAATATTTTGAGGACCTACTATGTACCAGGTACAGTTCCAAGCATGGAGGATATACTACAGGTGAATGAACATACACACATACAATGCTTATAGTGAGATGAGTGAGATAATATGCACAGTAAATAGTGTATTGTAGTGTTTTTTAGGCAGGGTAAGTGCTATGGAGGAAATCAAAGTAGGTTATGGAATACAGGAGTGCAGGGCTATTCTAGTGCCATAGGATAGCCAGGAAAGGCTTCTCTAGGAAAGTGGCATTCAAGCAAAGACTTGAAGGAAGTGAATGAGTAAACTGGGTTTGTGGGGGAAGAGCATTCCAGAAAGGGAACAGCCAATGGAAGGGCTGTGCTTGTCATGGCTTAGCTAGTATGGTGGAGAAAAGAATAGTAGGAGATGAGGCAATAAGGGCCATTTCACTTATGACTTTTATGTTATTATGAGGGTGCTGGCTTTTATAAAAAAAAGGAGAGTAATTGGAGGGTTTTGACCAGAGGAGTGATGTGATCTGTTTTAGTGTGTTACAGTTCTCCCAGAAGCAGACTTTGAGATGTATAGCTGTGTGTAGTATATTTATTTTGGAACTATTCTCAGAAGCAACACCTGTGAGAGAGTTGGTGAGCACACCTGGACAGCTGAAATGTGATGCAGTTGCAACAGGGTCCTCAGCTGATCCACGGGGAGTCTGGGCTGGCATGGCCCTTCAGGGTTGTCCCAAACTGAGGAAAAGGAGTGAAGCTTTTGTATCCCCACATTGATCAGTCATTGTTTACCTTATGGGAAGGTCAAAGCTTTAGTAAGGCAGTTCCTACTGGATGAATTTAAGAAGGGGACTCAAATGTAAGCCTTTGGCAGCCAACATCCCCAGTTTCTGGGGTAGCAAATACCTCAGGGGGGATCTGGGTGATGCATGCATTACACTAACGTTTTTATCAAGGCCATGCTGATGATATTTGAGAATGTACCATCTGGATAAAGGGAGAAAGGAAAAGACCAGTTAGTAGACTGTTGCAAAAACCCTGGAAAGGAATGATGGTAGACTGGATCAGAGCAGGATGATAGCAGTGAAGGAAATGAGAAGGTACATTTTGAATGGAATGCTATAGGATTTACTGATGGATTGGATGTAGGCTGTTAAATTAAGAATGAATTCAAGGGTAATTTGAAGTTTTTGGTCTGAACAACTAGAAGGAGAGATTTTTTTTTGTACTTCTTTTAAAAAAATATTAATTGTTGAAAGTATTACATATGTCATATGTCTCTTCCCCCCCCCCCCCCCCGCCCGCTCATTAACCATTTAGAAGGAGAGAATTGCTATTAATGGGGGTAGGGAAGACTGTGAGAGAAGCAGGATTGAGTGAGGGAGAATCAGGAGCTCAGTTTTAGACATGTTGAGTCAGAGATGCCTACTACACATCCTAGTGGGTGTGTTGAGTAGGAAGTTGGATATAGAATTTGAGCAGGAGAGCTATTTTGGGAATCCTTGGCATGTACCTGTTATTTAAGACAGAATGGATGAGATCACCAAATGCAGTGAATATATGAGTAATTCTAGGGATGATCCCTGAAGTCTAGCTTCCTTTGGCTACCTTTAGGATTCATAATAACTTACCTCCTTAGATAAAGAAGATCCTGGCTCCCCTCTGCCCCCTCCCCGCTCCCCCCACTTCCCCACAGCAAGCTGTGGAAGTTGTCTTACAACGAGTTTGTGGTAGACAGAATAATGGCTCCCCAAAGATGTCCGGGTCCAGTCTCCAGAATCTGTCCATATGTTGTTATCTTACATGACAAAAAGTACCTTGTAGATGTGATTAAGATCTTGAGATAGGAAGATTATCTGGATTACAAAGGTTGTCTCAGTGTAATCATAAGGGTTCTTATAAAAAGAAGGCAAGAGGGTCAGAGTTAAAGATGTGATGATAAAAGCAGAAGTTAATATGATGTCATTAAAATGGAGGAAGGGGCCACAAGGCAAGGAATGCAGGCAGCATCTACAAGCTGGAAAAGGCTAGGAAATGGACTTTCTCCTAGAGCCTGCAGGAGGCATGCAGCTCTGCTAATCCTTGAATTTAGCCCATAAAACCCATTTTGGACTACTCTAGTACTGTAAGATAATAAATCTATGTTATAATGTGGTAATTTGTTATAGCAGCAATAGGAAACTTAAGCTAAATATAGGCTACTTTGCCCTGTAGGGCCTAAATTGTGCATTGGGGAATTAGGAATAGGTAAATTTAATGGTCTAAAATATTGATGTTTGCTTATAAATGAAAATCCCTTCCAACTGCTTGTTCATTCTGTCTGTCTGTCTATCTACCTATCTATCTATCTATCTATCTATCTATCTATCTATCTATCTACCTATCTATCTATCATCTATCTGTCATCTATTCATCCATCCATCCATCTACTCATTATCCATCTTTTCTCTATCTGGTAAATAGAAAGAAGTTCCATATGTCCCTTGTGCCCCTTGATTTTAATAATCTGTTTATCAAGCCATCAGTATTCTGTTGCCAAAGAATTTACAAGCCAATTAACCCTGGTGGCTGGATACTTCCAGCAGCACGTTGTCCCCCACATCACAGTCAGTGCAGGGAAAGAAGAATGCATGGCCTCCAGGGGCTCATTATTCAGCAACCCCTTCGCCAAAAAATGTGCTACTTCTGTGAAGCATCCTTTAGTTGTATTTTTATTTTATAGCACCCTGCATTGACCATTTTGCAAAATAATGATCCTCTTCTTATCAGCCCATCTGCTGCCAGTCAGTAATTTATCTGAACGGATTTTTTCAGCATCAGTATACAGTACAGGTCCAGGTGAGGCATTGGCTGTAATAACGGTGGGCCACGGTGCAGCAGGCAGAATTTAAAGTACCCATCACTTACACCAGCAAAATGGATGTACATCTGGAACTATGTACAAATTGTTTCCAAAAGAAAATGCACCTCTGAATATATGTACAAATTTGAATGCTTGTTCATTTGAAAGTCTGTTTTATATGCATATTTAAACCTATGCTTTTTGTTTGTTTCTGTCTGAGGAATGATGCTTCTAGAAAGGGAGCCTGGTATAATATAATAAGGTGCTTTTAGTAACTTTTTTTGGGGAAAAACAAATACCCTAGATTATAACTCTCTTCTACCTCCATATATATTTTTTTCATGCTGAGTGCAGTAATTACTTGCAAGACTTCTTTCAGCAAAGGTTTAATTTTTACCCCCCAACCTTGATGCCCTTTCCAATTTAAAATGATTTTGAAGTCGTTTGGGACGATTTGAACAGATCATCATGTTATGTTCCTTGACCTAGAGTAAGTGCAAAGTATTTGCCTGCTGTTAGAAAGCTACAGTGGCCACTGTTCCTGGGGTGGGAGGGCCATGGAAACTGTGGGGAGAGAAAGAACACTTTGTTGTTGGGGATTCAGGTGTCACCTTCCCAGATTCCTGCATCTGCCCTCTTCAGAGGACAGTTTTAAAACCTGTGTTGCTGATGACGACTTGAACTTTATTTGTTGCTTCCCCCAACCCCCGGCCCCCTGTTACCTTTTATGTCAGCTAACTCTTAGCATGGAAAATTTGAGTGGGATTTTTCCACATAAGCTTAAAATATTCGAACTGCTTGTGTCAGCCTTGATTTTGTGAGGGGTCATCCTGGTCATTGTTATAGTTGATGGAAGCCTTTTGGCTTCCAGATATTTCCACATAGCATCTTTTCAGTGTGGTTTCAATGCATAACATTTAAACTATCCTTAGTTAATGCCAATGAATTATTTTTATCCTTCTAGTATTTTTATTCCTCTCACTACTCCCCCCCCCCCCCCCCCCCGGCCCGGCTTCTGCTGCTGTCCCTGTCCTTCTAGGTTTTCTAACATAGGTACTCAGGAATAGCTAATCAAGTATGTTACTTACATCTTGTTTTGTGTGTTTTAGGGAGTTGGTTAGCTCTTCTGTCTCCCAGTCCCCATGGCTACCTTTGGTTCTCCTTTAAGACTGTGATCAAATTTAATAGAGTAATGGATTCATGAATTATGATTGTGAGATTTAAAAAATGATCTGTTACTGTCAAGGCAGAGGATAGTGACTTAAAGCATTTGCTGGTGTTTGGCTATGAATTATATGACAACCCACATACATACTTGGAGGCGGCTGTGCACCTGTAGTGAGTAATGAAGCTGGGATTCCCCAGGGACAGTGTGCCATGGCTATATTTGCCATCTGAATGGATGGAGTTTCTTGCAATCCAAGGAGACTGTGACTTACTTCTGAAGTCCTATATGCATGATTCTTACGGTAAAAAGAAATTTTCCAGAAATGCGAGTCTAGGGAAATAATTATTTCTTTATGCTGCCCAGACTTGAGTGGATATTCATCAGTCTTTGCTTAAATTCTTAACTTGTAAGAAAAAGTTTTAAGGTCGCTTTTGTTCAGTTGTGAATTTATAAGTATGTATTCAACTAGTAATTAAGGTATAAATAATTCACTTTTGAACATTTTTTAATTAGCTGAGACATAAAGGCTAGATCAAGAATTTCACTGAATTTCTATCGGTTTCATGCTTCCTATTAATTTTTTCTTTGATACAATTAAAGTACTACTAAATATGCTCAAGCATATGTGCATGTATAAACACAAGCGCTCACATGGGCAGGAGTCAGGAGTATCATATGCTATGTCCAACCTCAAAAAAAGGCTAAAAAATTAATGAACAGGGCCACCCTGTCATGAATCCTGTTTTCTGATAAGATAAACAATGACCCTTAATTAGAAGCTAAAATTTTTAATTAAGATGATTCTGCAGTAATTATCTCAGTTGTCTGCTTCACTGGATTTTAATGAAAAAGATTGATTAGGTATAAAACTAGTAGCATAATTAAACATTCAGGGTTGCATTGACTATTGAGGGGAAAGTAATGTGATTAAACCATAAAGTACATTCTTTAACAAGGCATTTTAGATAGTCATATCGGGTATAGTGTCATTTAGCTTAATTTTTATGCATAGCTTTAACATCTTAAGGTAAAAAACAGGTTCAACCACAACTGGCTTATTTACACAAAAATATTTATTGAGCGCTTACTATGTGCCATAGTGATATAGGGGCATAAAACATAGTCTTTAGAATTAAATACACTGTTCAAAGTCTAAGTTCTTTTAATTAGCAGAATCGGGGTATTGGGGAAGTCGAAGTCCATAACCACTCAGCACATTAATTGAAAGGGGATAATTACTACTTCATTATGTGGTTTTTGAATTTGTAAATGAGTCAACACATATTTTGCCCTACTGCAGTGCTCAGTACTGAGTAGATGTTCTGTAAATAGGAGCTATCATTACTATAAGTTTTATTTTGAAAATATTCTAGAATTTTTTTTAATCAGTCAGTAAATGCAGTGTGTAGACTCCCACTAGTTTACAAAATATTCAAGCAAAGAGAAAGGGAAAAATGGTGTTGGTAGTCAATATTATGGAGTAAAAAGCACTATGATATTTTAAAATTTCTTTGCAATAGTAATGGACAAATATTAGCAATAAGCAAATATTATCAAAATCTGGGGGAAATTATTTTTCTATTTTGTTTATAAGAAATGCAGAATAGTTGGCTTCTGGATTGCTTAATTTTCTTATTGCTTTAGAATGCAGGATTCAATGAACAAATTTCTGCATCTGCCAGGATCAATTTACATGATCTCAGTCAGTTTCTATTGGCCAAGCTTACTTTGTTTACTAGGAAGTTGGTGTGGGTTAGAACATGTGTGTAGTGTTGGACAAATTAATCCATCCTAGCTTCATAGGCAAGTCCTAACCTTATAACCCTGCTTTCCTTGGCATGGTGCTGTAATGAACTGAGCTAACCGTTTACAGGCAGATTCAACAGTGCTGAGTAGACACAAGTGAAGAGAAAGTCAGAATACTAGTAATCCAGGTAGGTTGAGGTTAATCATCCAGTACATCCTAGAGCCCAGAGTGAATTTCAGGCAATTTGGCCCATGAGATGGCTACATTGCTGTGCTGATGAGGTGCTAAGGCATCCTTGAATAGTGACTGCATTTGAAGCCAGAGGGCTCTGGATTTGAAACTTAGATCTTTGATTTACTAGTGGCCTACTCGTGTGGAAGATATTCTCTCTATCTTCTTAATAGGGACTCTGGAATCTGTACATTTAATTTGATGAGACTAAAGTGAGAATCAAATATAACAGTGACTATGGAAATGTCAAATCATACAAAGCATGATCCATTTATTCGTCAATTTATGGAACAACTGATTTACCCAAATATTGTGCCAAACAGTGAAAATTTAAGCATGAGTAAGATACTTCCAAGTCTCCCCCTAAGGGGGGAGATATATAAACTACCATAGAAAATTACCATTCAGCGTGATAAATGCCAGGCTAAATGTATGCCTGGAATGTCTTGAAAGCCCAGAGAAGTATCTAATCTAGAAGGAAGAGTTTAGGGCATGCTTCCAGGAGAGAGTGACACTTGATCTGAATTCTGAAGGATGAAGACACTAGGTCAGGGAATCAAGGGAGGAATGGCATATTGGAAAGAGGGAACTGCTTGAACGAAGGCTTGGAGGTGCATGAGAAAGCATCGTGTGCAGGGAATGACTGTGGAAAGGATGGAGCCTAAGATTTCCCTTGGGGCAGGGAGAGTGGCAGAGACAAGACAGGTAGTAGGCATGAATACTTGAGCATTATCCTGAAAGCCTTTAGGTATCACAAAGGGGATTTGGCCAGGTTCATGCGTGGTCATATTTATATTTTGTGAACATTATTTTGGTAGCACTGTGAAAGCTAGATTAGAGAGGAGAGATTGGTGGGAGGGAGAAAAGCTGAGATGTGTTCATTCTACAAATTGTTTTTTTTTTTTTACTATCTGATATGTGCCAGGGCTGTGTAGTAAGTGCATGGTTGAGGCTGTTATGATTACCCAGATGAGAAGGGAGGAAGAGCTGAACGAAAACTGTGGCAGTGAAGGTGGAGAGGATGAGATGGGTTTGAGAGAGAGAGAGTGAAGAAGTATCAGTGGCAGGACTTGTTTAAAAATTAACAAGTAATTATGTATCTAATTAGTTGTCTGAATCCAGATGGGAAGCTTTTCCTCTTGGGCATCCTTGACAGCCAGGTCATGGTACACACTGTAAGCCCCATTGGAATTTTATAAGTATCTCATTAATCTTGAACCTGAGATAGCTTCCTCCTGGATATTCTGGACTCCTGGACTCTGTGTGCCATTAAGGAACTACATAGATATAAGGACTGTGTTGTTAGCCAGTTTATTTAATATTACCAAGGGTGAACAGTGCCTCTGCTTTTGGGAAAAAAAAAGGCTCCTCCCCCCCCCCCCAAATAAAGAAAAAGTACTGCAACTTTAAATGAGGGCTCAGTTCCATTGGAAGGAAGGTTGGCTTATCCCACCAGACCATGGTCCTGTGAGGTGCTGTTGAAGGCAGGAGGAACGCAGAGCAGGCTGCAGAAGAGGAACGACCTAAGTCCCAGCCTTGTGTTCAGTTGCTGAGATGAAAGAGGTAGCTTCCTCTACCCTTCAGTTTCTTTTTCTTTTTCACTGCATGGCTATTTGGAAAGTTAAAAATTACTACTTCCCCCCTCCTGCCCATTCTGGCTCTTTTCTGTCTGTTTCCACCCTTTTCTAATACAAGTTGCTGTGGTCAGCTCATTTGTATTCTTTCATGATTGTATATTCAATGTGGTGAAGTGGTTAGGCGATCATTTAGTCTATAGGTTACAGAATGACAACAGATAGATGTGGATAATTTCACAAGAGACCTAGAAGAGAAAAAGGTATCGCCTAGAGATTGAGGTTTTAAGACTGGCAGGCAGCTGTGAAGTGACCTGGCAAATGTATCTTTGGATATTGTTTCTAAACTTGACATTAGGTAGGTTGCTGTCTTGTTGGGGAGTATTTGATATTGTGCATATGGTGTTGGATGATATTAGAGGGTAGATTTTGTTTAACCTTCCGATGCAAAATGAAGGTTGCTTGTGCCAGGCACATTAGAGTCACTACACAAAGTAAATCAAGTCATTTCTAATGAGCTGGAGAGTCTGTAAGGCAGTTTGGCTGTGAAGTGGGCAGGAGAGTTGCTATGAATTACTGAGATGGCAGAGACAGCCGTGCTGCAAGGAAGCTCTGCTCAGCCTTTACTTGCATGATGATGGGCATCTGGAAAACAATGTCTGCATACTTCTCTCCTGTTATCTGGTATAGACTTCCTTTGAGAGAAGAAAGGACTGGTACACACCCATTATACCTATGAGGCTGTTAGCCAATGCTGCCTGCATAAGAGGATAGTTTATTACTATGTTACATGAACTTTTTTGGAGTAGATGATGGTTCATCATTTACATTTGGAAACGTGGGAGACACTTTAGGAGACCTCCTTAGAACGGGAGTCTCTATAATTTGTGAGATATGAAGCCAGTTAATCTTTGTTATGTTAACATGGAAAAAACAAAGGCTTATAACTTGGTCATTTCTTCTCATCAGAATATTTTATAAGCATTTCATATCACTTATTTTGCAAAACAGAATGTTCAGTTTGTGACACTCAACAGTTACTTGTCTGCTTCCTTTATGTATTAGCAAATGGGATGGCAGATGGGAAGTGAGTGACTGTTTTACATTAGTGCCTAATTGGAATGGAGATTTTCATTTATTAATATAAAAAGGTGACTTCTGTATAAGTATAAATTACAGAGGCATGTGCATCTTTTATTAATGTGTAGAATTGAGGAGTTATTCATAAAAATTTATCTACTATTGGAATTGGGTTTTAGTTCCCATTAATCTCTGAATTTCCTAAGGCAGAGAATAGTGTCTGTTTCACTCTGCACATAGTAGGCATTCAATAATTTGTGTAAAATGAATTACTTCAGGTTATAATGATGTATTTGTCATCATAGAATCACACTTAGGAGTCTAAGAATTGACATTCAAATTCTTCATATACTTTGCAACCAATATGTTGTTACCTATGTAGTGAAATAATGAAATAGGATTTTTTTCATATATGACTTTTATCCCTTCAACATTTTAGCATTAAATATACTTTAATTGATAATATGCTTTACTTATTTCTGATAGTGTTCAGATCTAAATTTGAATGTTTCATAAACCACGGTTGCAGTAAACATTATTCATGTTATCATTATAAGTTTTTATGCGGTCATACTGAATATGTGAACTTTAATGACTCCACTTGTGCAATTGCTTAAAGGAACAGCTTCTGAGAGATGTTAAGTATTTTTACCTTCTTTCCCTGATCATAGTTTACTCCCATCAATCTAATCTGTAACAAGTAAGGACTGTGACTGGCTTTTATTATGAAAATATGGACAACTAGTAAAAAAACATCCAATGACTAGTAAAAATACTCAGAAATTAGAACCATATATATGGAAATATATATGTGGAAGTATATATTTAAATATATATGAAAAAAACATATATATGCCATGAAGGATTCAGGTAAATTAAGGTTTAAGAATATAAATTATATACTAAGTTGTTCTCTACATGCAATGAAGAATGTACTGTAAAGTGACCATAATATTTGGAAGAAATCATTTATGTGACCTTTCTATATATAATTAATAGACCAGAAATATGATAAATTTGGTAAAATAATCAAATACCTCAAAGAAAAAAAAATCATAATTTCCCCCAGGTATAAAGAAAAACAGAAACAGTGAAAATTTTTCAGTGCATTCTAGAGTCATATATATTTTAGGGCCTATTAGTAGACAGTGTTTCTATGTTTACTTTAAAGGATTTAAAGTATTTAAATGATGAATGTTTTCTTCATTAAAGAAGCATGTATGATAAAAATTAAATGTTCTTTAGAAAACAATCTTGGCATAAATATTGGAATAAATTATTACTAAACCTGACAGAAAACAATATAAAACAAAAAAAAGTCTCCTATGAGACAATTTGGTATTATTGTAATTGCTAGAGGTCTTGAAAACAAAATATACATAAATGAAATTAGAATACTTTATAAACAGCAAGAAATGTTGTTCCATATTTTTGCATGATCTTCACTAAACTATAGAAGTACAATGAAACAATGTTTTCCCCCAATAGCTACTTGTGAGAAGGTTTAAATGATTATAGGATTGTCAGGTAGTAGTGACAGGAAATGAGTATGCTGAAGACACTTCCATTTTGACAGCTCAGTAATGACTTGGAGCTAATTTTAGTTGGTTTCTGTTCAGAAAGAAATGAAAAGATCTTTGTGAAGAATGAAAACCCTCATCTTTGGATTTCAAAGAGGAAATTATAATAAGCAGGAGCAGGTTTAATCTACAATTTTCATAGCAATTACAACAATAGAACAAATTGTGGAGTAGGAGATATTATGCTCTTCTCCTGCCAAGTTTGAAAGCTGCTGGCCCTATCAGATGCACCCAATGTGAAAAATAACTCATAATTAAAGAAGTAATGATTGAACTAGCAGCTAAGTGCTTACTAATCACTCTTCAGAAGTGTCTGCCATCTAGGAAAATCATGGTCCATAGAACTTCAAAATTAACCACATGGGTCCTGAGAAAATGGTACAATGGCAATACCATCAGACACATTACTTAGTGATACAAACATTTGTTTCTTTCATTCACTATTTAATGAGCTTTACTTTGTTTCAAGCATTGCTCTTGGTGCTGATTATATAATACTGAACCTGATGGCCAGAGTTCTTATCTTTATAGAACATACAGTCTTGTTGGGGGAACAATAAAGAGTAAATAGCAATTGTATTATAGTATCCAAGAGGAAGAGCACCGAAGTGGCATCTCATCAAGATCTGGACCTCACAAAAGGTGTTTTGAGGGAAGTGCACTGGATAGTGATATCACACATCATGGCAGTCTCTGTCATTAGAACTAGTTCTGTATTGGCTGAGTGGAAGCCACTGCAGTTCAGTCCACTAGACATGCAGGAATAAGCATGGAAGGAAGAAAGGGGACTATGATTTAAAACACTTTACTAGGAATTAACCTATGAACCAAAATTCTACGATTCATGAAAAAAAGTTAAAATAAAAAACAACAACTGAAGACTGCCAAAATAAAAACAAGCAAAATCTAAATGAACAAATTATCAGTACATGAACTCATGCTGTGATTAATTTTAGAGAAGCCTGAGAAAGACTTTGAAATGATTGTTAAAGGAACAGAAACATGTGAGAAAAATCCGAAGAGGAATAAAATAATGCAATGGTAGATCTAATCAGATGTTTTGAGAATAAAAATATAGTCAATGAAATAAAAATGCAATATATTGTATAGATTCTAGAAGGGACATAGTAAAAAAAGAGAATGGTAAACTTGTAGAACTGAAATGCTCATTCATCATTTAGTACAAAGAAAAAATATAAATATAAAAGATTAATTGAGAACTTTCAATATTTAATATGAGTTTCTAAAAGAGAATGGAAAAGAGAATCAATATGTAAAGGATAATTGTTAATGAAATGTCTTGAATTTAATATTATCACTCAAACTCTGAGTATGAAATTGTATAATCCTTAATAAATTCACTTTTAGTTATGGTGGTCATTAAGGATAAAGAAAAATCTTAAAAGTTATCAGAGAAACTATACAAATTATCTGCAAATTAACAACAATTAGACAAACAGCAACCTTTTACTCTGACAGTAGATGTTAGAGGGAGAGGAGTGGTATCCTAAAGTGCTGAGAGAATATACAAGTAAACTTAGATGTATAGTCCCCAAAATCATGTAAAACTGAGGGCAAAATAAAGAGAATTTGAGCTGGCATAGAGAGTAAGAAAATTTCTCATTCATATCCACTAAAAGAATTTCTCTATGGCAAGAAAAGGTTAACACAGAGGAAAGATGTGGACCATGAGAAGCAAGAATGAATACACAGATTAATGAATATGTTAGCACATTTAATTAATTGTTGATTAGAAAAAGTGCTTTCTTTGTTTAAAAGAGTTAAAAGTGAAGCTCTATATAAAAATAATAGATGTGGAGCTGTTCAAAGGTTCCCAGTGTGTGGTACTTGTTCTAATTATGAGTAGGCTAGAAGTACTATATAATTCAAGATCTTGCTAGAAAAATTTTTAGTTGTATTTGAATCTAAATATACTAAAGTGAGTCACCAAAATAATAGCAATTCAAGCAACAGCTTTTAGACAAATAGAAGGAAGCAAAAAGAAAAAAATCAGATAGTGGAAGTAAGTCTAAGTACACCATTAATGCCATAATCACAATAGATGTTCATTGATCAATCTCATCTGTGAGAAGTTGGGATTATCAAATTAGTTATAAAACTCAGTCTGCCTACCTTGAATCCAAGAGAAATACCAAAACCAAAATAATGCTGAAAGGTTGAAATTGCAGGACGCCAAAAGATCTACTGTGCAAAAATCCAAATTAAAGTAAGCTGAGGTTCTCAAATGAAATAGAATTTAGAGTAAAAAAATTTACATGTAAAATGATACACTACCAAATAATTTAAAAAAGAAATAATCTACCAAGATGTCATAACAATCTATATAGATATGTGTATATAACAAAGCACTCTCAAATTATATAAAGCAAGAACTAAAAGGAGTAACCAATAAACCCTCAATCATAAGGAAACTGATCAAGAATATAAAATTCAACTGGGGGAAAAAAAAGGGACATCTGTAATACTTTCAACATTAAAGATAAAATTTTAAAAAGAATAAAATTTAGTAAAGTTCAGAAGCATTGAAAAGTAAAATTAATAACCTCTCTATCTCTATCTCTCTATATGTACCACATGCACTTCTATGTCTATATATCTATAGCATCTCCAATAATGACCTTATATAATTTATGGGTTAAGGAGGAAAGCAATGCAAAAAGCTGTGTAAAAATAAAACTACTATATATCAAAACTTGTGAGATGCTGGTAAAACAGTGCTTAGAAGTAACTTTCATAAAAAGAAGAAATTCTGAGAATAAATGACTCATGTTCTATCCCAGAAACTAGAAGAATAAAGACAATAAATGAACATAAAACTATTGAAAAGTAATAAGAAAGATGAGAGAAAAATTAGTGAAGTAAAAAGCCAAAAACACAGAGAAGATCAACATAATCCAAACTAGTAAAGTAATTTGAAGAAATTAATTCTATAACAAACTCCTACCAAGACTGATCAAGAAAAAAGAAAAAGGCATAAACAAGTATGTGAGATTTTTTTAGTGAGAAAATATAGGAAATATATAGGTTATATGTGCATATATTAAATGAATGATATAACTACAAATAGAGTGAAGATTTTTACAATCACAAGTGAATACTCTGAGCAACTTTACACAGATATGTTTGAGAAAATAAAGGAAATGGATAAGTTTTGAGAAAAAATATATACCAAAGTCAACATAAGAAGAATTAAATGGAGGAGGGAATAATGGCGGCGGAATAGACAGACGTGTTCCGAGCCTTGTCCCGGAGCAGAAAGAAAGAACAGCTGAGGGACGCACATGGAGTGTTTGTTGGCTGGTTGGGAGACAGCTGAATTCCAGAAGGAGGTGGGGGACTGCTGAACGGGGTTCCCCTGACCTGGCAGCACCAACTGCGGCTGGGTCCCCTCCCGGAGCTGCGGGCTTGGACGCGGAGTCTGCGCCATCTTGATCCGGGAAGTGGAGCTTATCTGAAGCCTGAGAATCCACAACTGCGGCAACCCAGGAACAGCTGCGAGCCCCAGAACAACGCTCCCCAACTGGCGCAAGCACACGGGTTCAGAGGAGCTCTACACTCCACCACGGAAAGGTCAGATTTCGCCTGGGATAAGGTGAGGTCTCTGGTCCCGGCGGGAGAGAGGAACGCGCGTTTTGCAGGAGCTGGAGGACCAGGGAAGTCTGTGCCTAGAAAAATCCGTGGCTGTAGGGGCTGGCGTGATCTGTGATTGTGGAAAGGGGTCCTCAGAGCTGCTAAGAGAAGGGCACTCTAAAAAGCAACCCATTTTGATCTGAAGTGCAGGGACACCCTAAGAATTTCAGGCTGTCCAGACTTACGCGCAGCCCGTGCGCTCCCTTTGTGCCTGGGTTTACTCGCAGTCCTGGAGTTCGCACACTTGGGCTTTTTCCTCTTCAAATCCTTGCTTCTGATTACTAAGCCCAATACATAGGATCACCCAGTTGGGGACACCCTGGGAGACTGCAGGGGAAAGTTGTTTTTCTGGAACCTGGGGATCGGAGCGGGGAGTGACCATCAGAGAGTCAGCTCTGAGGCAGACCACGCCCACAGGCCGGTGGCAGTGCCACAGAGAAAAAAGGCTCTAACACTGCCTAGAGAGGCCATAGATAGACCCGGAAGTCAATCCAGAAACACTGCCACCCAGGGGCTGAATCACAAATTGACTCTTGCGTAATCAAAAATAAAGGAATACGAGAAATTAAGACACACCGCCTGCTTAAAATCAGGACTGGCTTACAACACCGAAGAGCAGTGGATCGCAGGGAACTGCAATACTGTCTGGACTGAGAAACAGGCGTGCCAAACAGAAAAACAGAGGAAGTGAATGACCTTCACTACTTCACATTTTATTTTTACCTTTTATTTTTTTATTTTTTTTTATTTTCATTTTTTGCATCCTTTAATCAAGAAACTTTTTTTTCTTTTTTCATCACTTGATTTTACCTTTTTAATGATTACATTTTTATTTTCAATCCGTATTATTACTACTGCTATTTTATCTTTTTTTTTTAAAGTGTCATTTTATTTTCTCTTCATTTTATTTTGGGATTAGGGTTCTACATTCTATTTTTTATCTTTCCTTTAGCATCGTTTTACTCTATCTCAACTCTACCTTTAGGCCATCACTCTCTTCCTAACCTCCCCCTTTTCAGTGTCCTGTTTGTCTTACCCTTTTACTGCTTTAGATTTTCCCTATTCTTTCTGTTTACCCCTTGTTAAAATTTCACCCTACTTACATATCTAATCTCTAATCCCCTGCTCCAAGTCCACATACACCTCTCCCTTCGCTGTCTGAGCTATCCATAAACTTGTCCTTCTCTCTGTCCTTTTGTTGTTGTTTGCTTGAATGTAGATTATATCCAATTTTTATGCTGTTTTTGTGAGATTGTTTTGCTTATTCTTCTTTTGTTTATTTTTTTGTTTGTTTTGTGCTTCAGCTTTCCCTTGCCTCAATCCATATTAGTTGGTGTTGTAGTTTGTATTAATCCCCAGGCACTTGTTGCTGGCATTTGCCGGGATTAGTGATTGTTCTATTGGAGTTTTATCCCCAATATATATAGTCTGTTCCCCTTTCTCTCTTAGTCACTTTCCTGTCTCTCTTACTTTTTTTTCTCTCTTTACTTTCCCTTTTCCCAATTTCATTTTCACACTCCTTTTTTCTTTTTTTCTTTCTTTCTTTCTTTTTTCCTCTTCTTCTTTCTCTCCTATCACCTAATTTGCCTTTCTCTGGTGGTCACCTTTATTGGAGGTTATTAATATCGTGAATACATTTCTGTTCAGTGCCTTGTGAGTTGTACCTGGTAGTGCTGTATTTTGTGCCTTTAAATCAACCCAGGAGAGAGAGAACTACATAACCAGACACCCAGAGAAGAGAGACCATGGGGAGACAAAGAAGCAGCCCGCATATGAAAGAAAAGCAGGCATCACCAGAAAAGGAAGTAAACGAAATGGAGGCAAGCAACCTTCCAGAAAAAGAATTCAGAGAAATGGTCATAAGGTGGCTGAAAAGAATGGAAGACAAATTCGACAATATGAGCAAGAACCAAGAGGAAATGAAGAAGAACCAAGAAGAAATGAAAAATGACATCGCTGCTGTAAAGAACTCAATAGAAAGCATCAAGAGTAGACTAGAAGAAGCAGAGGACCGCATCAGTGAGCTAGAAGACAAGATGGAAAAAAATACCCAAGAAAAGCAACTTCTAGAAAAAAAAATTAAAAGGCAGGAGGAGAGTCTAAGGGAACTTTGGGACAACACGAAACAAAACAACATCCGCATAATAGGGGTTCCAGAAGGAAAGGAAGCTGAGCAAGGAATAGAAAACCTCTTTGAAGAAATAATGACAGAAAATTTCCCAGATATAGGGAAGAAAAAACCCACACAAATCCAAGAAGCTCACAGAGTCCCAAGCAAAATGAACCCCAAAAGACCGACGCCAAGGCACATTATAATTAAATTGGCAAACACCAACGACAAAGTAAGAATCTTAAAAGCAGCAAGAGAGAGACAGAAAGTTACATACAAAGGAACCCCCATCAGACTAGCAACTGATTTCTCAACAGAAACTCATCAGGCCAGAAGGGAATGGAATGAAATATACAAAGTCATGCAAAGGAAGGGGCTGAATCCAAGAATACTGTACCCAGCAAGGCTGTCAATCAAAATTGAAGGTGAAATCAGGAGCTTCACAGACAAAAAAGGACTAAGGGAATTTATTACCACCAAACCAGCAATGCAAGAAATGCTAAAGGGTCTACTGTAAAAAAGAAAGAAAGAAAGAAAGAAACAGGAAGCGAAGAAGTAACACAGGGGTAAAGAATAGGAATGGCGACAAATAAGTACCTATCAATAATAACTTTAAATGTAAATGGATTAAATGCCCCAATCAAAAGACATAGGGTAACAGATTGGATAAGAAAACACGACCCATATATCTGCTGTCTACAAGAAACCCACCTCAGAAAAAAAGACGCACACAGACTGAGGGTGAAGGGATGGAAAAAGGTTTTCCAGGCAAATGGAACTGAAAAAAAAGCTGGGGTAGCAATACTTATTTCTGACAAATTAGATCTCAAACTGAAGGACATAACAAGAGATAAGGAAGGCCATTTCATAATACTAAAGGGAGCAATCCAACAAGAAGAAATAACTCTGGTAAACATATATGCACCCAATACAGGAGCACCCAAATACATAAAAAAACTCCTGGAGGATATTAAGGGAGACATTGACAGCAATACAATCATAGTAGGAGACTTTAATACCCCACTATCACCATTGGACAAATCCTCTAAACAAAACATCAGCAAAGAAACATCAATCCTAAATGACTCACTAGACCAGATGGAATTAATTGACATCTTCAGAACATTTCACCCCAAAGCCACAGAATATACATTCTTCTCAAGTGCACATGGGTCATTTTCAAAGATAGACCATATGTTGGGACATAGGCAAAGTCTCTTCAAATTCAAGAAGATAGAAATCATATCAAGCATCTTCTCAGATCACAGTGGCATAAAACTGGAAATCAACTACAATAAAAACAACCCAAAGAAATCAAACACATGGAGACTAAACAGCATGCTATTAAACCATGACTGGGTTACCAGAGAGATCAAAGAAGAAATAAAAAACATCATGACAACAAATGACAATGAAAACACTACAATCCAAAATCTATGGGACACAGCGAAAGCAGTCTTGAGAGGGAAGTTCATAGCTCTACAAGCCTACTGCAAAAAACAAGAAACAGGGGTAATAAATTACCTAACCCAACAACTCAAAGAGTTAGAAAAAGAGCAACAAGAAAAGCCCAGTGTAAGCAGAAGGAAGGAAATAATAAAGATCAGAGCACAGATAAACGACATAGAGACCAAAGAAACAATACAAAAGATCAACAAAACCAAGAGCTGGTTCTTTGAAAGGATAAACAAGATTGATGAACCTCTAGCCAGGCTCACCAAGAAGCAAAGGGAGAGGACCCAAATAAACAAGATCAGAAATGAAAGAGGTGAAATAACAACAGATCCCGCCGAAATACAAAGGATTGTTAAAAATTACTACGAACAACTCTATTCCAACAAACTGGACAACCTGGAGGAAATGGACATATTCCTAGAAAAATATAACCTTCCAAAACTCAATCAGGAAGAATCTAAACAGCTCAACATGCCAGTAACTATGGAAGAAATTGAAGCAGTCATCAAAGAGCTTCCGGCAAACAAAAGCCCGGGGCCAGACGGCTTCACAGGAGAGTTCTACCAAACATTCAAGGAAGAACTAAAACCTATCCTCCTCAGACTATTCCAAAAAATTCAAGAGGAAGGAACACTTCCCAGCTCCTTCTATGAAGCCAGCATCACCCTAATACAAAAACCAGATAAAGACAACACAATGAAGGAGAATTACAGGCCAATATCTCTCATGAATGTAGATGCCAAAATCCTCAATAAAATTCTAGCAAATAGGATCCAGCAGTACATCAGAAAGATCATACACCATGACCAAGTAGGATTTATCCCAGGAATGCAAGGATGGTTCAATATCCGCAAATCAATAAATGTGATACATCACATAAACAAATTGAGAGATAAAAATCACATAGTCATATCAATTGATGCAGAAAAAGCATTTGACAAAATCCAACACCCTTTCTTGATAAAAACTCTCAACAAGGTGGGAATAGAAGGATCATACCTCAACATCATAAAAGCTATATATGATAAACCCACAGCTAACATCATACTCAATGGGCAAAAACTAAAACCATTTCCCCTAAGAACAGGAACAAGACAGGGATGCCCACTCTCACCACTCCTGTTTGACATAGTACTGGAAGTATTAGCCACTGCAATTAGACAAGAAGAAGAAATAAAAGGCATCCAAATTGGAAAAGAAGAAGTAAAGCTGTCCTTATTTGCAGATGACATGATATTGTACATAAAAAACCCGAAAGACTCCATCAAAAAACTAACAGACTTAATAAATGAATTCGGCAATGTAGCAGGATACAAAATTAACACCAAGAAATCTATGGCATTTCTATACACCAACAATGAACTTACAGAAAGAGAGACTAAAAAAGCAATCCCATTTTCCATCGCACCAAAAAAATTAAGATACTTAGGAATAAACCTAACCAAGGAGGTAAAAGACCTATATGCGGAAAACTACAGGACACTGAAAAAAGAGATAGAGGAAGATGTAAACAGATGGAAGAACATACCATGTTCATGGATTGGTAGAATCAACATCATTAAAATGTCCATACTACCCAAAGCAATCTATAGATTCAATGCACTCCCCATTAAAATACCAACGGCGTATTTCACAGACCTAGAAAGAACTCTCCAAAAATTCATCTGGAATAAAAAAAGACCCCGAATAGCCACAGCAATCCTGAGAAAGAAGAATAAAGTAGGAGGGATCTCAATACCAGATTTCAAGCTGTATTACAAAGCCACTGTCCTCAAAACAGCCTGGTACTGGCACAAGAACAGACATATAGATCAATGGAACAGAATAGAGAATCCAGATATCGACCCAAACCAATATGCGCATTTAATATTTGACAAAGGAGGCATGAGCATACAATGGAGTCAAGACAGTCTCTTTAATAAATGGTGTTGGGAAAATTGGACAGATACATGCAAAAAAATGAAACTAGATCACCAACTTACACCATACACAAAAATAAACTCAAAATGGGTACAGGACTTAAATATAAGACGGGAAACCATAAAAATACTAGAGGAATCCACAGGCAGCAAAATCTCAGACATATGCCAAAAGAACTTTTTCAGTGATACTGCCCCTAGGGTAATGGAAGCCAAACAGAAAATAAACAAATGGGACTACATCAAAATAAAAAGCTTTTGCACAGCAAAAGAAACCATCAACAAAACAACAAGAAACCCCACTGTATGGGAGAACATATTTGCAAATGGTATCACTGATAAAGGTTTAATTTCCAACATCTACAGGCAGCTTATACAACTTAATAAAAGGAAGATAAATGATCCAATAAAAAAATGGGCAACGGACCTAAATAGAAGCTTTTCGAAAGAAGACAGAAGGAAGGCCAAGAGACACATGAAAACATGCTCAAAGTCACTAATTATCCGAGAGATGCAAATCAAAACAACAATGCGATACCATCTCACACCTGTCAGAATGGCTATCATCAACAAATCAACAAACGACAAGTGTTGGCGAGGATGTGGAGAAAAAGGAACCCTCGTGCACTGCTGGTGGGAATGCAGACTGGTGCAGCCACTGTGGAGAACAGTATGGAGTTTCCTCAAAAAACTGAAAATGGAACTCCCATTTGACCCAGTAATCCCACTCCTAGGAATATATCCTAAGAAACCAGAAACACCAATCAGAAAGGATATATGCACCCCTATGTTCATAGCAGCACAATTTACAATAGCTAAGATTTGGAAACAGCCTAAATGCCCATCAGCAGATGACTGGATCAGAAAACTATGGTACATCTACACAATGGAATACTATGCTGCCGTAAAAAAGAAGGAATTACTACCATTTGTAGGCACTTGGATGGAATTAGAGAACATTATGCTAAGTGAAATAAGCCAGTCAATGAAAGAAAAATACCACATGATCCCACTCATTTGGGGATAATGAAAAACATTATAAACTGATGAACAAAAAGATAGTTACAGAGGCAGTAAAGCATCAAACAGACTGTCAAATTACAGTGGTAAGGTTAGGGAGAGGTGGGGGAAATAAGAGATCAACTGAAAGACTTATATGCATGTATATAAGAGTAACCAACGGATGCAAAACATTGGGGGGTGAGGGCATATATGGGAGTGGGGTGGGGGTCGGGGGCAATGATAAGATATGTACACATGTAATACCTTAATAAAAATTTGAAAAAAAAAAAAAAAAAAAAAAAAAAAGAATTAAATGGAGAACTACTAAAGAAATGGAATTAATAATTCATTTTACTTTCTCCAAAGACACAAAGTCAAGATAGTTTTCTAGGCTAATTTTATATAATTTTCAAATAACAGAAATTCTTATTTTATATACTCTAATTTAATGATTAGAAGAAGAAAAAAGTTACCTAACTTATTTTGAAAGGGTTAGTATATCTTTGATACCAAAACTAGGACAATAAAAGAAATATAAATTATAGTTACAGTTATTTTTTATTAGATGAAAACAAAACACAAAAATAAAAAAATGGAAAATTATAATCCAGAAATGTAAAAACATGCACCATGATAAAGTATAATTTTCCTAAGGAATGCAAGATTTTTCAACTCTAGGAAATGTGTTGATGTTTTTATGCATTGTATTAGAAAAATTGTTGGGACACAAGTCTCATATATCTGTACATCTTGCAAGCAGACACTGATTGATTTTGGTTTGGGAAAAAATTTTAAGCGTGTTTATAAAGTAAACAGTCTTGGAAAATAAAGAGAGTGTCTCCCTCTGGAACAAAAGGTAGGCATACTTGCTGTACAGTCTAATAAAGATAATGTCTTGCCCTAACTGGTTTGGCTCAGTGGCTAGAGCATCGGTCTGCGGACTGAAAGGTCCCAGGTTCGATTCCGGTCAAGGGCATGTACCTTGGTTGCGGGCACATGCCCAGTAGGGAGTGTACAGGAGGCAGGTGATCAATGTTTCTCTCTCATCGATGTTTCTAGCTCTCTATCCCTCTCTCTTCCTCTCTGTAAGAAATCAATAAAATATATTTAAAAAAAGAAAAAAGATAATGTCTCCCTCCGGAGAAGAGGGCAGGCATTTTAAGGTTTGGATCCCTTAAGCTCAGGGGTTCTCTCTTGTAATGAACCCTACTGCCTGTGCAGGTGTCAACCCAGCTCCATCTGTGGCTTTCCCATGAGAGTTGGAGGCAAGAGAACCTGACAGAAATACGCTGATATTCATGCTGTTCGTGATGTCATGGGTAAAAAAAGTCTTTTGACTCTGACCCTGGAGTTTCATGTCTTCTGCCAGCATCCATGAAGTTGTGGCAGGCTAACTTGAGAATCTGCAAATAAGGAAAAATCTCACCCCCTTCACAATTCCTGGTGTTAGCCACAGAAATAGCATTTAGAAAAATTCAAAATTTATTCATGACAAAAATTTTTTAGCAAACTAAGAATCAAAAGTAACTATTTTAACTACTAAAGCATATATGTAAAATATCTACAGTAAGCATAGTTAATAGTGAGATTTTAGAATGATTTCTCTTTATGTTGAGATCAAGACAGAAAAACTCTGCTATTATTATTAATAGCTTATATTGGGGAGATCTTATACAATGAAGCAAGACAAGCAAAGCAATTAGAGGTATAACGATTAAAAAGAAAAAGATAAAACATATTAAAGAGAAATTTATTCAAGGGAATCTATAGGCTAATAAAATAAGAATGTTCAGCAAGCATCCCAGGCTTATGAGCAGACTTGGGGTTAATACATCTGTATTTCCTCCTAAACTTGGGACAAGGTTCATATCTTGCTCATCTGGGTATACCTAGTACCTAGGTCAGTGTCTGGCACATAGTAGATGCTTATTAAATTGTTGAACAAATGGAAGTATTGGATACATAATATATGGGCATATGTATTCCTATACTTTCAATTAATAGATGAGGGGATTGAGAATCAGAAAGCCTGTTAGGTTCAACTTTACATAGTCTATATTATTCATAGGGAAGATTCAGATATTTTGAATTCAAGTCTTTCCTTTCCATATACTACCTTTGATGCTAAGGTGATAGCTTTTATTTTATTAATTTCCTGATTTTATTTTTTAAAAATCTTTATCGTTGAAAGTATTACATATGTCTCCTTTTTCCCCCATTGACCCCTTCTAGGCTGCCTCTGCATCCCCCACCCCCACCCCCACTCCAGGTCTTCACACTATTGTCTTGTGTTCATGGGTTATGAATATATGCATATAAGTTCTTAGGTTGATTTTTTTTGGTAAATTAGAGAGGCTGATGAATATTTCATATAATTATAGCACTGATCAGATTTAATAAAGCAAAATAAGAACTTTGCTTAGGAAACTATCTTTTTCGGTTTCTCCTTTCTTTTACATCTCTTTTTAAATCATGTATTTTAGTAGGCTAGTTTTCTTTTTGTTTAATGTTGAAGAGTGTCAATAACTAGGCACAGTGCCTGAATCATCTACAGAGGATACTTAATATTTTGAGTAAATTCTGGCATCAGCATATTCTTGTCTAAATCATCTCAAGTAATTAGTTTCATGGAACGTTGCCTGGTTGGCATATTCATGCCCCTATCTCCCCATTCTTAGCATTCCCAGGAATGTTTGTGGTACTTGGTAGGTACAATTAATGTAATACCAGATATAGTTAATTAGCAAACCCCTCTATATCCATGCTTCTGCATTTCTGATCTTGGGAATATCTATCAGTCAACATGGTGGCTAAAAATAATGGAAGTTATTCCATTCAGATTTCCTGAGTTGTATCAAAGGGCTTTTCTGCCTCTGGCATCTGGTTAGGTTTGGCCAATGTCCCTCCTCCTCCCACTCCTACCCCTGTGGGACATCAAGGCAAGTCTATATTCTATACTTGTGCTGTCCAGAAGAGTAGCCACTAACACATGTGGCTATTGAGCACTTGAAATGTGCCAAGTCCAAATTGAGTATGCTGTAAGTGTAAAATACACACTGGATTTCAAAGACTTATAAAAAAAAGAATGTAAAATACCTCATTAATAATTTTTCTTTTAAATGTTGAAATGACATATTTGATTAAATAAATGTATTATTAAAATTAATTTCACTTGTCTAATTTTTAAAAAATGTGACTACTAGAACAAATTACATTACATTCATGGGTCTCATTCTATTTCTATTGAACAGAAATCCTCTATGGAATTCTTTCTCCTCCTGGTCACTTGCAATCTCATCCTCCCCTCATCCCTCAGGCTTAGGGGTAGTGATGGCTCTCCTGCGGCCAGCTCTGGGCTTCTGCATTATCCCTGGTTGTTCCCTCATACCCTACCAACACTACTAACTTTGTAATTAGTATATTTTGTAAGTAATCCTTCCTGGACTTTTTTTCTAATAATTCCATTTTCTATTGGGACCCTGACTTATACAGTGACTATTTGACATGGGGCCGGTAGATGAACACATTAACTATGCCTTCCACCTTTATGGAAATGATTGATAATAGAACATCGTTGATCCATTTCTCATCTGATTAAAGATGATTGAAAATGATTGTAGTGTGAAAGTACTTTTATTTTTGTTGTTGTTACCATTATTTTTATATTTGTTTTCATCCACAACCCTCACTTTGATTAGACTTGTACCCTCAATAGGAATAGAAAGATTTGAAAATGACACTTCTCTGTATAGAAAGCCAACAACTCAAATATTTTATAAACGTTTAAAATCTCCTTTGGTATTTACCTATCCAATAATGTACAAAACATTTATAAGGCCAAGAAAATGGTTTTGAAGGCTAATAATGACAGTACGAACAACAACAGTAATAAAATCACTTTGGCATATGCAGCTTTTTTTCTACTCATTTTAATTCAAATCAGAGTATTTTTGAGTTGCAGTAAATAGCAGGATAGGATACAGAGTTAGGATAAAATTAACTTATTTCTCTATTCCTCCCTTCAGTAACAACAATAACACGTATTTCACAGTATCTTTTGTAGAAATAAGGGCCATTCATGACTTGGCTTCTAGTAGGAGGTTAGAATTTGTGATTCCTGTCACCTCAACACTTACCTTTTTAAAATGCTACTCGGTTTACTCTTCTCACAAAATTTTCCAGAGATACCTGTTTCTAGGATTGCTGAAGTTTTTAGTGGGTAAATACTTCTGTTCTAAATTGACACCAAAGGAAAAATTCCAGACATCAAAATTTGTATAGATTAGTCATTTTTCAGCGGTGTTCTGAGGCCCTCCAGGATTCCGTAGATAGGGGAAGGCAGAGCAGGAAAGAGGTACACAGGTTGGGCACCAGCTCCTTCTTGCTTCCATCTCTTTAAACCAGAGTAGCTCCAGTTCCACACTTAAGACGCACACTTGAAAAAAAGTTTTTACTCTAAAAGAAATTTAAATTCTCTTCCATGAGAACATTTCTTCCTCTTCCTCTTTGTCCTGTTCCTCCTCTTCCTCCTTTTTTTCACTTCAGTAAAACATCTAGGATTTAATAGGGTAGGAACAATTTTCTCATTTATAAATGAGGAAACTTAGATTTAGAAAGTTTAAGTGAGATTGTCCAAGGTCACAGAAAAAGACAAAGTAATTGTTGTCTGGACCTAGGTCCAGGTCTCCCATCTCCCATTCAGAGTTCTTGGATGTTCACCACAGTGCTTCCAACTGTAGAGTGACACTGATCAATGTGAAACTGGGCAAGCCATCAGAAATGGAGTTTAGATGAAGATGTTTCCAAATGATACCAAAGCAACGGGCTGAACACAAACCCAAACCAGGTGCTTAATTGCTTATGTTACAAAGTATGAATAGCCCAGTCAAGGCGCTGCCAAGTTCATCTTGGTAGCAGGTATCAGCCACTGACATAATCATAGCTGATGAATTAGAGTCTGGCCAGAGAACTCTAATCATGTGGTGCTTTACTTCCTGGTTGGGGAATGGCTAATTCAATCAGACTTCCTCTCTTAGAAAGTTTGAACAATGAGACATACAGGTGGTGTCAGGAAAGTTTACAGAATAAGGTAGGAAGAAGAAAGCATGGAGTAGAGAGGGGTATAGCAGTAAGAAGTTAGTCCATTGAGTGGGAGAGTTGAGAGGCCGAGTCAGAGTTTTTGAGGCACTGGCAGGGGTTCTCCAAAAGCCCAAGTGCTTGTCTCTCCCCATCTCTGTATTCAGTGACAACACATTTGTAGCTTGAAATTGGCCTTGAAGGTTTTTTTTTTTGTTTTTTTTTCACAAAAGAAATTAACAAAAAGCTTCAAATCAAGTTTCCTCATATACAGCTTGCTATTAGATATTTACCAGACACCATTGTGCAGAGATCTTGAGTAGCCAGTGATGGATGCACCTTAGGAGGGAGTGACTACTGAAGCTCCTGCTGGGTTGCCAGAGCTACTACTGTGTGTTTAGGGGCATATTAATCTCACTGAGCTGTGTGGAAAATGAACTGCAGGCCTTGTGAACATTATCTTCCTTACCTCCAGGCCCTAATTCTCCATTTAAGGTAGCCCAAATGTCTCTCTTTTTACAGCCTAAAAGACTGCAGCCGTCTTCCTGGTGCCAGGCAACTGATTTAGCTGATATTCACACCTCTATTTGTTGTTTTGGCATCATTTTTACTTGAGGCACCAACCTTTTGTAAACTCAGTATGGATATATTTGTATCTTGATCAAGTTAGGAAATTCACATGCTCTCCTTCCTCAGATATAAAAGTTAGCAGGACTTTGTTTTTGAACAATCTATGTTCAGAGGTTCTTGCTGTGTTTATTTGCAACATATGAAATAGCCTTCAGCATGCTGACCTGTTTTCTGGTTTTGCTTCTGACATTGTTACTATCTATACTAATAGAAGGGTAATATGGTAATTAGACCAGATGTCCTTCCGGACAAAGCCACAGTGGCAGGGGCCAAGGCAGAGATGGTTAGGGGTGACCAGGCTGGCAGGGGAGAGCAGTTAGGGGTGATCAGGCTGGCAGGGAAGGGCAGTTAGGGGTGATCAGGGAAGGCAGGGGAGCAGTTAGGGGCATCAGGCCAGCAGGCAGGCAGGCGAGTGGTTAGGAGCCAGTGGTCCTGTATTGAGAGAGGGATGTCCGAATGCCAGCAGGGATTGGGCCTAAACCACCAGTCGGACATCCCCTGAGGGGTCCCGGATGGAGAGGGTGCAGGCCGGGCTGAGGGACCCCACTCCCATGCACAAATTTTATGCACTGGGCCTCTAGTAGGGAATAATTACCAAACCTGTGTTGCTAGTGTTGGGGATCTCACTTTTTCATCAAGAAAGCCATACCCAACAGTCTAAGTCAGTCTCAGGTCTTCTGCTCTGCAAGGCGTCTTCCTTCTCTCTACCATTCTGGTTCCTCCCCTTGTTAACATGTTGGACTCAAAAGCTCTCCTGCTCTAGGATGCTTCTGCGTTAAACACAACAATCTTTGTTCATGCCTTTTCTCTGTTTATTTAATGCATTCCCATTCATCCTTTTCAATAGATTCATACTGGAGTGGTTCTTAATGGTTTCCCATATCTACAATCTATTATTGCTCCATTTAAATGACAAATTCCTGGGTATTAGAGAATTTGCTTTTCTTCTATTTCCTTTGCTGCTGCTTGTACTTAATACCCAGTTTGTGGTTATTAAATAATTAGAAGGAGAACATATTTATGATTATTTTTAGCGTTTAGTGGAACATGTATCCTCTATTGGACTTATAGCAATTCTTGGAGGCAAATATAATCCCAATTTTTTGAATGAGGACATCCATAAAGTTCAGGGTAGTTAAATAATTTCTTAAGATCTTATAGTAAATGCAATTGGGTGTGTGTGTTACCACCATTCCAATATTGGGAAAAGATCCTGAGTTGGTTTTCTTCAGTTCTCTAAAAAGGGGTAATTAGGATAGAAGTCTTTAGAATCTTGGGTCCCAAGCAACTTCATTCTCTGGTCCTATTTTGTTTCCTCCCTTGCTCCAGAATGGAGGAGATTTTGCCAGTACTGACTTTATATTGGGGCAGGTAGGGTTCTTGCATCAGTTGGCACACCATGCTTTGGATACCTTCTGCTAAAGTTTCTATATCTTTTTCTGGAGCCTGGGCACAGTCAGGGTCCCAGTGTTTTCTGTGTGAGCAACATGGGTCTAGACTGGAACCCATGTGAGTCCTTGTCTTATTTATTCCTTTTGGGCATTCTTTGACCTCTCTTCTAATGGGTTCAATTAAGGATCTCTGGGACTCTAGCCTATGAAGTTGCCCAAATGACTGGGCCAGTCCCAAGAGAGCAGCCTGGTGGGAAGATGGCTCCTGCTAGCTGACATGTTTTTTGTTTTTTTTCCCCCAAGGAATTGTAAATATGGTGCTGACATGTTGATTTCAGGTGACTTTCATGTCAAACAGGTTGAATAATCTTTACATATATTGATTAGACTATAAACAAATACAAAAGAACCTCTTATAAACCCACTGGAGGCCCGGTGCATGACATTCGTGCACTGGAAGGGCTCCCTCAGCCCGGCCTGCTCTTCTCGCAGTTCAGGACCCCTCGGGGGGATGTCTGCCTGCTGGCTTAGGTCCGCTCCTCTTTGGAAACCTTCACTCCTTACCACCCACTGCTTGCTGCTCCTTACCTCTGGGCTTGCTGCTCCTTAGTGCCACCTCAGAGGTGGGAGAGGCTCCTGCCACCGCCACTGCGCTCACCAGCCATGAGCCTGGCTTCTGGCTGAGCAGCGCTCCCCCTGTGGGAGCGCACTGACCACCAGGGGCCAGCTCCTTTGTTGATCATCTGCCCCCTGGTGGTCAGTGCACCTCATAGCCAGCAGTCATTCCACTGTTCAGTTGATTCACATATTAGGATTTTATTATATAGGATTATTAGAAATCTTCATTGATAAATCCCTATACCTCACATAGGCCCATGAATTTCATACAATATTTTAAAAATAAGATTTTTATATAGGCAGAAGCATTACAAAAACTATTTGCCTGGGGCCCCTAAGCACAGCCTTGCCCTTTAGGGCAAAGTACCCTGGCTCTCCACACATTATTGATAGAACCTAGTATTCCTGGCTTCCTTTTGCTTTAGTTTTTGAATTTTAAATACTTGGCTTATGCAAATCAAAAGAATTGACTTTTAACAATATAGCCTCAGGAATGGAGAAGATAGAGTTAAGAAAAGGAATACTGAGAGCCAAAGATCTTAAAGTCAAATGTATTATATTTTTGAATTATAAGATTCAAAAACCAGTCTGGACTGATTACAAAGTCTGTGCTCCTTACACTTTATGACATGGATGCAAATTTTATTCCAGGTCTCTGTATAATCACATTGTTGGTCACCATTCAAAGTTAAACTAATTCTAATGATTGCATGAAATAAACAGTCTGAGGAGACTTACTAGTTAGCCAGATAATTGCTCAGTGTTTGTATTACAGAGTTTGGAGTGGACAGGGGCCTGGAAGGGTACTATCACCTAGTGGTTAGAATTCAGGGGTGGGCAAACTTTTTGACTCGAGGGCCACAATGGGTTCTTAAACTGGACCGGAGGGCCGGAACAAAAGCATGGATGGAGTGTTTGTGTGAACTAATATAAATTCAAAGTAAAGGAGCAGAGGGGAGAGCAAGAGAACCAGATAGAACAGCCGGATCCAGCCCGCGGGCCGTAGTTTGCCCAAGGCTGGGTTAGATAGATTGGCTCAGAAGCATATAGTCCAGATTCAAATCCCTTTCCCACCACTGATTCACGATATACTGTGTGTATGTTTGTGTGTGTGTATGTGTGTGTATATATATATATATATATATATATATATATATATATATATATACACACACACATATATATATATAAAATTTAGGGCAAATCATGGAACCTCTCTAAACTGCAGTTTCCTCATCTGTAGGAGGAGGATAAGACTTATAAGAATAATACTTCTCTCATAGGGTTGAGGTAAGGATTTATTAAGACAAAATGCTTGTTAAGCCAACTCAACCACTGCTAGAAAATTATATTTTATTTGTAAAAGGAAGTTTTGCATTGTTTGTAAGAAAAATTCTAGCTATGAGAACCTCCCTTCAATGCCACAGTCATCTTGCAACTATGGTGTGTGCAGCAAATACTCAATGTTGCTCCATGAATGAATGAGCCAAGTTCACTGAGACAGATGAGTCATTCTAAGAGCAAGTGGGAAGGCTCAAACACAGAGAGAAGGGATTTCTTAGCAGTAAGTATTATTGAAACACTGAGAAGTCCAATTCCACCACCATTTTGCGGGAAATGCAGGGGTTAGGAGGATATGTGAAGCAACACCATGGGGAGGCAATCAGCAAGATCCAAATTACATAGAACTCCGTAGCTTGTTTAACATGAATTTCAAGGAGGAAAAAGAGAGTAGGAACCTAGATAAAAGGCATAAGAGATCTATTGACCAATCACCATGTATAGAATTTACTGAAATGTTAATTAAAACACATTTTAAAAAACATGAGTCAATTGGAGCTATTTGAAGAGTAATCGAATATTTTAGGATCCTGTATAATAAAAGCCTTGCGCAACGCCGTCACAAGATGGTCGCCACAAGATGGCCGCATGCACAGCGGAAGTGGGGCCTGGTGGCCACTCCATGTGGTGAGGCCTGGGGGTCCTGTGGCTCTGTGTGGCCCAGAGGAGGCCGGTCTGGGAGTCTCCTCCACCTTGTGTGGAGGAGGCGGGCCCCAGTGGAGGAGGTGGGTCACGGCAGGGGAGGGCAGTTATGGACGATCAGGCCGGCAGGGGAGGAAAGTTGGGGGCAATCAGTCCAGCAGGGGAGCAATTAGGCATCAATCAGGCTGGCAGGGGAGTGGTTTGGGGGCCATCATGCTGGCAGGCAGAAGCAGTTAGGGGCAATCAGGCAGGCAGATAGGTGAGTGGTTAGGAGCCAGCAGTCCCGGATTATGAGAGGGATGTCTGACTGCCAGTAGGCCTGATCCCCGTAGATTGGGCCTAAATCGGCAGTCAGATATACCCCTGAGAGGTCCCAGATTGGAGAGGATGCAGGCCAGGTTGAGGGACACCCTCCATCCCCCCACGCACAATTTCGTGCACCAGGCCTCTAGTATTAAATAATTACTCTGAATTTGTAAGATAATAAAGTTATTGGGTAAAACATTTAGAAGTATATACTGTAGTATTTACAGATAAAATGATAATTCGTCTGAGATTTATTTTAATAATCTGGAGTTTGGAGCACTAATGTTTTATAGATAAAACCAAGAGTTAATAATTGGTACAGCAGAGTAGTATCTACATGGTGGTTTAATATACTATTATTTCTTCTCTGGTGTATGTTTTCCATAAACTTTCCATCATAAAAAGTAAACATGCAAATAAAAAAAGAAAGAAAACAACAAGATAAATCTAGTCAAATCGACTCTGTATTCTTTTCATTTAGTGGTAATTATTTTTAAGGACTCTTTGGTTAGAACTTTTCTTAAAATCTTATGACAATTAAATGTCTAGAAGATAACATTATTTTAAAATATTTAAAGCTTTTAACCAAAGTAACACCATTTTTGACATTATTATTGTACTTTTGTTTTTCCAATTGAATTAACTACAAAACTGTACATTTATTACATTGATGCCTTCAAGTGTATCCACAGAGAAAACCACTGGTACTTTCAACTCATCTATGTCTATACTAATAATAGCCTAGGGCTGTCACGACTGGACAGACGACCAAACACCTGGGTCCTGATGGCGGCGGTGGTGGTGGGAGTCAGGCCTGGGTCCCTCACCAGTTAGAAGGCATCTAAGGGTGAGGACCATCACCTCAGCCAGAACACAAGATGGTCACCTGGCCTGGCCTGGTCCCTCCTCAGAGGCAGCCCCTTTCCACCATGTACACTGCAGAGGACAGACAGGGATGCCTAAGAGGCTGGGGCCATGGTGTCCCATCCCTACCCTACTCCCCTGGCCTCCCTCACCTGTGGCCCCCACAGAAGGGTGTGTATGAGAGCCCTTCCCCTGCTACCTCTCACCACTGTCTGGCCATCCCTCAGCACACAGGCATATCGGCTTTCAAACATGCCCTACTCACTTCCTCTCACCCCCTTCCAGGGCCTCTGCTCTGGGTGGGGCCTTTGGAATCCAGGGCTCTGGGACTTTACAACAGAGCTGGGGTGGGAAAGGGTAAACAGCACCAAAGATGGCTGATATGGCCACCCACCTCTGCCTCAGCTTGACCAATTAGTTCAGCCTCAGAAAGTGGCACTCAGAGGGGATCCCTACTTCCCCAGCAATGGCTCTAGGCAGGGGTGGGCAAACTTTTTGACTCGAGGGCCACAATGGGTTCTTAAACTGGAGTGGAGGGCTGGAACAAAAGCATGGATGGAGTGTTTGTGTGAACTAATATAAATTCAAAGTAAAGGAGCGGAGGGGAGAGCAAGAGAACCGGATAGAACTGCCGGATCTGGCCCGCGGGCCGTAGCTTGCCCAAGGCTGCTCTAGGGCCTCGGCCCCAGTACCAACCTCCTTTCCCACTTGGCCCTCCCCACAGCTGGTGCTTGCTGCAGCTCCGTGTGCCTTACTTAACCACCCCTTCCATCCCTGTTCCTACAAAGGAGGCTGCATCTTTGTATGTTATATTCATATAAACTTCATAATGTTTTGGAAAAAAACACACACAAAAAACAAAATGATGACCAAGAGAATGCCGCAGTCAATATCCGGAGTCTGGCTCAGGAGAAAGGAGAGAAGGGAGAATTCCATAAGTTGGCTGATGCGAAGATATTTCTGAGTGACTGCCTGGCGTGTGACAGCTGTGTGACCGCAGAGGAAGGAGTCCAAGTTTCTCAGCAGAACACCAAGGACTTCTTCCGTGTTCTGGACCTTTGCTTTGGTTTTCAGAATTCCCTGCTCCCCATCTGCTGGCTCCCTTCCTCTGAGGTGTGCTGTTGTCGTCACATGGGTGCACCTGGAATATTGTATCTCGAGAGGATTGCCCAATGTACGTATCCTTTTATCCGATGATGAAAAAATCCCAAAGAATAAGAATGGAGACAGACTACTGTCCTTTAGGCTTAAAAAAACCCCGGAAGTGTCCTGCGAAGAGCAGAGACTTGGTTCCGCCCATGCGCCTCAGAGAGATTGGATGAGGAAATGGCCTGGTTTGGCACTGACTTTACCCACTTATGTTACTCTTGAAGGTGTCTTTGCCACAATGTGAATAAACTGCCACCTTTTGGAATAGGGGCTCATACGAGAGTCTGCATTCCCAACTTTTCTTGAAACAGATTTATGTTCTGCAGCTGTGGCCACCGTCCTGAGACCAGGTCCTGTCGCTGGGAATCGGGGCACTGGAGTGGAGCACTCCCCCCCCCCCCCCCCGCCATGCCCTTTTACATTCAGGGATTGAGCTGAATTCACTTTGGGGGAGGCCTGGCAAGGGTAACAGGTGTCACAAATGGATGGAGAATGGAGAGGCAGACACCCTGCTCGGTCCCTCCCTGGGTGGGGTCAGGCAAATGAAGGCCGGCCAGCCTGCCCCACAATTGGGTGAGATAGCGTCCTCTGTGTCCACCTCTCACCCCATGGGCCTGAACACTCCCCTCAGCTCCAGGCAGTGCTCTGCATTCCACGACAGTGCACTCTGCCCTCACATGCTGCTCGCCCTAAGTGAGAAGGAAGAGAGCAGTTGGCCCACAGACAACTACACAGAAAGATAGGGCTCATGGATGGCGAGTGCAATGGCGGTGGCTGGAGCCTCTCCTGCCTTCATGGCAGCGCTAAGGAGCAGTAAGCTCAGTGGTAAGGAGCAGCGAGAAGGTGGGCGGTGAGGAGTGAAGGGTCCCAGACTGTGAGAGGGATTTCCAACTGTTGGCTTAGGTGGACGTCCCCGAGGGGTCCCAGACTGCGAGAGGCTGCAGGCCGGGCTGAGGGCACCCCCCCTCAGTGCACGAATTTCGTGCACTGGACCTCTAGTATTAAATATAATGTGAGTAAAGAAAATAAAAAACCTAGGAAATTCTACTTTAACAAATCTCTTGTTGACATTGCCCCATTAGGTTTCTCTATGGCCTACTCATAGGATGCATATGCAAACCCCTTTGGTCAAGTGTTCCCCATCCCTCCATCATCCCCTTTCTCCATAAACAGATCATGTCCAGTGCCTTGGCTATTGACCAGGGAGCCTCCTGATTGAGCAAGGGTCCCAGAAGGTGAAGATATTTATTGGCTTATGACCATAGCCTTGTATTTTGATCTTAGCTATTAATTGTGACTTTGGCTGACCACTAGGGATAGATTCTCTGAAGAATCCTCATTCATTTTCCTTCTTGTTACTGTTGTTATTTTATTTTCCTGCTTTATATTTTCATGGCCTTGTTTTTTATCTCAGCAGATACCACCTAAGATTTTCTCTGAGTAAGAGTGACAAGAACTTGGGGCTTGAGGTCCAGTCATATTTGAAAACTTTGTGACCTTGAGTACATCACCTGAGTTCTGTCTTCAGTTTTCTTAAAATTGGGTGTAATAATAACTACTTCACATGGTAGCTGTAGGTCATAATGAAATAACTGATAGAAAAGCCAAAAAGGGTGGGATAGAATCTCACACCAAAACATGCTGTATAAAATTTTCACGTGGGACATGCATTTACTATTGAAAAAAAATCTAGGATAATTTCCTGTAGGTTTATGGAAAAGATGAGAACTGTATAGGTTAATTATCTTTCTGAGAGGATGTAAATTATGGATTCCTAAGGCACAAATGATTTTGCCAAGATTAGAAGACTCTACCTACTCTTTCAAAAAAGATAAATTATGTTCTTAATAATTATGTATCATAATTAATATTGAATTTTGCTAGAGGACACTGGTAGAATATTGCTCTTACAAAAATCATTCAGATTCCTGAAACCTTAGGAAATTAATAATGATAGGTAGAAGAGGAGTTAAAGCTCTAAATATCTAACTGAAAAATACTACCTTTGTTTTCATCAATCTTATATACTAGTAAATTTGATGAAAGTGATTTTTTGTTGAATTTAGTTTATTTCTATATTAGTGGAAAGCAAATTTTATTCAATTATTACATAATTGGCAAATTTTAACAGCCATTTTTTTTATAATACCTGTGCCACATTTTTTAATTTACTACTGGATAAAATACCAAATTATATTACTTTTAAATACTGAGCTTTTTCTTATATATGTAGCAAAAACCTCTTCATGCAGAATTCCTTACATAACATCTATAAGGCTTAAGTTTACATTTAAGTTTTTAAAAATATCCCTTTTATTTGTAGTATTGTTGATATTCCTGAAATAGTTCTCAAATTTTTCCACTGAAGTACAATACTTCAAGAAAATAAATGTAAATGCATAGGTGGCACTCTTCTCTCAGGCGTTAATCTCCTTTTGACAGAGATCAAACCAAGCAGTGGAGGTAATTATGGAAGTTTGGAGGACTGTCGCTGATGGGTTTTCCTATAACGTCATCTCTGACTGCCACGTGAAGCTCCACTTTGCTTCAGCTGCAGCTGAAGGTCAATAACGGTGGCTGAGACCTCACCGTGAACTTTTAGTTAATTTTTAAGGCAAGAGAAAAAGTGGATTTTGGGTTGAGTGCAGGGCAAAGGAAAAAAAAAAAAAAAGGAATGTTACCAGGTGGCACTGAAATAGCATCAAGCAGCAGATCCTTCACAGGCTTTCTTTTGCTACCAGAATTCTATAACTGAGTATGACATTGTAGCAAGTTAAGGTTTCCGTAAGATGTCTGAATGTACCATGTTTAAGTAAAATGTGACCAGCGCATTTGGGATGTTTTTCTTTCAGAATATTTCAGGGGCCTTAGGGAAATGGGGATGGCCAAAACTACTTTTTTACAAGTGTTTTGAAGCACATACAATACCCATCACTATCTAAAAATGATCCTTGTAGTTGTTTTAGATGTTGTTGCTGATGTGTTTGTCTCTTTCTCTATTAGAATCTAAATTCCAAGAGAGCAGAGACTTTTATCTACTGCTGAATCACCAGTGTCTAAAACAGGGCCTAATTCAATAAGTATTTATTGACTGAGTGCTGCTGGGTATAATTATGTATTTTGACTGAATACTAGAGTGATGTAGGCATTACCCATAATTCAGATATAAGTACAGGGTTAACTTAAAAGTCATCCATTTGTGTCCTGTTTTGTTTTTTTTAAATGTCATGAACTATGGTAATACACTCACAAAAGCTTTTAGAAAAGTGTCTTTTTCATGAAATATATCTGCAAAGGTCAAGTTTAGAGCTTGGAAATTTTTGTATTAGATGAAAAGTGAGAAGAACAAAGATTTGGAAGGAAGCAATTTTTGAGATGAATAGGCACCCCACATTTAGATATACAGGGCAAGCATGTAAGGAGGAAGAAATTCCTGGAAGTTGGCAAAGGAAAGGGAAACAGGAATGAAGGCTGAATCTGAGTGGGGCCTTACATGGGGGAATCGTGTAAGAGCAATTTCTAGAAGTACCACGATAAATGATGTTGACCATCTAGGCAAGAAATTTACTTTTGACTTTGAAGGTAATGCAAAGTGAAAGTGGAGCTTTAGATATGTAAAATCATTACAGCAGGGGATGACTGTGTAAATAATATTTGGAACTGATTTTTTAAAGTGGGAGAGGAAAGTGTGATTATCATCACAGAAAGTATGTTTCATATATGTGAGGACAACATTAACCTGCACTGCAAAGTTAGCTTATTATGTCAATCCCGGTATACTACCAGAAACTGAAAAAATTGCGTCTTTTTACAACCAGTGTGAGATGTTTGTGCTGGGAAACCACAAATATTAATCTCATTAAACAGAAGTTGGCTGTCTTCTAATATTTGTGATGAAAAATATAACTGTTTCTTTACTTTTTTTCTAATCTTAATGAATCTTCACTCTACCTTCTTTTTAAGATATTGCCCCGGCTGGTGTGGCTTGGTTAGAGCATTGTCCCATACTCCAAAAGGTTGCGGATTTGATTCCTGGTCAGGGCACATACATAGGTTGTGGGTTTGATCTCCATTTGGGGGACATATGTGAGGCAACCAACCAATGTTTCAATCACAATACTACAAATAAAAGGGATATTTTCTCTCTTCCTCTCTCTAAAAAATATCAATGCATATTTTCCCGGGTGAGGATAAATAAAAGATATTATTTTCATATCTACTTTCCTTTGCAAGTTTTCAATTCATGCATAAGTCCAAAATTATTTGAATTAAGTTTCTCTAGGGGGTGCTTTGAAAAAAGGAGTCAAATACAACTGTTCTTTTTGGCAGTGTACTATTTTAACCTCTGATAGTTTTGTGTTATTCCCTTTTTATATTGAATTTCTTTTAGCCAAATAATTCAGTATAAAAATCTAAGAAAGAAAATCTTAGAGCATGATAGTGTATGCAGTGCAAATATAATTATTGACAGTGAACCAAGACAATGAGCTTTTGATTATTGAAAAATTTCCAATATCCCTCCCTTATGGACTAAGAGCTAACATTCAGTGTGTCTGTATTTGAGGGCTTTTCACACATCATTTTCTTTTTTTAAAAAAATATATTTTATTGATTTTTTACAGAGAGGAAGGAAGAGGGATAGAGAGTTAGAAACATCGATGAGAGAGAAACATCGATCAACTGCCTCCTGCACACCTCCTACTGGGGATGTGCCTGCAACCAAGGTACATGCCCTTGACCGGAATCGAACCTGGGACCTTTCAGTCCGCAGGCCGACGCTCTATCCACTGAGCCAAACCGGTTTTGGCTCACACATAATTTTCAATCCTCTCAGTCACTATTTAAGGCAGTAGTACCCCAGGCCTCAGTTTGTGGACCTTTCCTCTCCCTTGCCTTCCCCTCCTCTCAGATTTGGATAAACTGTGGGTTATGTTAACATCTAATGTTATAATTAACATTAGAATATAAGAATCTGTTATACTATTTAGATTCCAAACTGAATACCACAAATGTAAAATGTTAGTAATGTAATCATCGATTTAGCTACATGTAGCATGCATTGTGCTAAGTTCTTGACATTGTTGAATCCTCCCTACCAACCTGTGAGATGAAGACAAGTGATTCCTTCAAGTTCATCCAGCTAGGTCCTGGAATCTCTCCATCTTCAGATTCATACTCTCAGGACAGGAGAGATTGCCTTCTGTCATAGCTGTTGTTCCACTTGATTTGTTTTCAAAAGGTTCTTTCTGCCTGGAATGCTATAATGGCAGCCAAGTCATCATCTAGTTTGAGCCCTTCATGCAATGGATGAAAAAACAGCAATCTGGAGAGGTTAAGTGACCGGCCAAATGCTGCTTGCAGACAGCATTCAGAATAAAACTGAGGGTTCCTCACTCTTTGTCCTGGTTTCTTCTGTCTCTACACTGTTTTACTGCTGCCTTTAAATTGTTTGGGAATAATCCAATATTTAGGGTTATCATTTTTTTTCTTGAAATAATGAATCAGTACAAAACTTACTAGCTACCAGCATTATTTAAAGACTGTTAAATGGTATCAACATGCCCCAATTTGACATCCCACTCACAGAGGCATAGGTTCATGTGCAGCCTGAGGCCAGCTGGTCAACCTCAGGGCAGGGTCTCTGCAGCAGGCTCCAAAGAGTAGAAAGTGCACAGAAATCATTCGCATCAGAAAACGTAGACAGCATTTTCACTGAATTTTGAAGATAAGGTAAGGTATTCATTCTGTAGTGTTTCAAATTCCTGCACTGCTCTCCATTAAAGCTTTAGCACTGGCTTCTGAATTAAGCAACTGTTGAGTGATGTTTACTGACAAGAGTGGCTAACCCACTGAAGCAGGGCTTTGTAAAGGGAATTAATGGCTGTGTAGCTATAGGAAATATTATACACATGCAGGCATTCACTGTTATGATCTTAGACTGCTTTTGCAGATGCATACTATATATGCACAGAGATGCAAAAACAAAACAGAACATTAAATAAACATTTCAAGTAATATTTTGTGCAGACCTGGCTTAATTCCCTTTTACGTTAGACTAGAGGCCTGGCGCACGAGATTCGTGTGTGGGTATGGTCCCTAGGCCTGGCCTGTGATCAGGGCCATCTTCCCCAAGTGCCCACAGCCGGCCCCACACCCCGCTGCCACTCACCCCCAGTTCCCCATTTGCCATTGGGTGATCGGAGCCTGACGGCCGGGGAAAGGGACCAAGAGGTGGTCAGTGCGCCTCAGTGACTGGTCCAGTGGTCATTCTGCCATTAGGGTCAATTTGCATATTACCCTTTTATTATATAGGATGGAGGCTTGGTGCATGGGTGGGGGCTGGCTGGCCTGCCCTGAAGGGGGCCCCGGATTGGGGTGGAGGATCCTTGCTGGGAATGGGGCCAGCCTGGGCGAGGGGCCTCGGGCAGTTTGCAGGCCATCCACGCCCCCAGCATTGTCAGGAAGGACATTTGGAATGACATCCAGAAGATGTCCAATTTATCTGGTCTAATTAGCATGTTATCTTTTTATTAGTATAGATGGTGCTCTTGGGAAAATGCTATCATTAAAGAATTCTTTGAAGACAGAGTTAAGGCAGGAATTTTAAGAAAGATGACTAAGGATATTTATTAGTAAGTCCTAGGATATATTGTTATTATCACACTAGAGGCCCAGTGCATTCAATTTGTGCATGGGTAGGGTCCCTGGGCCTGGCCGGTGATCAGGGCCAATCAGGGCCTTCCTTCCCCCCACTGCCAGCTGCTGGCCCAGGCCTTCCTTTGTTCCGTGCCACCCCCCAGTCCTTTGTTCTGTGCTGCCCCCTGGTGGCCAGCACACGTCATAGAGAGTGGTCAAACTCCCGGTTGGTCAAACTCCCGAGGGGACAATTTGCATATTAGCCTCTTATGATATAGGATTTCTGTCTCATAGAGGCATATTTAAGTCTAATTAAGAAAGCATTCTTCCAGTAGTTGAAAATATAGAAAACCTAGGACAGAGTCAGGTGGTATGTCACTTAGGTCATCTCAGACCACCCCTGGGTGAAAAAATGAAGCAGGCTGCATCCAAGTGAGCTCTCTGACCCTTAGTAATTTTGTGGCAGAGACCTGGTAGTCAAGATAACTTGAAACATACACAGGGAAGTTAATGTCAGCCCAGTGCAGCAAGGGACAAACACAGTGCCTGATCTGCAGAGGAGGATTAGCAAAGACAAAGAAAGAAGAAATTAATTCATGCTCAGTTCTAACAGAGATTTTTCTTGCAGCCATACTCAAAAAAATGACCTTCACCAGTTTTTTGGTCTAGGATGAGCAGGAAATTGATATCAAACACACTCTGTAGTCTCCCTCCCTCCCCCCCCTCCCCCCTCTCTTCCTCCCTCTCTCTTTCCTTCCATTCCTTCTTCCTTCCCTCCCTTCCTTCTTTCCTTTAGTTCTGTTACTGAGTGCTTAGTGAACTAAGACATACATGATTGTCATTTTTGGTTCTTACTCTGGGTTTATCCTCCTCAGTGAGGCTTTGGGTCATCTGTCCACATGGTAAAGAGCCTCTGCAGGAAAGGTAACACACCTGTCTGGATCCCTACTTGATTATTCAGGTAAAGACTCTCATGTCTAAAGTGGCAACCTGACCCAAACAATGACCCCTACACAATTTATATATATATGAGTGTGCTATATGTTTTAGACACAGACATTTTATACACAAATTGTTTAAATTTTCTGGACAAGGGAAAAGATATAAGAGCTTCTTTCCCCTTTTCATTATACTGGAGGGATATCTTTAAATGGTAATATTGCCTCATATTCCCTCAGTCTGTTTTATTTCCAGCTTTCCATCTATATTTACATTGTTTCTCATCATCACGATTTCAGTTATTATCTTGACTATGGATGGTCTTTAAATATTCTCTGTATTTTAAAATATGTATCATGCCACTTCTTAAACACATTCTTTTCCCTAAGTTTCACTATAATCAAAGAAAAAGAAAACAGTGTTTGACCTATGTCTATATAAAAATATAATATTCTAATACATTGACTTTTTAAAAATGACAAAGGTTCTAAATAGAAAACATCTGGATGTGTGGCAGACTGCTGAATCTTCACAAAAATCTTCTTCTGTCCCAATTGCTAAAAAGAACTTGCTTGCCCTTGGACCTCCTCTCTTTTGCATTCATTAAGTTGGAGTCTGGATATAGCTGATTCCTGTCTTCAATTTGCAAGTGAGGCCAATGGATGATGTTTTCAAATTTCCCACAAATCATTATTAACCTTTGGGATTCAGGATGAAAAATCAATTTCCTAGAAATTCTTGGGAATTCCATAAATCACAAGTTATTCTATATTTTTTATTATACTTTGTGTATTTCTAAATATGAGTGAGCACAATAATAAATAATGAACATTTTTTTTCTATAATATTCTATGAAAAGTTTCAGAGATTTTTCTGTTAAAAGTGATATAATGGTAAATATGAACAAATATATTGTGGCAAGATTATATACTTCATGGAGAAATAGCTTTACCTGATTGATACATTTGATAACAGAAAGCGTTAAAAATACCACAAATATTTAATATATAAAAATTATAACTTAAAAAATAGGTTGACCTATCTAATCATCATGCTCTCTGTTTTGTGACAAATAATGCAGTTGTAAAAAATGTTCTTTCATTTTGTGTTGACATTGCTTGGATTGTTGAAAGTGTTTCCAAAAGCATCTTCAAGTTGGTTGTTAGGATGTTTCTTTACATAAGCTATCGCCTTATTAGTAATGAAAATATTTTGTCTGCTTTACCTTGATTTTTGGGTTGCTTTGAAATCAAATTGCTTTTTGTACTTTATATTTTAGATGAGTTTCTGATTTAATGTTGGTGTGTTCCACAACATATGTATATTTGCATTTCTCCTGTTAACATATTTTTGAAAAACTTAAGCCTATAGGGAATATTCGAACAATGGAAAATGCCAGCAGACATCATTTGAGTAGTATTGGAATAACGTAACATTTACTAGTAGATCTCCCAGCAAGGTTAACAGCTCTATGTTAACCTTGTGTTGAAATTGCCAATTTAAGGATTTATTTTACTTCCAAAACTTTTATAACTCCATTCACAAAATTTTAAGAAGTATACTAAATGAATTAATATTTATTTTATTGCGAAAATGACTCAAAATCTAAGTGGGAAGGGAACTTGAGTCTTATTTAAGCCATTTTATTTTGGGATCTCTTTGTTACAGCAACCTTCCCTTTAATTAATTCAGAAATATTCTTAATGGTTTATATCCAGGACTATATAGATATCTCCCTTATAGCTATTTCAGAAATTATATAGTCTTCCTATAATTTTGAATGAAATACATTTTAGAGATGATCTAGTTCAACTCCCCTCATATTCTATCTAATAAAGAGGGAATATGCTAATTGACCCTTATGCCATAGCAAATATGGCGGCACCCACAGCCAATAAGGAGGGAATATGCTAATTGCTGCCCCTCCCTCAAAGATGGAGGCACCCACAGCCAATAAGGAGAGAATATTCTAATTGACTGCCATGCCCTCAAAGATGGCGGCGCCCAGTCCCCTCAGCCCCGCTGGAGCAGGAGGCATATGGCAAGGCCAGGCCTGCCCCCAGGCGGGCCCAGCTGCTCTTTGCACTTGCCTCTGGAGTCCCCCAGTCCCTCAGCCCCCCAGCCGCCCAGGGCTGGCCCAGGGTGCAGGCAAGCCTCGGATGGCGGCTGCCCAGCCTCCCAGGGCCGCCGGAGGCTCAGGTAACCAGGGCCGGCCAAGGCTTGCACTGCCAGCAGTGGCAGCAGCAGAGGTGTGATGGGGTATTGCCTTCCCCTGATCACTGGGTCGCCTCCCACCCCTGAGGGCTCCCAGACTGTGAGAGGGGGCAGGGAGAGCTGAGGGACCCCCCTCCAGTGCATGAATTTTCATGCACCGGGCCTCTAGTTAAAAATAAGATATTGAGTCCTAGAAATAGGAAATATGCTCAAAAACACTTGAAATTTTTTCAGATTAATAAAACATAGTTAATATGGAAAACCGTTGTGTTTGTATAGGTTAGTACATAGAAGTATACAAAATATCTTCAAGTATGAAGGATAAAAACTGTAATTTCTTTGTAATGTTTATATTGGTACAGAGTATATATGTTCTTTTCCCCATTATAATTAGTCTTTATTATTTAATTTTGGCTCAGTGGTTAAGAAATTATCTTTAGGTTGCACAATATATGGCAGAGGTGTGATTTTTTGATAAATTGGTAAAAATGTGCAGTTAGTAAACTTTGAGAATGAATTAATATAATTTAAAAAAATTACCAAGTAATTTTCCATGATATTCTCTTGTTATTATAATGTCTGATATTAGTACATACGGAAATCCCTTAACTCACTGCAAAGGTACTGAACAAGATCACAAATTAGAAAATGAGGTCTTGATATTGCTTGATATTGTAAATTCTTTATTGTCTTTCACCTTTGGATCCTATGAATTTTTAAAGTACACAGTAAAGAAATAAAAAAAATATATTTTGTGCAACCAAAATTCAATGTAGTTTAGATGGAAATGGGAAATAGAGCTATGATGAACTATAACTGAATTTTAAATGAATATGAGACTATTACAAAACAATATTGATGTTTTGAATCCCGAGCTCCATATTAAGGTCATAGTAATGGCTTAGTGTTTTATGAGTCTGTGTGGAGTTAGCGACATCATCTCTTTAATCTTAACTTTACCTCAAGCAAAAATAAATCTTAATATTGTAAACTCTATGTAACATAACTGCCTTGTTCAGTATGGGTTATTTTTTTCCCTAAGTGTCACTGATATTTTACAGTGGCAAAAAAAAAAAAAAAAAAAAAAGAGAGAGAGAGAGAGAGAGAAAAGGAAATACCAGTTTCTTTTGTTGGTAAAAAGTGGTAAATATTTCTGCTCTTGAAAAATAACTTATGGATAAAAGCTTTCCTATTTTTGTTTCTGCATTAAATTATTCAGCAATTATGGTGTATTAACAAGTCAGGCTACAAGTTTAAAAACATTCCTGCACTTAAGGTCACTTAATTGATAGATTGCTGACTCGTGTTTGGCTGTTACATTTCTACATTTTAAAAAGTAAGTTTAGAATCAAGTAGGTACAAGGTATGGACCAGAAAAAGGTTTAGCATTTTGGGAGAAAGTCAAGGTTGAAGGAAAATGAAGAGCATTTTGAGGTCACGGTTTACTAGGAGACAATAAGGGGCTGATTACTCTGAAATTCTGCAAGGAATGTCTCAGGGTGAAAAAAAAGAAGTAGTCCTTTTAGCTGTATGAAGAAAAGCAAATGTTAAACCAGGAGAATTTATTAACAGGATGGGCTTTTGATTTCTAGTTAGAATCATTATTTCATTTGGCCCTTGATCTGAATCACATGGTTTATAATTAAAAATATGTGTGAAAACTTTCGAAACAAGAAATTATATCTTTGTAGGAAAAATTCAACCATATGAATTCTGAATTTTATTACTAGTTCTTCTCTATACATGCCTGAAGAAACTCCATGCATTGAGACTAAGCTTTTGAGAACACATAATTATTTGGTTGACAACTACTGAGATTTCAGACATAGGTGGAATTCTTTTTCCAATTATGTAGTAGACTTCTCTGTTTTGTAAAAAGCTGTACTTATAAAGGAAAGACATTTCTAATCTTACTATCTTAATTGTCAAATTCATTTGTCCTAATAAGGAAAAGATTAATTTCATTGGATTTTAATTAAAATATGAATTTTTTAGATTTTAAGTTTTTATTTGTAGTGTATGGAGTAACAATGTTCTTTAAAATTTAAACTCAGGGAAATAAGATTAATATTTTAATATTAAACTGGTGAACTCCACAAAATATGAAAATAATTAGTTGCCTCTGATAATAAACCAACAGGTCTAATTATTTGACTGAAGAGTTTAGAAACACCTCAGGAGCCATATAATAACATGGGAAATGTCAGAGAGGCAAGCCTTGGGGAAAGTGGTTATAATTCAGTATTATTATATAGGTAATCATCCACACTGCACCCTTTCTGGAGGATGGCTCTGTGAGCAAATCTGGGTTGGGAGAGGAACGTCAGCAAAGCTCATGGAAAAGGGAGGTTCCAAGAACCAGAAATTGGCAGTGTTTGTTCAGCACTATTCTGAAGAGGGATAGAGAACAGGGTGGGTACACACACAAGGGAGGTGCTCTATTGTGAGTCTGTGGTCATTTCTGAAGTCTTACAGTGGCTATATGTCTTTTGAGATTAGCCATCTTCTTTTGTTGTGTCTGTCAGAGTCCCGATAGAAAAGAGATAGCACACTTACATCCAAATGATCCAACAACACTGTATTTTCTAAGAGGCTACATAAAGGTGTGAGTAGGAAGAATGTCAGGGAATCGCAAGCGATAGAGCAAGTGGCCAAAGTTGGCAGTGAAATTTTCATCACCTGTAGGCATGAAGCATGGATGAGGAAGTTAAAACAGTGGTCAGCAAACTCATTAGTCAACAGAGCCGCAGTTTGCCGACCACTGGGTTAAAAGAACGTGGACTGAGAGAGTTATGTGGATGATGTTGTCCTGAGAGATGCAGTGACCTTCTGGTTGAGGGTCCTAGCCAGACAGAGGCAACCTCTGGAGAGGAAGCAAGGGAATAAATACATTAATCTCATTCTCCTCCCTCCCTCTGATTTCCTGTTAGGGCTTCCCAACCAGAAAGAATGAAAGTCTAGGATCAATTGATACAAGATATAGAGGTCAGCTCAGATCAGAAGGGCAAAGGGGAAAGGAAAATATTTAGCAGAATCACAGTACAAATGCTCCTCGGCTTACGATGGGGTTACATCCTGATAAATCCCTCATAAATTGAAAACATTGTAAAATGAAAATGCATTGAATCTACTGAACGTCAGTTTGTTTACCCTGATGATGGGGTGGCTGACTGGGAGCTGTGGCTCACTGCTGCTGCCCAGCATCAGGATACAGTATTGTACTTAATGTCACTAGCCCCAGAAAAGATCAAAATTTGAAATTCAAAATATGATTTCTAGTGAATGTGTATCATTTTCACACCACTGTAAAGTAGAAAAACTGTAAGTCCAACCATAGTTAAGTCAGAGATCGTTTATAATGTGATTCAATGCACGTGCACGCACACACGCGCACACACTCACACACAACTTTGCTAATTGTTTCCTCCCTCCATTTGCTGATACCAGCAATAGAATGTTATGAGTGGAGGACATGAGTATTCTGGTCAATACAAAGAACTGTCTCCTTTGAAGACGAGGTGGTAGAATTTATGAGTTTGAGACCTGTGAGTCGTCTGGATGAATCCTCTCAGTTCTGTAGATTTGATAAAGCTGAGGTCAGTCAGATCACAGGAAATATATTAAGGCTTCTGAGCTCTCTGTGGAGACTGGTTATTGGGTCTTCTCTTGGGAACACTCACATCTTAACATGGACCTCTTCAGCTTGGTAGAACACTTGCTTCATATTTCTTCTTAAAACATTTCACACTGAATATAGTTCTGTTTTGGAATTTTTAGTATTCTTTGATCTAGATGGTTAATAAAGCAAGTGCAAAAAAGATAATAAGTGATATATCTTTGAACCATAGTTTCCTGAATCCATAAAACATGAAATAGCTTCATAGATTTTCCAATGTTCCTATGAAAATTCACAATATGAATTGACTTTTATTGCATGCTCTAAATGAGAAATTGAATAAAGAGCCATTTCTTCATAAAAATGCTTTTATAACCTTGTATGCTGTTTTAATGACATCATTGTATATTAAAGATTCAGAAGTCCCTCAGTGCTCTGAAACCAAAGTATTCATTTCAAAGTGTTATTTTTAATATTGAATTTGCTTCAAGTAAAATATTTCCTTGGGAGCAAAATTGTTTTTCCATTTTTACAAGTTTGTTTAGTAGATTTTCAAAATAATTTGCCACTCTGACTTTATCTACAAAAATGAAGTAAAATTTTTTAGAATTTGAATCTTAATTTCAAGCCCCATCATTATTAGATATAATACATGGAAATTACAGAAAGGAGTCCATGCATTCACTTAATATTTATTGGTCACTTATGTGCACAGTACTGGGGATGCAGAGATGGAAACCATAATCTATGCCCTCCTACAGCTTAGAGTCTAAAAAAGAGAGAGAGATGAAGAGGCAACCAGTGCATACTATGATCAGAGGTCTGAGGAGTGTGACCAGAGGAATCTACTTTTGAACTTCAGTGACATGAACATTAGAATTTTTATTTTAATTTTTGTTAATCCTCACCTGAGAATTTTTTCCATTGATTTTTAGGGAGAGTGGAAGGGACGGGGAGAGACACACAGAGAGAAACATTGATGTGAAAGAGACACAGTCATTGGTTGCCTCCCTACGTGCCCTGACCAGGGCCAGAGCTTGCAACCTAGGTACATGCTCTTGACCAGAATCAAACCTGGGACCCTTGAATCTGCAGGTTGATGCTCTATCCACTGAGCCAAACCCACTAGGGCAAGATTATTATTTTGTTGTTGTTATAATCACCCAGTTTCCTGAGGCTTTGCTCATTTTTTTTCCAGTATATTTTCTCTCTGTTGCTCAGAATGGGTAATTTTTACAGTTCCATCTTAAAGTTCACTGATTCTTTTTTCTGTCATCTCTGTTCTTCTATTGAACCCATCTATTGAGATTTAAAAATTTGATTACTGTAATTTTCAGTTCTAAAATTTATATTGGGTTCTTCTTTACATAACGTATTTCTTTGTTGGAAATATTTCTTTCTTTGCTGAGAATTTTGATTTTTCCATTTGTTTCAAGAGTGTTTGTAGTTTTTCATTGAGACAATTTTTTTTATGGCAACCTTAAAATCCTTGTGAAAAAATTCCAACATCTTGCCTTTTAAGTTTGGGCATCTGTTGATTGCCATTTCTCATTCAAGTTGATGTTTTCCTGGTTCTTGGTGTGATGAGTGATTTCTTATTGTATCCTGGACATTTGGGATATTGTGTTAGGACAATCTGTATCTTATTTAAATTTTGTATTTTAGAAGGCCTCCTCTGACATCCTATCAGCAGAGTAAGGAGTCATTGCCACATTACAGCCAGATGAGGTGGAAGTTCAGGCTCCTCACTTGTTTTTCCTTGACACCCTTGGTGGGGGAAAGAATTAGGATTTCTCATTTACTGTCATGCGTGTGGGGGAGTTCAGGTTCCACAATAGGCCAACATGGACATAACCTTGCTTGGAGGAGGGGTGCCTTTTTATCTCTTTCCACCTGGACTCCACTGACACTGTGAGGTGAGGCCTCATTGCTGCTGGAAAGTTGCCTTCTTACCAGTAGTTGGGGGTGGAGTCTAGGCTCCCCATATGGCCTCCAAGGACAACACAGGGAGGGATCTTTCTGCTACTCAGTGGGGATGAAAGTCCTAACTCCCTCAGCCTTCTCTGACTCCACCATGGTGGGGTGTTGGGCAGCATTACAGCCTGGTAAGGGTAGAATAAGAGGCTCCCCACTTAGTCTTGCTAACAGGGCATGGGTGAGGTTACTGTTTTTTCCAAGCTCTGTGACTGGAGTAGGGCTGTCATCTAAACCTTTCCTGTCTTGCTAGGCTTCACTCTCCTGGTCCCGTGGCTGAGGGCAGGTTTTTAGTGAGGACTTTTTTTCCTGCCATTGGTGTTTCTGTGTTTCTGGTTTCTCCAACTCCCAAGTCTGGGATATACAAGGCAAAAAGAAACCCAGGGAACTCACCACTGTGTCATTTTTGAGTCCCCGAGTCCCTAGCCAACCTGCCTTCTCCTTTCTGTGTTCTTATTTTTGTTTCATTTACAACAACCAAGTTTTTTGGCTGTTCTGTAGTCGGAGGAATAAAGAGGAGTGCCTGATGACATTATCTTAACTCCTAGATTTAACAATGCCTGAAGATAACCTTTGACTTTTCAGTTACAAAAGTCAATAAATCCCCCTTTAATTTGTTAAATCACCTTGAATGGGCTTTCTGTCACTTCGAGTGAGTGGAGAGTCTGGGAGCAAAGACATGGCACAAGACTAGAGCCTTCTTGCACTGGAATGCAGGTCTGTTGGCATCCATCTGGGCTAAACTAGACTTTGGTTTCCTCTAACATGAATTTTTTTAAACAATGTCTCTTTCAACACTGAGGGTTCTGAGAATCTAAGGCACTCGTTACACTTTCGGCTTTCTTCAACCATAAGATCACTTTCATCTGATTATAAGTCAAGTAAGCAAGGGTAGTGGGGGAAAGGCACTACTCTAGCAGCTTAGAATTAGGGTCTCTGCTTGCTTTTGGCACTGATGATAAGAGCAACCTAGGGCAAGTCATTTGCTCTCTTTGTGCCTCAGTTTCTATTTCTGTAAATAGAATGAGTGCACCCTAGATAGTTTGTAAAATTTTCCTAGCTCTCAACATTTCTATGATGCCTTCTAATGAGAATGGAAGAAAGTGAGGCAAAGCATTTTACACTTGGTTTCTCTGTGACTTAGTGTAAAATACCAGAAAATTAAGGTTGACATTGTTTATTGTAACTTACTTTCACTTGGAATGCAAGAAAAGGTTATTACTGTGCTAATACAATGGAAGGTGACATTTTCCTACAGAGTAACTGTAAGACCACAGTAAAGAAAATAAGTAAACAGGAGGTATCTTGGCCATCTAAGGTCTCAATGGCATATGAAGGTTAAGAGCTGTCAAATACATTGCTCTTTGAGTCACAATTTAAAAAATTATGCCAGTGACAATGTTCATTTAAATAATTTAATGCAGGGAGCAAAACAATCAAGACAGAATGCTAGATAGACATTTCCCTATGCTATAATTATTCATAGCAATGATAGCCTAAAAAATAGAGCTGCAGATTTTCTTTACTTTTGTGTGATTTTTAAAAGGCTTTTCTTTTTTGGGGGGGGGCTGGGAGGGCAGTTTTAGATGCACAACAAAATTGAGAGGAAGGTACAGAGATTTCCCTTATACCTCGCCTCACACATGCATAGACTCCCCATTATCAACATCCCCACCAGAGTGGTACTTTTGTTACAATTGATGAACCTACATTGACACATAATAATTACTCTAAGTCCATAGTTTACATTAGGATTTGATATTGGTGTTGTACATTCTATGGGTTTGGACAAATGTATAATGGCATGCATCCATCATTATCGTATGCTACAGAATATTTTCGCTGCCCTAAACGTACTCTTAGTTTTGCCTTTTCATCCCTTCCTTCCCTCCCTTCCCTTACAACCTTGGCAACCAGTTCTCTTTTAGTTTTCTCTTTTTCAGAATGTCATATAGTTGGAATGAAACAGTATGTAGCCTTTTAGATAGGCTTCATACACTTAGTAATATGCATTTAAGTTTCTTTCCTGTCTTTTAATGGCTTGATAGCTCTTTTTTTTTTCTCTGAACATTGTTCCATTGTCTAGATGGACCACAGTTTATGTATCCTTTCACCTGCTGTAGGGCATCTTGGTTGCTTCTGAGTTTTGGCAATTATGAATACAGCTGCTATGAACATGCATGTACAGGTTTTTGTGTGGATGTAAATTTTCATCTCCTTCGGGTGAATACCAAAGAGTATGATTGCTGGATTGTATGGTAAGAGTATGTTTAGTTTTGTAAGAAACTGCCAAGTTGTCTTCCAAAGTGGCTGCACCATTTTGTAATCCGACCAGCAAAGAATGAGAGTTCCTATTGCTCTGCGTCCTAACAGCATTTGGTGTTGTCAGTGTATGGCTTTTTGACATTTCAGTAGGTGTGTAGTGGCATCTCATAGTTTTTTAATTTGAATTTCCCTTTTGACATGCGATGCGGAGATCTTTTCATCTGCTCATTGCCATTTATATATCTTTTGTGATGAGGTATCTGTTAAGATCTTTGGCCCATTTTAAAATTGGGTTTTCTTATTGTTGAGGTCTCAGAGTTCTTTGTATATTTTGGATAACAGTCCTTTTTCACATATGTCATTTGCAAATATTTTCTCCCAGTCTGTGGCTTGTCTTCTCATTTTCTTGCTGTAATATTTCTTTGATTGTTCCCCTTGGAATTAATGTGAGTTTTAACTTGCTTAAGTGGCCCTCTTCTATGTATTGAATATGGACTCAGGGGTGGAAGGAAATGTTGGTGAACAGAGTCCCATCCTTTCTGGGTAACTCCTTAGGGCAGAGCGTGTTAAGTGTGAACAAGCGAGGTGTTTGCCTGTCCAGAAGGCATCCCAATGTGCTGACTGGGCCAGCACACAATTCTGCAAGCCTGTATTCAGTCTCAAGTCACAGAATAATTTTTAGAACTTAGAGGAGGATGATTTTTATTGTATTTCTTTTTCTCTTACGTTGAAGACAACCAGAAAGGAAGTTATGAAATCCATAGTATTTAAGGTGAACAAAGTAGGCTTACTTTGAATTTGTGGTGAGTTTGAATAGTTATTGTTGCAGTTAAACCTTCCTGTCCTACTGTATAAATCAAGTTAGTTTCAGGGAAGGTATTTATTTTTGAGTTAAGGAAATATAAAGCAGAAGTTTTTCCTTACCAAAATAAGCCAGGGCAGCTGAACTGCACCCGGGAAGCTTAGGTTTGTTTTCTCAGACGCTATTCCTTGTGGTTGCTCAATCTGGTTGGCAAGATGTGCATTTCAGGTACAGACATTGTTAAATGAAACACTCAACTGTTCCTTCCCTGCCTTGTTAACAGGCTGTCATTCAACACTGAATGGTGCAAAATTGATTTTAAAAATTGCAATAAAATAAAGCTGCTCATTCAAAAGAGTTAACAACAACAATTTGATTATTTTACATTTTGGCCTTTAAAAATAAAATGGGCTTTTATGGCAATTACTAAATCGAGGAGACATGTAAATGTGATGGCTAATGCAGTGACAATTTATGCTTTAAGTTATTTTCTTACTTATAATTATGGATTTGAGTGACAAGATTGCTAGCTTCACGACTGCCAGCATGTTTTAGAAGGAAAGGCACAACAGAGTAAGTGCTGCAGACTGTTCTAAAATGTACTAGGTGCCTTTCAGCTTTATGAGAATGAGTAACTGTATAATATGGTTTATATTTTTTATTACTTCTCATAGAAAAGTAGAGAGTAGTGTGTGAACAGGAAGTTACTTTGTAGAGAGAAGTTCCAGATGAATCACAACATCCATTTCTTATGTTGTGATAGGATTCTTCTTTCTTTGGACAACACTGATGATTCACTGATGCATGGCCCTTATCTTCCCATTGTCATTACCTCATCTGCAGTGACATGCATGGCTCACAGCATCTCTGCCCAATGCCATTAAAAGTGTTTACTTCTGTGCACAGGAAACTGAATCGAGAATGAAGCTGGTGGCCCTGGCTGGTTTGGCTCAGTGGATAGAGCGTCAGCCTGCGGACTGAAGGGTCCCAGGTTCGATTCAGGTCAAGGGCATGTACCTTGGTTGCGGGCACATCCCCAAATAGGAGGTGTGCAGGAGGCAGCTGATCGATGTTTCTCTCCCATCGATGTTTCTGACTCTCTATCCCTCTCCCTTCCTCTCTGTAAAAAATCAATAAAGTATATTAAAAAAAGAATGAAGCTGGTGAAGCTAATAGAAATTTAGAATCAAAAAAATCTAACTGAAGTTAATAGCATATGTTGAAATCAATATTCTGAGACCTCAGCAGGGGCATTCAAAGTCTTTGATTTCAGCATTTTTGAGAGGATTTGAATTTTCTTTTTCAATTTAAATTGACAGTGAAGGAGATACCCAGGTTGTCCAAGATGTTTTGACATCTTTGCTTACTAACTGAGATGTTTATCATCACCTGAAATGGTTTCTCAGCATGTCTGTAGGCAATAAATTATGAAAGAGGGATGTACTGAAACTTTAGACTGTATAGATGCTAGAAGGCAGAGGCACAGAGGCTATTCAAGTGGGGGCAGAAAGTGAGTTTGGACTTAGTTGTAAACAATTTTTTGGTAGGATAAAGAAAACAAGGCAACAGACTGTAGAAGAGGGTAGGGTCCTTTCCCCTTAACCATAGGAACCACGACCTTGCCAATCTTTAGGTGGTTCATTTGTCTCAAGAGGCGAGGATACTCAACTATCCACAGCTGTGGTGGGCCTTGTTTCCTAGAGAGCAGCAGTGAACTAATCCCAAAGCAACCAGGAGTTTTTGGGGGGTCAGAAAATAGGAAAAAAATGGTGTGATTTAAGAAGGTAGAGAGTTAATTTTGGAATCAAGGGCAGTTGTTCACTGTGAGCCTTATGTGAAAGGATGAATAAAAGCATGAGCATCTGCCAGTAGTTGAATAAATTTTTAGGCTAGATTTTTTCATTATTTTGGGGCCTCTCTATATGCTCTGTTCTCTTACTGATGGGTGCATGTGTTGTATAATATTTTCTACTAGTGGTATCTCAGTGTAACCGTGTACAAGAGACCTTATCCAGCATCTGCGGTATGACCAGGAATGCTGGATATGATGACCTGGCAATGTCCCAGGAATTTCTTGGAGAGGATTCAGGAATTGAATCTTTTGTATGGATTTATTGCATATATGTATGTATATATTAATTGTATTTAAAATCAGAATCTGTTTTCTTTCAGTAACTCCATCCCAAACATGACATGTAACAAAATTATCCTTTTATTATTTAACAAGATTATCCTTTTATTTTCTTTCTTTTTGGGGAAAAATTAAATGTGTAACTTTACAATCAAAACTTTTCTTTGAAAAGCTTTGCAAATATACTCCTTCTTATACTTACAACTATGAAGAGTATTATAAATTGCCACACTGTATTAATATGAAGTGTTAAGGTGAGGTCCAAACATGCCAGGGTGACTCCACTGAAGAAAGAGCTTGATTAAACTTTGGCTATACCGGAACTGCCTGCTTGTTCCTTGAGAACTGTTTGAGTCATTTCACCATTACCAGATTTGGAAACTGGACTTTTAGACAGCCAGGGCATGGAATAGCAGAATGTGTATCCCCCTTTCCTTTTTATTCTTGCGAATTGACTTTTTCTTAGAATATATTTTTTATTGATTTCAGAGAGGAAGGGAGAAGGAGAGAGCGATAGAAGCATCAGTGATGAGAGAGAATCATTGATTGGCTGCCTCCTGCACGCCCCCCTATTGGGGATTGAGCCTGCAACCCGGGCATGTGCCCTGATGGGGAATTGAACCGAGACCTCTTGGTTCATAGGTCAACGCTCAATCACTGAGCCACATCAGCTGGATTGGATTGACTTTTGATCCCCTCCACATATTATTTATTCCTCTTTGGGGATGAAGTAAAGAGAAAGTGAAAATGCATATTGGTTTGTTAGACTAAAATAGGGTTTTTATTTTTTTTTTCAGGATTTACCTGTATTTTATTTATTTTTAAATCTTTATTGTTGAAAGTATTACATATGTCCTCTTTCTTCCCCATTGACCTCTTATAGCCCGCCCCCACATTTTTTAAACAACATAGCTTATAATATATCTAGATATTCTTTAGTCTCAAATAGTAGATAATGAAGTTCTAACTAAAAGTATACAGTTGGGCTTAAATTATGAGATTATTTCCCTAGTAAAATATAAAAATAAATTTTATTAAATTACATTCAGGCTTCCATTTTCCAGTGTGAAATGGATGGGAAGAAATCACTGAAAACATCAGATTTTCAGAATCTAAGTATTTTGCAGTTGTTATTAATCATTATCTCACGTTGTATTTTTTCTTCATCTGTTTTTATTTCTGTAGGATAAAGTTATATTTAAATTTGCATTATTTGATCAAAACATCTGATCTGTATATTTATTTTAATGGTTTGATGCAAAAACAGAAACAAGCTTTTAGAATGTTCTGCTCAATTCATTCAAGGGACTTGAGTGCCTTTTGTAATTTAGGCAACAACCTTGGAGAATTAAATAGATGTGTGGGACTGGCCTCAGGGTTTGGTGAGGGAAGAATATACTCAGACCTCAGATGCTGGTTAATGGCTCATTCATGGATCAGTGTTTATTTCTGTTTGTAGATAAAATCATTAAGTAGAATAATTACCTTGGCCTTGATTGTAGGTTTCATTATTGGTGAAATTAAAATAATCTTAAATTTTCAAATTTCATTGCTATATCTTCTATGACATACCCATGTCATAGCTCATATCAGATGTCCTTCTAAGTGGACTGTGATGTATTTGAGGTAGAGTCATTCTTCATTTATCCATAAGCCTGGACTGCCTAGTCCATGGCCTGACATCTGATAGATGTTCACTAAATATTTGCTGAATGATTGAAGCTGTTGTTGGAGAAAACCATTTTAAAAAATAAACAGTTAGTCTTAACAGTATAAGTCTAAATCAAATTCCAGTGTACAAACTTGTTATGTTTTTCTGATTAGATATTAGCTGACATATACATCTCTATTGTGAACAACCTATAATCATTGTGCAGTTTTTAATAATTGAAAAGACTGTTTCCCCCCCTAACTCTGAGTAGGTTTTGGCAAGTATATTGCATTAAATATTAGAAATGTATTTCTTTAAAAAATTTATTTATGGTATCATAATTTTCACCTTTGTTTCTAATAGGCAACCAAAGGTTACCACCAGAGTTAAAAAGGAAGCCACACTTTGAAAACCTTTTGAGTATTTCTAATACCCACCCCTTCCATTCATGTATTTAAATAAAGCTGCAGAGCGTGCCTTTTGCCCCCATGTACTAAATTATGTTACATAATAGGTTTTTTATATACTACAATGATATTTTTTTATGATGGAGTGTATTACCTGTAAATAAAGCTAGCCCATTGTTATCTGAATAATTTTCATTTAACTAAGTCTGACCTTACTCTCTTGAGAGGAAAACTGAGATTGAATTTTTTTCACAAATCCTCCTGGAGTTTCTTTGATTTTCTTACTTCTGAATAACATTACCAGTATAAAATTTTATAACTGTGCTTTCTAGGTTGACATTTTTAATATGTTAAAGACCTAAACTCTTATTTCTTCATAATATTGATGTGTGTTTGCATAATTACTGGATTTTTTTTTTGGTAGCCAGCATTTATTGAATCATTATTATACGCTGAGTGCTGAGCCAAGTACATGGATTAGCTCATCATGCCGACATTAATGCGGAGAAATAAGTGCTATCATTATTCTCACTCTACAGATAGATGATGGAACTGAAGCTTAGGGAGCCTATGTTTTTAACAGTTAACATAGCTAGAGAAGGGCAGATCTAGGACCTGACCCCTGTGCACCTAAACCTAGAGCCTGACATCTTAATCCCCATATGTACTGTGAATGAATTCTGATACTAGTTACTTACTATGTAAGTACAGAGGAGGATTCTAATGTCTTGACATAAAATTACAAGGACGATTAGAATTCTTATATTGAGCTAAAAAACAAGGGTGTGAGATTGTTTTGATTATTTGGGTCAATTTGTACTTTATTCTTATTTACATTTGTATAGGCCCTTTTTGTCTGGAAATATAGTGTCTTTGGAAGATATTGAGCAAAGAACCTTGGCTGTTGTATCAGATGAAATGATTTCAACTGCAAATAGACTTGTTATAACAAAATGATTTAAAGAATACAAAAATCTTTATTATATATAAGTGGAAGCTCCAAAGTAAAGTGGTTCCAAGGTCAGACAACTGAACAGCTCAATAATATCATCAAGAAGACAGATTTTCCTATTTCTTGTCCTGTCCTCCTCAGTATGTTGGTACTTATTCTCAGACTTGACCCTCACTGTGTCAAGATGGCTGTGGCAGCTTCTAGCATCACTACAAATTCCAGAGCAGAAAGAATTGTTTTCTCTGATATATCTTGTTTTTAAAGTAAGGAAAAAGTTTTTCCAGGAGTCCCTTCATATTACTTTTGCTAGACTTGTATTGTAAGACCATTTTAAAGTCAATCACTAGCAAGAAGAAAACAATTATGAAGACTGGTTTATATTAATTAGGCTTTACTTTTTCTCATAATCACCCCCCAGGACTGGAAGAATTCTAGGCACATGATCAGCAGAAAATGAACAAAATCCGGGCTCTTCACAAAGAACTCCATGTGACTGTGTATGTGTGTGTGTGTGTGTGTGTGTGTGTGTGTGTGTGTGTGTGTGTGTGTGTGTTTACGCGGGTGCGAGCACACATTGGGGTCCAGGATGTGTGTGGCTGTTGGGTAACAACAAGTAATGCCTGAAATCAGTTTCTCTCAGCATGAAGAATCAAGTGACAATTTTATTCTAAGAGATGATTGTCACATATACTGAAGTCTAATACTTAGTCTGGGGCAACCAAGTTAATATGGTTGTAAGGTTCTAAATAGCTATTAGTGGCAGTTTGGTTACAATGAAAACCAGAATAAGGGTGATCAAAGATTCTATTATCAGCAGTTGACAGGGCCTGACACATTTTCAACAACGCCCTTTGTTTTCATTTTAATTCCTGACAAGTAGCTTGTCATTGGAGTCTATACAGATGATCTTCTGGATACATCTGTAAGTCACGGGGAAAATGATGAGTGCAAGTCTGTCATTCACCTCTCCATTCATGAAATTGGTGAATAGTGAGTTACTAATAGTTTACCCAGTTTAGCTTATTAGTTTGTAAGTTTTGGGATCTTTGCAAGTTTTATTCTCTGTTACTACGACTACTGAAAGGTTGATGTGATAGATTGAAAACCTCAAGAAAAATCTCTCAGGCAGTGTGGAGAGGGGTTTAGTGAGATTTTTAAAAAAATTTTATTTTATTGTTTAAAGTATTACACATAGTAGTACATATATCTCCTCCCCCCCCCATTGACCTTCCCCCAGCCTCCCCTACCCCTGTCGCATGCCCTCATCCCAACCCCCAGTGTCTTGTGTCCATTGGTTGTGCTCATGTGCATACATACAAGTCCTTCAGTTGATCTCTTTCCCCCTCTCCCCAACACTCCCCAGCCTTCCCGCTGTAATTTGACAGTCTGTTTGATGCTTTACTGCCTCTGTATCTATCTTTTTGTTCATCAGGTTATAATGTTCTTTATTTTCCATAAATGAGTGAGATCATGTGGTGTTTTTCTTTTATTGCCTGGCTTATTTCACTTAGCATAATGCTCTCCAGTTCCATCCATGCTGCTGCAAATGGTAAGAATTCCTTCTTTTTTATAGCAGCATAGTATTCCACTGTGTAGATGTACCATGGTTTTCTAAGCCACTCATCTGCTGATGGGCATTTAGGCTGTTTCCAAATCTTAGCTATGGTAAATTGTGCTGCTATGAACATAGGGGTACATATATCCTTCTTGATTGGTGTTTCTAGGTTCTTGGGATATATTCCTAGAAGTGGAATTACTGGGTCAAATGGGAGTTCCATTTTTAGTTTTTTGAGGAAACTCCATACTGTTCTCCACAATGGCTGCACCAGTCTGCATTCCCACCAGCAGTACACGAGCAGTTCCTTTTTCTCTGCATCCTCGCCAATACTTGTCATTTGTTGATTTGTTGATGAATGCCATTCTGACAGGTGTGAGATGGTACCGCATTGTCAATTTGATTTGCATCTCTCGGATAATTAGTGACTTTGAGTATGTTTTCATGTGTCTCTTGGCCTTCCTTCTGTCTTCTTTCAAAAAGTATTTAGGTCCGTCACCCACTTTTTTTTGGATCATTTATCTTCCTTTTATTTAGTTGTATGAGTTCCCTATAAATGTTGGAGATTAAAACTTTATCAGTGATAACATTTGCAAATATGTTCTCCCATACAGTGGTGTTTCTTGTTGTTTTGTTGATGGTTTCTTTTGCTGTGCAAAAGCTTTTTATTTTGATGTAGTCCCATTTGTTTATTTTCTCTTTAGTTTCCATTGCCCTAGGAGTGGTATCGGTGAAGAAATTGCTTCGGCATATGTCTGAGATTTTGCTGCCTATGGATTCCTCTAGTATTTTTATGGTTTCCCGTCTTATGTTTAAATCCTTTATCCATTTTGAGTTTATTTTTGTGAATGGTGTAAGTTGGTGATCTAGTTTCATTTTTGTATGTATCTGTCCAATTTTCCCAACACCATTTATTGAAGAGACTGTCTTGACTCCATTGTATGTTCATGCCTCCTTTGTCAAATATTAATTGCGTATAGTGGTTTGGTTCAATACCTGGGTTCTCTATTCCATTCCATTGGTCTGTATGCCTGTTCTTGTGCCAGTACCAGGCTGTTTTAAGAACAGTGGCTTTGTAATACAGCTTGAAATCTGGTATTGAGATCCCTCCTACTTTGTTCTTCTTTCTCAGGATTGCTGTGGCTATTCGGGTTTTTTTTTATTCCAGATGAATTTTTGGAGAGTTCGTTCTAGGTCTGTGAAAAATGCCTTTGGTATTTTAATGGGGAGTGCATTGAATCTATAGATTGCTTTGGGTAGTATGGACATTTTAATGATGTTGATTCTACCAATTCATGAACACGGTATGTTCTTCTATCTGTTTACGTCTTCCTCTGTCTCTTTTTTCAGTGTCCTGTAGTTTTCCACTTATAGGTCTTTTACCTCCTTAGTTAAGTTTATAACTTGGTATCTGATTTTTTTTTTTTTTTGTGCGATGGTAAATGGGATTGCTTTTTTAGTCTCTCTTTCTGTAAGTTCATTATTGGTGTATAGAAATGCCATAGATTTCTTGGCGTTAATTTTGTATCCTGCTACATTGCCGAATTCATTTATTAAGTCTGTTAGTTTTTTGATGGAGTCTTTCGGGTTTTTTATGTACAGTATCATGTCATCTTCGAATAAGGACAGTTTTATTCCTTCTTTTCCAATTTGGATGCCTTTTATTTCTTCTTCTTGTCTGATCGCAATGGCTAGTATTTCCAGTACTATGTCAAACAGGAGTGGTGAGAGTGGGCATCCCTGTCTTGTTCCTGTTCTTAGGGGTAATGGTTTTAGTTTTTGCCCATTGAGTATGATGTTGACTGTGGGTTTGTCATATAAGGCTTTTATTATGTTAAGGTATGATCCTTCTATTCCTACCTTGCTGAGAGTTTTTATCAAAAATGGGTGTTGAATATTGTCAAATGCTTTTTCTGCATCAATTGATATGACTATGTGGTTTTTATCTCTCAATTTGCTTATGTGATGTATCACATTATTGATTTGCAGATATTGTACCATCCTTGCATCCATGGGATAAATCCTACTTGGTCATGGTGTATGATCTTTCTGATGTACTGCTGGATCCGATTTGCTAGAATTTTGTTGAGGATTTTGGCATCTACGTTCATGAAGGATATTGGCCTGTAATCCTCTTTCATTGTGTTGTCTTTATCTGTTTTTGGTATTATGGTGATGCTGGCTTCATAGAAGGAGCTTGGAAGTGTTCCTTCCTCTTGAATTTTTTGGAATAGTCTGAGGAGGATAGGTTTTAGTTCTTCCTTGAATGTTTGGTAAAACTCTCCTGTGAAGCCGTCTGGCCCTGGGCTTTTGTTTGCCGGTAGCTCTTTGATGACTGCTTCAATTTCTTCCATAGTTATTGGTCTATTGAAATGTTTAGATTCTTCCTGATTGAGTTTTGGAAGGTTGTATTTTTCTAGGAATATGTCCATTCCCTCCAGGTTGTCCAGTTTGTTGGAATAGAGTTGTTCATAGTATTTTTTAACAATCCTTTGTATTTCGGCGGGATCTGTTGTTATTTCACCTCTTTCATTTCTGATTTTGTTTATTTGGGGCCTCTCTCTTTGCTTCTTGGTGAGCCTGGCTAGAGGTTCATCAATCTTGTTTATCCTTTCAAAGAACCAGCTCTTGGTTTTGTTGATCTTTTATATTGTTTCTTTGGTCTCTATGTCGTTTATCTCTGCTCTGATCTTTATTATTTCCTTCCTTCTGCTTACACTGGGCTTTTCTTGTTGCTCTTTTTCTAACTCTTTGACTTGTAGGGTTAGGTAATTTATTACCATTGTTTCTTGTTTTTTTGCAGTATGCTTGTAGAGCTGTGAACTTCCCTCTCAAGACTGCTTTTGCTGTGTCCCATAGATTTTGGATTGTTGTGTTTTCATTGTGATTTGTTGCCATGATGTTTTTTATTTCTTCCTTGATCTCTCTGGTAACCCATTCATTGTTTAATAGCATGCTGTTTAGTCTCCATGTGTTTGATTTCTTTGGGTTGTTTTTATTGTATTTGATTTCCAGTTTTATGCCACTGTGATCTGAGAAGATGCTTGATATGATTTCTATCTTCTTGAATTTGAAGAGACTGTGCCTATGTCCGAACATATGGTCTATCTTTGAAAATGACCCATGTGCACTTGAGAACAATGTATATTCTGTGGGTTTGGGGTGAAATGTTCTGAAGAGAAGGAGGATCCAAGATGGCGGCGGTGATAAACACCTAAACTCCTGCCTCGCACAACAATTTCAAAACTACAACTAAAAGACAAAACGTCTATCACCCAGAACCACGGAAAAGCTGGCTGAGTGGAAGTTCTACAACTAGAAGGAAAGAGCAAACAGCATTGAGGGGTGCACAAGCGTGGAAAAGCTGAGGTACGGAGACGAGCGAATCGGGAGCACTGCTGTTTTCAACCCGAAGGGAGATAAGCTCCCGATTACTCCGAACTCCAGTTTCTGGGGAGACGCGGGGGACCCAAACTCCTACGGGGAGAAGCTGGACTGTCTGCCATCGGGTCGGAAAGTGAGGGAGGCTTGCTTGCAGGGCTGCACGCAGGAATAATTGTTTACTGTGCTGGGGCACGGGACGCAGGGACACGGTCGGAGAGAGCCGACTTCTGGCAGCCATCGCTGTTTGCCACGCCCTAGCCTAGTGACGCCCTGAGACCCCGCCCTGCACAACCTACAAACCCACCCAAGCTCCAAGCAGCGGCTTTAGCATATGAATGGTCTGCCCTATTGCAGCTTAACCTAGCAAACTTGCAGCCCGGGTCAGACAGCTCCAAAACCTCCAAACCCCAAGCAAAGAGGAGAAAACTGTAGTTCTCGCTGTAGCGCCTGCTGGGTGGCCTCAGACAGTAGCTGACCTGCACCCCATTGGAGATCCAGAAGCCAGTGTACCTAGTGGTCAGAGTGAGACACCAGATTTCAACTCCTCACATCCATAAGTGACACATTCAAGAGGCAGACTCAGTGAGCACCAAAGCCCCACTGAAACAAGTCCTGCACCATAAGCGTATCTCCAGCGCAGCAGTTCTTCCATTATAGACACAGCGGGTCCTCACAGCCAATTGGCCTGGAGGTCAATTCCTCCCAGTGTACCAACAGCAATCAAGGCTTAACTACACCAAGACTTTGCACTCAGCCCACAAAGGGGTGTACCAAAGGCGTCCACCTCAGGTGATTGGGGATGCTGGGCTACTGGCCCCTATAGGTCACCTACCACACAAAGCCACTCCATCAACACAAGGAAGCAGCAAAATGCGGAGACCAAGAAACATGTCACGAATGAGAGAAATGGAAGAAAGCAAACTACTGGACGACATAGAGTTCAGAACCACATTTATAAGGTTACTCAAGAATCTTCTAAAAACCGCTGAAGAACTTAGTGAGACCTTTAAGGATCTTAATGAGAATACCAAAAAAATGGAAAAGGACCAGTCAGAAATTAAGCATACACTGTCTGAAATAAAGAATATACAGAAACTCAACTGTAGATCAACTTACCCCAAGAATCAAACCAAAGATCTGAAATATGAGAAAACAAAAAACACCCAACCAGAAAAGCAAAAAGAAAAAAGAATCCAAAAATATGAAGATAGTGTAAGGAGCCTCTGGGACAACTTTAAGCGTACCAACATCCGAATTTTTGGGGTGCCAGAAGAAGAGAGAGAGCAAAATATTGAAAACCTATTAGAAGAAATAATGACAGAAAACTTTCCCTACCTGGTGAAAGAAATAGACTTACAAGTTCAGGAAGCACACAGAACCCCATACAAGAGGAATCCAAAGAGGACCACACCAAGACACATCATAATTAAAATGCCAAGGGCAAAAGACAAAGAGAGAATCTTGAAAGCAGCAAGAGAAAAACGGTTAGTTACCTACAAGGGAGCACCCATACGACTGTCAGCTGATTTCTCGGCAGAAACTATGCAGGCCAGAAGGGAGTGGCAAGAAATATTCAAAGTGATGAATAGCAAGAACCTACAACCAAGATTACTCTACCCAGCAAAGCTATCATTCAGAGTTGAAGGTCAGATAAAGAGCTTCACAGACAAGAAAAAGCTAAAGGACTTCATCACCACCAAACCAGGATTACATGAAATGCTGTAGGGTGTTCTTTAAGAAGAGGAAGAAGAAGAAAAAGGTAAAGATAAAAATTATGAACAACAAAATGACATCAAATACATACCTACCAACAAGTGAATCTAAAAATCAAGTGAATAAAAAATCTGAAGAACAGAATGGACTGGTGAATATAATAGAATCAGGGACATAGAAAGGGAGTGGACTGACAATTCTCAGGGGCGAGGGGGTGTGAGGGGTGTGGGAAGAGATTGGACAAAAAGCTTACACCTATGGATGAAGACAGTGGCGGGGGGTAAGGGCATGGGGTGGGGTGGGGAATCAGGTGGAGGGAAGCTATGGGGGAAAAAATGAGGAACACCTGTAATAATCTGAACAATAAAGATTTATTTAAAAAAATTAAAAAAAATAAAATAAAATAAGTGGTAAAACTGCAAAAAAAAAAAAAAAAAAAAAAAGAAAAAGAAATGTTCTGAAGATGTCAATTAATTCCATCTGGTCTAGTAAGTCATTTAGGATTGATGTTTCTTTGCTGACTTTTTGTTTAGAGGATTTGTCCAATGGTGACAGTGGGTATTAAAGTCTCCTACTATGATAGTATTGCTGTTAATCTCTCCCTAGATATCCTCCAGAAGTTTTTTTATGTATTTGGGTGCTCCTGTATTGGGTGCATATATGTTTACCAGAGTTATTTCTTCTTGTTGGATTGCTCCCTTTAGTATTATGAAGTGGCCTTCTGTATCTCTTTTTATGTCCTTCACTTTGAGATCTAATTTGTCAGATATAAGTATTGCTACCCTAGCTTATTTTTCATTTCCATTTGCCTGAAAAACCTTTTTCCATCCCTTTACCATCAGTCTGTGTGCATCTTTTTTCTGAGGTGGGTTTTCGGTAGACAGCAGATATATGGGTCATGTTTTCTTATCCACTCAGTTACTGTATGTTGTTTTTTTTAAAAAAATTTTTATTTATTTATTTTTTTTCCCAACTCAAATTGTGCAGGTCTATTTTTATTGAAATAGAATGTCCGTGCTAGGAGTAAAGTATGCATAGTAAAAAGTAGTCAGCTATACAAGTGATTCTTCTTTTTTCTTTTTTTTCATTTCAATAAATCTTTATTGTTCAGATTATTACAATTGTTCCTCTTTTTCCCCCATAGCTCCCCTCCACCTGATTCCCCACCCACCCTCTGCTCTTACCCCCACCCACTGTCCTCATCCATAGTTGTACGATTTTTGTCCAATCTCTTCACGCACCCCCACACCCCTTTCCCCCTGAGAATTATCAGTCCACTCCCTTTCTATGTCCCTGATTCTATTATATTCACCAGTTTATTCTGTTCATCAGATTTTTAATTCACTTGATTTTTAGATTCACTTGTTGATAGATATGTATTTGTTATTCATAATTTTTATCTTTACCTTTTTCTTCTTCTTCCTCTTCTTAAAGAATACCTATCAGCATTTCATATAATATTGGTTTGGCGGTGATGAACTCCTTTAGCTTTTTCTTATCTGTGAAGCTCTTTATCTGACCTTCAGTTCTGAATGATAGCTTTGCTGGGTAGAGTAATCTTGGTTGTAGGTTCTTGCTATTCATCACTTTGAATATTTCTTGCCACTCCTGTCTGGCCTGCATAGTTTCTGTTGAGAAATCAGCTGACAATCGTATGGGTGCTCCCTTGTAGGTAACTAACTGTTTTTCTCTTGCTGCTTTTAATATTCTCTCTTTGTCTTTTGCTCTTGGCATTTTAATTATGATGTGTCTTGGTGTGGTCCTCTTTGGATTCCCTTTGTTTGAGATTCTGTGCGCTTCCTGGACTTGTAAGTCTATTTCTTTCACCAGGTCGGGGAAGTTTTCTGCCATTATTTCTTCAAATAGGTTTTCAGTATCTTGCTCTCTCTCTTCTTCTGGCACCCCCATAATTCAGATGTTGGTACGCTTGAAGTTGTCCCAGAGGCTCCTTACACTATCTTCATATTTTTGGATTCTTTTTTCTTTTTGCTTTTCTGGTTGGGTGTTTTTTGCTTCTTCAATTTCAATTCTTTGACTTGATTCTTGCGATCCTCTAGTCTGTTGTTGGGTCTCTGTATATTATTTTTTATTTCAGTCAGTGTATGCTTAATTTCTAGTTGGTCCTTTTTCATATTCTCGAGTATCTTGCTAAATTTATCAGCCTTTTCCAGAAAATTCTTGAAAAACCTTATAACTGTGGTTTTGAACTCTATATCCAGTCGTTTGCTTTCCTCCATTTCTTTCATTTGTGACCTGTTTCTTTGTCTCCACATTTTGGCTGCTTCCCTGAGTTGATAGAGTGGCTTTGTGTGCTAGGTGTCCCATAGGGCCCAGTGGCTCAGCCTCCCCAGTTATCTGAGGTGGACACTCTTGGTGCACCCCTTTGTGGGCTGTGTGCGCAGTCTTGTTGTAGTTAAGCCTTGATTGTTGTTGGTATCATTGGGAGGAATTGATCTCCAGGCCAACTGGCTGTGAGGATCAGCTGTGTCTACGCTGAGAGAACTTCTGTGCTGGAGACACCCTTATGAGGCAAGACTTGCTTCAGTGGGCCTTTGAGTCTGCCCCCTGAGTGTGTCCCTTATGGATCTGAGGAGTTGTAATCTGGATGGTCCTACTCTGACCCCTGGGTACACTGGCTCTTGGATCTCCAAGGAGGTGCTAATTTAGCCTCTGCCTGAGGTCACCCAGCAGGAGCTACGGATAGATCTGCAGATTCCTCTTCTTTGTTTGGGTTTTGGAGGTGCCCAGATGAGGCCCAGCTGTGAAGCAATGCAAGCTTCTGTGGGGCCTTGGGCCTTCTTTTGGATATTCTGGGTCTCACTGACTCAGCTGCAGTTTGTTAGGTAAGTTTAGTTTTCAAAGGACCAGGCCATGCATATGCAAAAGCCTCTGCACATAGCTTGGATAGGGCGGAGTCTCAGGGTGGAGCAAACAGCAATGGCTTCCCGTCAGTCCTGCCCTAAGAGGCCCCCAGTCTCAGTGTCCCTTGGTAATTGCTGCATGCACCTCTGAGAGAAAGCCACCCTCGAGTTCCGCCCTCTGTCAGACAGTCTAGTTTCTCCCTGTATGAGTCTGGGTCCCCAGAGTCTTACCCGGAACTGGAGTTCAGAGAAGTCAGGAGCTTTTGTCTCCCTCCCGCTTGAAAAAGCCAGCCACGTACTCAGTTGCCAGCCCTTGCTGCGCACGCGCCTCTGTACCTCTGCCTTTACTTCTGCAGCTCCTCTGAGTCTCAGTGTGCTTTTCTCTTTCCTTCTAGTTGTAGAATTTCCACTCAGCCAGCCTTCCTGTGGTTCTGGATGTTGTCCGTTTTGTCTTTTATTTGTAGTTTTGAAGTTGTTGTGCGAGGCAGCAGTTCAGGTGTTTACCTATGCTGCCATTTGCTTTCTCCTCCCTACCCTATGTCTTTTGATTGGGGCATTTAATCCATTTACATTTAAAGTTGTTATTGATAGGCACTTGTTGTTGCCATTTTTATTCTTTACCCCTGTGTTCCTTCTTTGCTTCCTATTTCTTCTTTTTACAGCAGATCCTTTAGCTTTTCTTGCATTGGTGGTTTGGTGGTAATAAACTCCCTTAGTCCTTTTTTGTCTGTGAAGCTCCTGATTTCACCCTAAATTTTGATTGATAGCCTTTCTGGGTATAATATTGTTGGATTCAGACCCTTCCTTTGCATGACTTTGTACATTTCATTCCATTCCCTTCTTCCCTGATGTGTTTCTGTTGAGAAATTAGTTGATTGTCTGATGGGTGATCCTTTTTAGCTAACTTTCTGTCTCTCTCTGGCCGCTTTTAAGATTCTTACTTGGTCGTTGGTGTTTGCCAGTTTAATTATAATGTGCCTTGGTGTCAGTCTTTTGGGGTTCATTTTGTTTTGGACTCTGTGAGCTTCTTGGATTTGTGTGAGTTTTTTTTTTTTTTTTTTTTTTGTAAATAATTAATTTTAATTTTTATTTTTTTAATTTTTAAAAATTTTTTTTTAAATTGTTTGAAGTATTACAAATAGTAGTACATATGTCTCCTTTTTTTTCCCCCATTGACCTTCCCCCAGCCTCCCCTTCCCCCCAGTACATGCCTTTACCTGCCCTCTCCCCAGTGTTTTTTATCCATTGGTTATGCTTATATGCATGCGTACAAGTCCTTCGGTTGATCTCCTACAGCCCACCAGCCCCCCCAACCGCAACCTCCTCTGCCTTCCCGCTGTAGTTTGACAGTCTGTTCAATGCTTCTTTGCCTCTGTATCTGTTTTTTTCCCCATTTCATTCCTTTAAAAAATCTTGCCTCTGCAGACTAGAAATAAACATATAATAACAAAAAATGTTTGAGTCCCAATTTCCATGTCCAACAGTTCTGAGTCCCCATTTCAATGTCAAACAGTTCCTTAAGTGTACATGTCAGCAATGATATCTGGATGGTGGGCACATGGTGGCAATGCAGGTCCGACCCTCTATGGTTTGGTCCTAGGCAACTTGCTGCGTTGCACAGCTGCTGACTGCTAGCGTGACAAGGCGTCGTCAGCGTCTCCCATCTCTGGACTGTTTCTCCTCTTGTCTTCGTGGTTGGAGCAGACCTGTCAATTCCTCTCTGTTGCAGGAATCCACATGGTCTTGGAGTTGTTTTCTGAAAATATACAAACATATTCTCGACCAAAAGTTAATAAAGGAATCTGTTCTATATAATTGATTTGGGATCCTTTTAATTTTTGCCCAAATGATTTTCCTTTGTCTTATTTAGACACCATGTGTGTTTTTCATGGGTGTCTTGTTGTTAGCATTACAAATGAAAACTAATTTTGTAAAGTAAAAGTTTTCTAGATGTAATTTACTTATAGGATATTTTTCCTTACATGATATTACCCTTCTATCCCCCCTTTTTTGATTAATGGAGGCTTTTGTAACTTTTATAATGCAGTCTTGATAACTTTAAATTTTAATTTTTTGCACAAAATATGACTGCTTTAGTTTCAATGCATGTTTAGGAATTTTACCATGAGATGAACTACCAATAGAAATTTTAGTTACTACATTAGGAACAGCTTTTTGTCCAGTACAATTAAATTTTCTTGAATATTCACTTATTTCAATTAGCCTATTTAAATTAATCTGAAAACTTGATTATTATTTTACTGTCAAATTTAATACTCTACCAACAATCTTAATTTACCCTGTAAATATTAGTGGAAAGGATTATTTGCATTCTTGAGTAGGCCCTGAGCATTCCTGGTGCTAGGCTGGATTTAGATATAGGCCAGCTGCTGTCGGCCAAGTCTCTGTCTGTTACCTGGGTCCCAATCCGAGCTAGGCCAAGTCACTGTCTGTCACCTGTGTCCCGATCTGAGCTGGGCGTGGGAAGCAAAGCAGCCATGGGGGCAGGAGACCTCCCTCAGACGGGGTGAGGTTTCAGGCCCCTGCAAGGTTGGGGGGGGTGAGGGTCTGTGCCCCACCTCTGTTGATCCCCAAGTTCTCTCCTGATGGCCCCTCTGCGACTGTGCCTGTCTTAGGTTGTTCCTTCCCTGAGGAATCTTACCTGTCTCTGGCTAACCAGTCATCCTCTGGGGCCAAGCAGGGTGATGTGAGGTTCAGTTCTGTCTCCTTGGTAGCCTATGCCCCCGTGGCCTCCATGCCCAGTACCTGCCTTGGGATCCCCTGGCCTGCTGGCGGGGCCTCAGCACTGATCACATGTCTCGGGGAACTCAGGTTTCTTCTCCAGGGAGGGCCCAGCTCACATGATTGGGCGAGAGACAGATCCATGGTACCAGCCACCACGAGGCTTCAAGCTCAGCATGAACAGAAAGCTCAGGCAACAGCTGAGGGCAATTGGATTGTGAGAAGAGGGTCCCTCTTGGCACAAAAGGCAAGAGGGGCCAATATAGAATGCTCAAGTGCCTTCCCAGCGCCTTTATTTCTTCTGAAAGGATTATATTCTTTCATGTCCTTTCTTCTTTTTTTTTTTTTAAATTGCTGCCAAACATTCCAAGAATTAGTTTGTAAGTTTGTTTGGGATAATTGTATAATATGCTGTTGTAAAATATCTAAAATTTTAAAGACATTGTAGAATAATATCATGTAAGGATATTCTTTGCTCTAGGCCATGGCAATTAAATTTCAAACTGGCTGTCAGTTTCTTTTTGTAACCTTATATAAACTTTGTCAGGGAGGCAAAAACACAAATTATTCCCCCATAACCCCCCACCCCCTACTTATGTCCCACCCCCTTGTTGTCTGTGTCCATTGATTAGGCTCATATGCATGCACACAAGTCCCTTGGTTGATCTCTCCCCCTTATCCCCACCCTCCCCTACCTTCCCTGTGGTATGACGTGCTGTTTGACGTTTCTCAGTCTCTGGATTTGTTCTTGTTCATCATTTTATGCCGTTCATTATATTCCACAAATGAGTGAGATCATGTGATACTTATCTTTCTCTGCCTGGCTTATTTCACTTAACATAATACTCTCCATCTCCATCCATGTTGTTGCAAATGGTAGGAACTCCTTCTTTTTTTACCGCAGCGTAGTATTCCATTGTGTAGATATACCACAGTTTTTTAATCCACTCATCTGCTGATGGGCATTTAGTCTGTTTCCAAGTCTTAGCTATGGTGAATTGTGGTGCTATGAACATAGGGGTGCATATATCCTTTCTGATTTGTGTTTCTAGTTTCTTGGGATATATTCCTAGAAGTGGGATCACTGGGTCAAAAGGGAGTTCCATTTTTAGTTTTGTGTGAGTTTTTTCTTCCCTATATCAGGGAAGTTTTCTGTCATTATTTCTTCAAACAGGTTTTCTATTCCTTGATCAGTTTTCCTCTCCTTCTGGAACCCCTATTATGCAGATGTTGTTTCGTTTCATGTTGTCCCAAAGTTCCCTTAGGCTCTCCTCCTGCTTTTTAATTTTTTTTTCTAGAAGCTGCTCCGCTTGGGTATTTTTTCCTACCTTGTCTTCTAGGTCACTGATGCGGTCCTCTGCTTCTTCTAGTCCACTGTTGATGCTTCTTATTGAGTTCTTTATTGCAGTGATGTCAGTTTTCATTTCTTCTTGGTTCTTCTTCATTTCCCTCTTGGTTCTTACAACTATTGTTGAATTTGTTTTCCATTCTTTTCATCCACCTTATGACCATTTTTCTGATTCTTTCTCTGACAGGTTGGTTGCTTCCATTTTGTTTACTTCCTTTTCTGGTGATGCCTGCTTTTCTTTCATATGCGGGCAGTTTCTTTGTCTCCCCATGATCTCTCTTATCCGGGTGTCTGATTATGTAGTTCTCTCTCTCCTGCTTTGATTTAAAGGCACAAAATACAACATAACAAGGCTCAATGCACAAATGTATTCACGATACTAATAACCCCAAGTAAAGGTGACTACCAGAGAAAAGGGAATTAGGGGATATGAAAGAAGAAGAGAAAAAAAAGATAGAAAAAAAAGGAGTGCAAAAATGAAATTGGGAAAAGGAAAAGAAATTAGAGAGAAAAGAAAGAGAATAAAAAAGAAGAGGGGAAAGAACTATTTTTATGGGGAGAAAACTCCAATAGAACAGCCACTAATCCCAACAAATGCCAGCAACAAATACCTAGAGATGAATGCAAACTGCAAACAACAACAACAACTAATATGAAGCGAGGTGAGGAAAAACAGAAGCAAAAAAACAAACAAAAACAAAACAAAAGAACAAAAAAAGCGAACAATCTCACAAACAAGCATAAAAAAAACCAATATAATCAACAGTCAAGCAAACAACAAAGAAAGGACAGAGAGAAAAAAAAATTTGGATCGTTGAAGAAAGAAAAGAGAAAGGTATATATGGACTTAGAGCAGGGGACTGGAAATTAGATATATAAGTAGGGTGAATTTTTAACAGGAGGTAAAAAGAAGGAATAGGGCAAATCTAAAGCAGGAATAGGGTGAGAGAAACAGGACAACAAAAGAGGAAAAGTGAGGAAGAGAGTGTTGGCATAAAGGTAAAGTTGAGATAGAGTAAAATGATGCTAAAGGAAAGATGAAAATAGAATGTAGAACACTAATCCCAAAATAAAGAGAAATAAAATGACACTTTTAAAAAAAAGGTAAAATACTAGTAGTAATAATACTGATTAAAAATAAAAATGTAATAATTAAAAAAAGGTAAAATCAAGTGAGGAAAAAAGAAAAATATTTAGTTTCTTAAGTAAAAGATGAAAAAAATAAAAATAAAAATGTTCAGTAGTGAAGGTCATTCACTTCCTCTACTGTTCTGTTTGGTTCGCCTGTTTCCTAGTGAGGACAGTATTGAAGTTCCCTGAGTTCCACTGCTCCTCAGTGTTGTAGGCCACAGTCCTGATTTTCAGGCAGGCGCTACTTCTTGGCTTCTTATACTCCTTTACTTGTGTTTTCACAAGGGTCAATTGTGATTCAACCCCTGGGTGGCAGTGTTTCTGGATTGACCTCCGGGTCTATAGGTCCTCTCTAGCTAGTGTTGAGATTTTGTTTTCCCCTGTGGCCCTTAATACCGGTTTTGGGGGAATGCGCTGCCCCAGCGCTGGTTCTCTGATTGTTATTCCCCACTCTGATCCCCAGGTTCCACAAAAACAGCTTTCCCCTGCAGTCTCTTAGAGTGTCCCCAATTGAGTGAGCCTATGTATTGGGCTTAGTAATCAAAAGCAAGGATTTAAAGAGGAAAAAGAGAGAGAGAGAGAGAAAAGAGCCAGAGTAAGTGCGTGGACTCCAGCTCTGTGGCGCAAGTCTGTGCAGTCTTTTTTCCCCTTGGGTCCTAAGCAGCCGGCACACTTAAAATTTTTAGGCTGCCCTTTTGCACCCAGTTCAGGAATGGGTTGCTTTTTAGAGTTCCCTTCTGTTAGCAGCCCTGTGGATCCCCTTCCACATTCGTGGATCACGCCAGCCCCAATGGCCCAGCCGTGGATTTTTTCTGGGCGCAGACTTCTCTGAATCATCCAGCTCCCGCCGTGCACGTTTCACTCTCCTGCCCGGACCACAGACCTCACCTTATCCCAGGTGAAATCCACCTTTCCGTGAGGAGGCACAGAGTTCCTCCGAAACTGCGTGCTTGCGCCACTTGGGGACCAGTGTTCCCGGGTTCCCAGCTGTTCGCTGGGGTGCCGTTGTTGTATAGTCCGGGATTTTTCAGGCTTCTGACAACATCCACTCTCCTGTTCAAGATGGTGCGGTCCTCCGCGTCAGAGCCGGTTGCTCTGGGAGGGATCCCAGCAGCAGTGGAGGCTGCCCGGTTAGGGAAACCCCATCCAGCAACCTCCTACAGTCCCCTGGAGTATAGCTGTCCCTTAACTCACAAACAAACACTCCCCGT